>NC_042992.1:34311276-34671049 GCF_901001165.1 Salmo trutta
ATGAAACTTTATAAACAAATGTAGGCCATTTACTCTAAATAAAGTCTAAAATATTAATGTTGTTGTTCTCATGGAATGACATTGCTTGAGCACTACAATAAGGCCTATATCATAGACATTAAGTGTTACCAGTAACGTTATGTATGGGTCAGATTTTCTGTTCTCAATCATTTACTCTTTTTCAGGAGGGCACTTTGATAGAATGCACAAATTGCAGATGTAGGCTATGCACTAAAGCCTCAAAGGCAAAGAAAATTAAATGTATGTAACTAGTTATGAAATTCTCTACGATTGAACTTTAAAGTCTGAAGTACCAAGAAGGCAATCAAATAGGCCTAAACAGAATGCAGCCTGGGCCTTGGTCAAATCGACGTTTATTGGTCGCGTACACAGATTTGCAGGTGTTATAGCAGGTGCAGCGAAATGTTTATGTTACTACCTCCAACATTGCAGTAGAATGTCCCGCAAATGCAACCCAACTAAAAACATAACAAAAAGTAGATATATTAGCGAGAATCGAGAATATAAATACGTGACATAACTTGTGCAAAGTTTAGCAAAAAAAAATGATTGGCATGCAAAGCATTCAATTTTATGATAACATACTGTGCATCATTATGCATAGCAAATTGACAAAACTAAGGATTAGCTAACACGGCCATATCTAGACCAGTACCTGATAAGTGCTAATTGCTTACTGTTGAGATATTTGCAAACATACGATTTTCACACATTTTTAGGCCAATACAATCCTTTGTAAATTATCAGTGACGTTCCCAGTATTTCCTAATAATTGCTGCTGGTCTGTGAAGACCTTGCTTGCCCCACTACAACGTTGTAACGCAGCTACCATTCGAACAATATATTTTAAAACATCTTACCAACAGGTTTGGTGGAATGTATATGGGCTGGAGACTGGTGTCGCGCTTTCTTCTTGAATGAAGATCAAAAGGGGGGAACAGGTAGAAACGAATGGATCTACTTCCATTGATCTTCAGGTAGGTAGCTAACTAGACTAACTTGAAAAAAAGAAGAAATTGCAGGTGGTGGCAAAAATAAAAAAATGTGCAGTTCGTCATTCGCCAGCTAACGTTAGCAGGCTAACGTTACCTTGTTTTTTTTGTTTGTTTTTTATAGGCGGCTGCCTACAGTTTTCAACCAAAGTAACAAGAAAAAGTTATTTGATTTGAATACAGGAGTCTTTCAATCATGTCGTTGTTAGCTAGCTAGCTAATAAATTAGAATCTCGTATGAACGCCTGGTTGCATAGGTAGCTGATCCTAAGCTAACCTAGCCACAAAGATAATAACTAGGTTGATAGCTGTCGTTTTAGCTAACATTATATCTAGCATTCAAATCCCCTGCCAAAATGGTTAAAGAAAAAATATATATCATAAAAAGTGCGCGGGAAATGCCGTGATAACTACAACGGCCTCCTTTTTTTAAATGTCAGATTGCCATTTTTCTTCATCCAGGGAAAAATATTTTCAAAGGCCTGCCTCTCCATCGGCCCAGGAGGGCTATTTTCGACTCGTTGTTAACAAAAACTATTTCCGCTGGGTTGGCCTGCTAATTCAGATATGTTTCTTATTTGAAGCAGATGCTTGAATCGTTAACTCTTCCAAATGAGCCCTTTCTGGAGTTTTTGTCGTATTTTCATTATTTTTCTTCGGTCAAATATTTTCCGCCCCGTGTCAATTTTATGTGTACCCGTCTAGGGGCTACGGCTGCTAATGTTCTTCTCCTTAAAATGGTAGCTTCCGGTCTGTATTCTATTTCCGGGTAGTGTCACAGGTTAAGAAGTCCGACCAGCTGTATCTGGTTGTGCGTGTATAACTCAACCAATCTATGTATGGCCATTCCATGGCATTGACAAATACATAATTAAATGCATTTATTTAGTTGAATTATGCATTAGAAAACAGCAACTTTATTATATTCAAATACATTTTTAGTCTAGGAAATAGAGTGAATACATTTTTGAAAGGAAATATTGCCAGATTAGTTTCCATGTGTGCTCATACTGACATCATTCATACTGAATCCACAAGGGTGACAATGGGGGAAAAAAGAACAAATGACTTCATGTTTTGGTATAAGAAAGGTTAAGAGAACAATATCAAAGTGGCTCACATATTACTAGACACTTAACAGATGTGCATCACATATGTGAGGTAAAGCAATTAGAAATAATTAGTTCAGAGCATTTGGCCCAGAGAGTTTTATATTCCTGGAATTTTAAGTAAATGAGTAGAGTGTAATTATAGGGCCATTTTCAGAATTTACAGCCAGTTTAAATACTTTAAAGGCACAATCTAACCCTGCCACTTGATTTGCTATGGGGCTGGATAAATGAAACCACTGTCAAATTCAAGGAGATATGGATGCAAGCTTTTACAGTCCATGAAATCGACATATTTTTAAGCAATACATGTTTGTTTCTTTACAAAGGCATTGTTACAAAATTATTTTGCGTTATGATGGGGTAAGTCAATTGTGGGCTATTCAATTCGTGAGGCATTTGATAAATTGTATTATTTAAGAATAAATACATATAATTAATTTACATTATATTGAACAGCAGTACATTTAGCAGATTGCACGTTTGAAAATTAATTTTCTCTCCCGTAATTGCTGACCTAACTTTAGGACAGGTGAAGACAGGGCTCCGCACCGTCACATAGCTGCAGCATCACCTGTTCATTTATATCTGATCAGAGATTAGGAAGGATAAAGGGAGGGACAATCTGCCTGTCGGTTTGCCTGTTTGTCTGTCTATCTTCTGTCTGTCTTTGTGTGTTTCCTATCCATCATTGATCAGTCAGTCCAACCTTAAGACAAAAAGCCAAAGTGATTTGAATCGAACAATCACAATCATAACTTGTGTTGATTTGATCAACACCAATAACCCAGTGGACAAAAAATGAGTCATTGTGGATATTTTTTTATTGTTATTAACAATTGAACAGTACGATTCTACAAATGCGAGAATTGACCAATAACCAAAATAAGGGTTGCACGCTTGTAAGAGCTTCACTTAATATTCTTGGAAACAGACATGGGGATTATGTATTAGATGAATCCCTATACATTTTTCTGAGGTATGCCAAATTACTTGGGGGATACAATGCAGCCCCGCCTCCTCCTCACCCCGCAATACAATTAGGGGCCAATGAAGCTGTCTCATGCTTACTCACACCTCCTTCCATCTAAAAAACCCCACGCCACTAACTGTCGCCCCACGAGCCACACACAAAAACAAACATTTTATACCACAACCTCCCTCTTACCTACACACACACACACACACACACACACACACACACACACACACACACACACACACACATTAATCAACAGTACATTTACAGGCACACAGATTAATGAGGACGTACTCAACTAAAACATAATCACAACATCAGTATACCTCCAAATGTACACTAAAAACATACATTGAAAATATAACTGAATCTTCGTGTGACATAAATATATTTAGCCTTTCTTCATTTTAGTTTAACAAGATTCTAGTTATGGAATCTGACGTTTCCTCTCTGTAAAAATCATTGGGCCATTCTAGTCCTATAACTGGTTATCCAAAATCATGTCAAACAACAAGGCAAGCCACAATACATTCTCCAAACTATCCTAGCAAAATCCCCATTCTTTACAATAAAGAGTAAAGTTCTTGAAAAGAGTGATATTCCGGTTACATAAATGTAATCTTATAACGAAATGCACAAATTTTTACCAAAAATGTTAACAATGTAATTTTATAGCTTTTGCTCTACAACTTTAAATTTGAGAAACATTTTTTTTGTTATATTTGCTTTGGTGAATGTAGCTTTACAAGGAAAGCTGTGATGCATGTCCTTTGTGATATTAGGCTTTTGAATCCAAAAAGCCAATATGAATAATAAGATCATAGCCTTGGGTTTTAAATAGTTTGTGGATTTTTAGAAAAACACAATTGTCTTACTTGTTAATATCCCAAGTCAGATCAAATGTGAGATTCATCATTCCTGAAAAGACATTGAAATACACACACAGCAAATACAGACGCATGTACATTAGACATACACGCCATGACATCATAAGTCAGCACTATGACATCATCAACACTGGCTTTGACATCTTCATGCGGGTTTGTCTTTTTACTTTGATTGCATCTGGGGGTTTTTCCGTCAAGAATACAAAGGTTAATATCCACTAGGAAGTTCAATATTCAAAATCCAGGAAACATTGAGCTTCACAGAGAATAAAAAAATCAATAGGGGTAACTAATAATCATGTTGATAATAATAATACGAGTAAATCTATAGTAAACATAATCATGACTATAAACACACAAACACATATCATAGTTTTCAAAACGTTGTCTGAAAGTTCCATCAATCAATTTTTGTCTTTTGTTAAAGGGGAGAGCCGAAATACTATACAAAGATTTGAAGTAAATACAATGGTCTCCTTATCCTTTCAATCAAAGTGGAGAGTCCAACCCTTTTAAAAATGGACAGTAACAACCACATCTTCCATCTTATAACCAGATAACTGTGAAACACACACAAAAATAAAAATGTTACTTTTGCAAATGTACAAAAATATGACATGTCCAACTCCACCCCTGCAATGTAAAAAAAACGATGGTATGATTGGCTTTTTGTCACACTCAATGTCAACCTCACAAGGGCACAAAGTAGCTTTGCAGAATTGACTGTTTTCTTCACACTTACAAAATGTGTCTGTCATTTCTGCAGTGTTGCACAAACTGTCTCCAATATTGACACAGAAAAATTAAAAAGCCAACAAAGTACAGACCACAAACACACAAAGAGTTTTCAGAATAGCCCTTGGTGTTAAGCGTCCATTGTTCCCTGTTCCACCTTTCCAACCTGTCTCCAAATATTGTGAACAGCTGGAGTTTCAGAAACAGTAATAATATGTGGAATTCAGAGAAGACTGTGAGTAGTGTATATTAACTACTGACAAATCAATTTATTACCTCACAATCTGTGGTAAACAGCTCTGAAAGTATCATCAATGGAGCAGGAGCTTGACTGGTTTTGGGGATTGTTTTAAGGGGCAGACCCATGGGCAAGTATGGCTAAACAAAGCCTTTGCATTAGCCACTCTGTATGGCAGTGTCCCTCGAATTTAACACAACTTCACTGAGCTTTCATTCTCATCTTATGTGGTCAACAGTTTTGTCATCTTTTTTTCTTTTATCTCCTTAAAAACAATGACTGACATTGTGTGTCGAATAACAGTGTCAAAGAATTTCTGTGTGACTATAAATGTAACTGGAATCAGCTCCACAGTTTGGAAACTGACCTCAGAGCTGTGAAGGGACTGACCATTGCCGTGGAAATGCTCATGAGTGACGTATGTCTCTTTGGGAGTGACAGCCGTCACATCGACCAGCCAGCCAATCAGGCGAGGGTGCAAAGGTGATTCAGCAAAGTGATGTTTGTGTCAAATCATTATAATAATAACTGAGAAAATTCAGCCATAATCAAGAGATTAACTTATACATGACCTTATACAAAATGTCTGCAGACTAAGTTATGGCTGTAGTGTTAGATTGTGGTATGTAGCAACAGTACTCCAAATCTGTCTATTTTCAAGTCTTCCAATCAAAAATTAGGTAAGTGACGATTGGCAACTCAAATGTCCACTAAGTGTCAGCCATTCAGTCATCAGGCTATAGCATATATACACAGAATATACATACTGTCCAACGGGGCTTTATTCTTTTACAAAAAACAAAACAATTTACAGTCTTGTATTTTTTTTACAAAAGTCAAACAACCATCACATTGTTCTATACTCCATTGACATCTGTGTTTGTTCAGATTCAAAGACAGGTTTGTTCTCTGTCAGAGCAGCTAAAGGCTTCACGACAACTCAATAACCATTGAAGAATTTTGACCCAAGCAGGATCCACAAGTAAAAGTCATCATGTCCTAGGATCCTTTTTCAATTGCACAAAAAACTTTTTGAAATTGTTCATTTTTTGCTCTATACATGGCCCTTATTCTTTCTCCCTCCTCAACAATATGGCTGAATATTCTCTTTCCCAAGAATCAAATCAATGGGCTTCATTCAAAATTCTCTCTAATAATTCAATTTTTCTCAATGGTTCTTTCTATCATTGCCCTTTTCTGTGTTTCCTAGCAACAGGTAACAATGGCATCCACTCTTCTCTCACGTCTTTCCTTCTCTGGCCTTCAACACACTCATCTGAGGCGGTTGATGGGACGCACTATCCTCTCATCAGCTTGCCCATGTCTCTCTTCTTGTTTCTCCTTCTATTCACCTTTCTCTCCATCATGCCCCCAATTGACCTTTCCTTCTTCTCTTCTTTCTGTGTGAACACTTTCAGCTCGAACATTCTCAACGCGACCTTCATCATTCCTTCTACGTTGTCTCTACTCTCTCACACGGTCACCTCGTTCTTACTAGCCGTTCTCAATGTCTGGCCCCCTCCCCCTCCTCCTCCCCCAGGGATGTATTGGAGCTGTTCGATGGTGTTCTGCCTCTTGGTGGCGAATGCCATCCTCCGTGCGTTGTGGCCCCCGATGGTCCCCGCCCCGCTCCCTGGTCCTACCCCGGCCCCTGAGCCGTGCCCATGAGGGTCCCCCCAGCTTCCTGCCGGATGGCCCACCACGCTCATCTCCAGCTCGTGGCCCGATGTGGGGTGGGAGTTCATCTTGATCATGTGATGTCGGTCCAGCGAGGGTGTGACGCAGACGTTCTGCTGTGATTGGGCTTTGTGGCTGAGGCATCCCATGGTCGGAACCCCCATCCCCCCAAAGTCACCCATGCCCCCCATACCCACCATACCGCCCAACCCTGGCATGCCCATGCCCACCATCCTCTCCTCCAGACGGTCGGGCGAGACTAGGAGTCTCTCGTGGGACTTGCGAAGCGTCTGTGAGGTGGAGCTCTTGCTGGTGGTCATAGCCTTGTAGTACTGATGCTGCTGGTTCTTGGAGAGTCTGGAGAGGGTGTTGCCCTCACCAAGCGCCAGGAGCTGGTCCTGGGACATGACCCTCCGCGGGGGCTTGTCGAAGGCAGGCTGGTACCCCAACGACTGGGCTGGCAGAGGGTAGGGGTTGGGGGTGGATGTGGGCACGTGAATCCGTGGCCGGGAGGAGTGGAAGGGGAGGGTGCCCCTGGCTCCGAGGGTGTAGTCACCGCCCCAGTGGAGGTGGTGCTGGGAGGAGTGGAATGACGGAGGGGCGTTGTTAGGCCGTCGCTTTGATGTGTAGTAGCCAGAGTAGTCGTCCAGATCCTTCTCTGTTTTTTGGGAGGGGGAGGGGGGGTTGAGTAAAAAAAATAAAAAATAGGGATGATGAAAGAAAGAAATGTTGAAATGACAGTTAGTGAAATTCATTAATTATAAGGTGAAACAAAGTGTTCAACATTTCTCTCCCTTAGAACCCCTTCCTCTTTAAAGACTTTCCTTGGACTGAGCTCCCTGAGAGCCAATTTAAATGTGACCTTTAGGCAACCGTTACAATCCCCCAATACATCCTCCATATAATCTAGCTTTCAGGGGCACCCATTCGAGACAAACAAGCCTTTATCGACGCCCTTTCTATAGACTATAGCAGCCTACATTAAGGCACATCGAAAGGTAATACATCTGACGCACATCATCGGCTGCTGCCTCTCTCGCCTGTTCTGCCTTCTTCCACACACACACACACACACACACACACACACACACACACACACACACACACACACACACACACACACACACACACATCTCTGGAGCTCTCTCTAGCCACCGCCTCCAGTCGCCTTCCTCCCAGCAGCGGCTGCCATCCAGACATCCAGCCCTCTCTCCGGCCCCCACCCCACTGCCCCTCCCCCATCGCTCCCCTCCTCACCGAGCTTCTTCAGGGAGCTGTAGCGGTTGATCTCAGGTTTCATGGCCGCCTCGTAGGAGGGGGGTAGCTGGGCCAGGTTGTGGAAGGAGTGCGAGAAAGGGGGCTGTGGGTGCAAGTGCAGGCCGGAGCTGTTGTTGTGCTTGCTGGTGAGGAGGGTCCCCGTGGAGGCTAGCTGGGCGTTGTTCATGCGGGGCACGCGCTCTGGAAGAGGAAGAGGAGGAAGACATAGGGGAGCATTAACCAGGGACCTAACACATACAGTATATAGGGCTACATTTAGATTGACATGTTAGCATAATATTTATGAGTACATTAACCAGGGACCTAACACATACAGTATATAGGGCTACATTTAGATTGACATGTTAACATAATATTTATGAGTACATTAACCAGGGACCTAACACATACAGTATATAGGGCTACATTTAGATTGACATGTTAACATAATATTTATGAGTACATTAACCAGGGACCTAACACATACAGTATATAGGGCTACATTTAGAATGACATGTTAACATAATATATACGAGTACATTAGTTAAGGACCTAACACATACAGTATATAGGGCTACATTTAGAATGACATGTTAACATAATATATATGAGTACATTAGTTAAGGACCTAACACATACAGTATATAGGGCTACATTTAGAATGACATGTTAACATAATATTTATGAGTACATTAGTTAAGGACCTAACACATACAGTATATAGGGCTACATTTAGAACGACATGTTAACATAATATATAGGAGGACATTAATTAAGGACCTAACACATACAGTATATAGGGCTACATTTAGAATGACATGTTAACATAATATATACGAGTACATTAGTTAAGGACCTAACACATACAGTATATAGGGCTACATTTAGAATGACATGTTAACATAATATATATGAGGACATTAATTAAGGACGTAACACATACAGTATATAGGGCTACATTTAGAATGACATGTTAACATAATATATACGAGGACATTCGTTAAGGACCTAACACATACAGTATATAGGGCTACATTTAGAATGACATGTTAACATAATATATACGAGTACATTCGTTAAGGACCTAACATACAGTATATAGGGCTACATTTAGATTGACATGTTAACATAATATATATGAGGACATTAATTAAGGACGTAACACATACAGTATATAGGGCTACATTTAGAATGACATGTTAACATAATATATACGAGTACATTAGTTAAGGACCTAACACATACAGTATATAGGGCTAGAATTTAGATTGACATGTTAACATAATATATACGAGTACATTAGTTAAGGACGTAACACATACAGTATATAGGGCTACATTTAGATTGACATGTTAACATAATATATATGAGTACATTAGTTAAGGACCTAACACATACAGTATATAGGGCTACATTTAGAACGACATGTTAACATAATATATATGAGGACATTAGTTAAGGACGTAACACATACAGTATATAGGGCTACATTTAGAATGACATGTTAACATAATATATGAGTACATTAGTTAAGGACCTAACATACAGTTCCTTCGGAAGGTACTCAGACCCTTTGACTTTTTCCCTATTATGTTACGTTACAGCCTTGTTCTAAAATAGATAAAATAAACTCCTCAGCAATCTACACACAATATGCCATAATGACAAAGCAAAAACAGGTTTTTAGAAATCGTTGATATTAATGAAGAAAAAAAACAACAGAAATACTTTATTTACATAAGTATTCAGACCCTTTGCTATGAGACTCGAAGTTGAGCTCAGGTGCATCCTGTTTCCATTGATCATCCTTGAGATGTTTCTACAACTTGATTGGAGTCCACTTGTGGTAAATTGAATTGAATGGACATGATTTTGAAAGGCCTGATTGGTGGAGTGCTGCAGAGATGGTTGTCCTTCTGGAAGGTTCTCCCATCTCCACAGAGGAACTCTAGAACTCTGTCAGAGTGACCATCGGGTTCTTGGTCACCTCCCTGACCAAGGCCCTTCTCCCCTGATTGCTCAGTTTGGCCGGACGACCAGCTCTCGGAAGAGTCTTGGTGGTTCCAAACTTCTTCCATTTAAGAATTATGGAGGCCACTGTGTTCTTGGGGACCTTCAATGCTGCAGAAATGTTTTGGTACCCTTCCCCAGATCTGTGCCTCGACACAATCCTATCTCAGAGCTCTATGGACAATTCCTTCATCCTCATGGCTTGGTTTTTGCTCTGACATGCACGGTCAACTATGGGACCTTATATAGACAGGTGTGTGTCTTTCCAAATCATGTCTAATCAATTGAATTTACCACAGGTGGACTCCAATCAATGGAAACAGGATGTACCTGAGCTCAATTTCGAGTCTCATTGCAAAGGGTCTGAATACTTATGTAAATAAGGTATGTCTATTTTTTATAAGAAATAAATTAGCTAAAATTTCTCAACCTGTTTTCACTTTGTCATTATGGAGTATTGTGTGTAGATTGCTGAGGATTTTTTATTTTAATTTAATCCATTTTAGAATAATGCTGTAACGTAGCAAAATGTGGAAAAAGTCAATGGATTTGAATACTTTCCGAAGGCACTGTATATATGAGTACATTTACAAGGACCTAACACACATAAGGTAGGTAGCTACATTAATAATGGGCCAACATGTATAAGTACATTTAAAACGGCCTTACATTTAACGGTACATATACAATTGACGAAACGTGCCAGTTCCTCACAAATAATTTGTCTTAAAGAATTGCTGCCAATTTGTCATTTGTACATTTTCAAGTCATTCTAGGACGACTATTACAAAGGTCCCTTGAGCTAATATATAAAACAAGCCAAGATGATTGTCTGACGCTTTGGTCATTGACTGTGTACAATAATGTCTTTATAACCACTGAGCGAGCACACGGGAGACATTAACCACTGTGGAGTAACACGCGCAGGCTTCGGTAAGTGCAGTAACACACTGACTTCACTCAAGCCAAGGCCCACAGTGTACGTAAGCACGCTTACAATACAAACGGATACAGTACATAGTGCATGCTGAGACACTCACGAGGGTGACACACAGAATGAGTGGGAGTAGTGAAACGGCGACTGTGTTAAGAAAACAGCGACTGTGTTAAGGAAACACACCCAATGGTACATATATAACACCAGACAGACGTTTCATGAGGCCAACTCACACACCCGCCGGCTGTGTTAGATAGTTCGGCTTACCCATAGTGGCCGAGTGTTTGGGACTGGAACCAGACACCTGGATAAAATTGTGGTGCAAGTTGCCAACTGCAAGAGAGCACAGCGAACACTGATGGTACTGCCACTCGTATGCGTGTGTGGTGGTGTGTGCGCTGTGGGATTACATGAGCGTGTTTAAGAGTGCGAGTATGTCGAACGTGACCCCATACAGTCAGCATTACTAGGCTATTGCATCCGCCACCGCTGTCCACCATCATCACTGTAATGGTTCATATATCTGAAAACAGGCTAGTACAGTATTTCAACGTAATAGCAGTGTTATTATACTAACAGTGTTATAACATTGTCATCACAGTGTTGTTGTTGTCCCATGCTTTCTATGGCGTCACTCACTGCGGTTGTCTTTGCTCTGGAGCACCGGGGTGTAGAGGTTCTTGGGGGGACGACCGAGGATGTCGCCGGTGGTGGCGGTGGTAAGGACGGTGCTGTTGTTCCTCTCCCCCTGTTGGACTGGGCTGGCCTGGCTCCGTAGGATGTCCACCAGGGCTCTGGGAGAAAAAGGAGAGAAGAGAGGAGGGGAATGAAAAATCATAGACAAGGGCGAGAGAGTCGAATAGAAAATATATAATAATGTAGTATCCAATGTAAATGTGTTACTTGTGCATTGATTGTGGTTCAGTTTCATCACCCCTTTGGTCTGTGGCTTGTGACCTTAGTGAAACTCAGTAATGTGCTGAATTTAAGACTACAACCCGCTGACAGATCCACGTACACCCATAAGGTCATTTTCAGACACTCCTTACTGATCTTCTATTCAGAGACACTTCTCCATTCTTTTCTCACCTGGGCATGTTGATGTCTCTGTTCCGGGGTCGTCGGGATATCTTGTGGAAGGCCACCTTGACGCCCACTGCCACCACTAGGGTGAAGGAGATCACCCCGCCAATCACGTACGCCGTGCTGTTGCTCTGCTGCTGCAGCTGCTCCGAGTCTGGGTCACCCCGGTTCCCCGGCGGCGGGGTGTTCGTCAGCGGTGTGTCGAGCCACCCGGGGGAGTTGTAGTTGTTGCACGACTCCTGGTCCAGGCGGCTACGCTGGTGGTCACAACAGTAGCGGTAGTGGCAGGTGCCGCAGCAGTAGATGTAGGTCCCCTTGGAGCAGTTGAAAGTGTTGTCCAACTGGCCCATGACGTCGTAGTAGGCCCGGCACACGTCCACATCCACCAGGCGCCGGGGGGGTGGAGCCACCTGGGCGGCCCCCAGCGGAGGTTTGAGGGCGTCAGCTGCCGTCATGTTCTGAGGGAGCTTGATTTGGGGGAGGGGCTTTGGGAGCGTTTCGGGTTCTTTCGGCTCACTGTCCTGAGCGTCCTCCATTTCAGCCGCTTTAGGCGCCACCTTTGGCCCCCCCGGGGGCGGCGGCATCGGTTTGTTCCCAAAACCGGTGAGAAGGAACAGGGTGGCGCCGCTGGGGCCGCCGTTGGATGAGCGGCGCTCTGTGGTGATGGTCACGGCGGAAAGGACGAGGCCGGACACAAGGAAAAATATGAGGGAGGTGCTGAACATCTTTTTGTAGGTTCTAGGACTCATTTTTCGGCGTTTCTGAGCCAATTCAAAAAATAAAAGGCCCGTCAAGAGTTCAAATATGAAGGTCCTCCTCCAAGAGGGATAGTGTTCTCCTCTCCTTTCTTCTTTGAATTTCACTTACGTGTTAAGTGTAAAAATATTAAAAGCTTACACTCAAGGTTTCAACTTAAATACGGTAAACTAATCCTTTGTTAGTGCTTCCATGTACATTACATACAATAATGTGGAGGTTTTCACTTAGTTGAGTGATTATTTTGTTTGTTCAAGCAATATGTGTGGCATGTAACTTGTATGTATTTATGTAAACATATCTCTCAAGCTCTCAATACAAATCTATTATTGTTCCTAAGCAGCTTATGTAAACTCAGAGGTTATATGTTTCTATGTTTTAGGCCTATATTATGGCTATACTTGTGAAAGGACTATTTGAAGTTTGTCTCGACAACTTCAACTTAGCACACAAAAACAAAACAGAATTATAAGGATGCTGGAAAATGTATAGATTGTAAACACCAGTCAACCAAGTGTTGTTTTATGGAATGGTAAGAAAAATGATTGGAGTTTCTTGATAATTGTGTGGTCTCTAATGTGCAGACCTCACTAAAATGGCAAGTCTTTCTTTGTGATAGGCAGTATTGTCTTGTAAACAAAATCGATGTGTAAACGTTTCAAACCCTTCTGAGTCTTTTGAACTGAACTGACCTATGGTACAAAGTTATGAATAATGTAGCTAACGAATCCTCTTCGAAGGGAAGGTGTACTCTGTAAACATTAGCGTTGCATGTAACCTTTATTTGAGTACTTTTCACCTACGCTTAATCGTATTGTCACTGGAATTGGCACATCAGTTATCTGTTGTAGGTATTTGACCCACAAACCTTTCTGTGACACTTTAGTCAAAATCCATTTCTAGCTCTTTGCGTGAATTGTAAACATTTTGCTGGCAGCTTTAGGTGTCTGTAATTCATCATATCAATAAATGTGCTTGAACAGATCTGGCACTGTTTATTAACAGTATTAGCTTGCTAGGGAAATTTCTTCTGCACTGAACTTTCTATTTGTTCACGAATAAACTCTTAGAATATTTAGGGAAAGGAAATAGAGGTTGGGTGGTCAATTGAGGAAATATTATTCAGAGAGATTTGAGATTCTTAATTCGGACTCAAATACAGCGGTTGAAAGTCTACAAGTTTTGCACTATGAGACAAGGACCAATCACTAAGGCCTGTCACGAGGTCCGGTGAAAGTGGGTACTGCAGAATTGTACCAAGCAGCATATATAGTTGAGACAGACTGGGACCACACAATTCACACCTAACTTAGTGAGAAAGGGAAAACGAAGATATAACACAGTGAGTGGTGGACAAAATGAATAAAGGCAGCCGGAGATCGTACAACAATTGTTTGATGAATTAGGAAAATGTGAGAAAGGGAAGGAGAGACGAAACGGGGCTAAGGATCTATGTGCGTTTGATCCCCTTGCGTGAGTGTCTCTGCTCTGAGTTTAACTCGGCCCAACAGAATAGAACGAAGGTGGGCTTGGGCCCGGTTCTGGCAGGACAGCGCGGCTCCGCCCACAGAACAGACATGAAAATGTCTGGATTCATTCGTTCAATGCAGAATATGTGGAGGAAACGTACACTATGAAATGGTCACTTTCCAGCCTAACCTAACCTGGGCTGATGACTACAGATACATAGTAATTGTGACCTAAGAAAGAAACGTAGAACAATCTAATGTGAATAGCTTTATAAGCTATTTTCTTATAAATAAAATGGAAATGGTATCCTAGTATCATATAATCTCTTCACTGTATCCCTGAATGTATCAGCGTACCTATAGTTGAAAGTCAATATATGAGATGTTGTCAGTACAAAGAAATATTAAACATAGTGAGATGATAGTTCAAAATGTTTAGTCATAGTATGGCAGGTATAATATGGCTTAATTGTTTCTTTAGTAAGTGTTGAAGTTTATCTCTTTTGACAGACAACATGAATACGCTCAGGGGCTGTGTTGCATGTTTTGAGAAAAGAGAACACAAGGGTTTGAATATCATTCGGGTTAAAAGGAAAATGGGGACTTTTCAAATTGTTTAATGTGGCGTGCCTACACGCGCTGTATGGGAGAATGCTGGAGAGATTCTGACAGAAAATAAGTTTAAAAAATCGAGGAGCGATGGATAAGCAAAGGAGCGACAAAATAGCAGCAAGGTCAATTGATCTTGTTATATGTGACTTGTGTTGCCCATCAGTCAGTCAAAGCCCAGTTGGATTGATCGCTCTGGGGCCGAGCTGTCACAGCCCGAGTAAATTTGTAAGATACCACTGCTTACCATGTTCCAGCTAACGCACTACAAACAAATGCAGGCCATCCATTAAAGATTTGGTTATAAAGCACTTTGAACCAATAATGCACTATTCATCCAAATCTGAAAGACTATAGGAGCAGGTTTTTTTTTTTGAACACTGACGTCGGAAAGGGAATGTGCGTTTAACACCTCTCTGCAGGCATTAGGCTAACTCTCCACAATGTGGTTCTAACTACTTTTTCATTCATATGTTTTGCGTTTATGTATGCTATGAGCTTCAATGCTATTTTGATGTAATAGGGATCTGAAATGTCTATTTTATGTGTTAGGGAGACTAATTAAAAATGTGTATTTTGATATTGAATCAGGTATGAATGAAAAATGTGACTTTTTGATAGCTTTGTTGTTGTCGATATTTTGCTTTTTTCTTGGCGCAGTTCGTTTGGCACTGGTTTTGGTCTCTCTTGAAAACAAAACAGGGAACAAAGAAAAACAGTCTGTGCAAATGAAGGTCCAAAATCCCCCCCAAAAAGAAAGAAAACGAAAAAAAAGGGATGTAGAAAGGCCGTTGTAATTAGTAAACACCCGCTGGATCAAAAACAGGGTAGAACATCCCCCTAGTTGTTCCACCTGGCCAAGAGTGATGATGATGTAATCCAGGTTTGAGGTTATTTTTGTTCTTTGCCCTTTTCAAATTTCTTCGACTTCTTTATTTCTTTATTTCTCAATTGACACTGCAATAAGAAGAAGAGAGCAAGCTGATCAATGGATAACATTTTCTTAGTCCACAGTTTAGCCAAAATGTTTCTATTCTAGGAGAGTTAGCTACAAGACATACAAAAGCACTGGTAATACCAATATTGAACAAGCATACATGATTACACCTACATAAACAGTTGTCTAATAACTGAAATAAGCAGTAATTAGCAAGTACTAACATTCACTCTGTTTGGCTAAATCGATTCATATTTCAGATTACGTGATATCCATGTTGTAAAAATGACAATGCATGTTGCATTAATTCGTTAATTTAAAAGCAACAATTGAATTTATTCGAATCATCATACTGTCAACAAAACTGTAACAGAATACGATTCGGAAAAGCTCGTCCTTTCACACCGGACCTTGAATATCCCAATCATAGACACCTGAGAACCATCCTCTCATACATTCCTTTGTTAGATAAGGACCTGCGAGATCACACTACATTAACATCAACTTTGAGAGAATAGACATGTTTTCACTTCAACAAAAACAGCTAGATGGGAGATGATGATGAGAGACACCATGTGGATAGTGCTGACACCGAGAGACGAGTGTCAGGGGAGAAGATTAGGTTTCATGGTAAAGACTAGGCCTCGAGAGGAGAGAAAGGAGCGGAGAAGCCACAGATGTGAGCAGAGTGGGGGGGTTGCCCTGAATGGGAGTATCCTGTCGAGATGAGAAGAGGAAAACAGGGAGCGATGCTGTGTTGGGGCCCTAAAAGTGAAGTCTCTTGTGCTGGAAAGTTACGGGTGCCTTTCAAATCAGTGACTGCCCTGGGGTCCATTTCCCTTATGTCTCCTTGATGCAGCAATTAAGAAGCTACTGACGACAGCTGATCTCCTCGAATGTGAAGCTTTCCAGGAAAACACATCGTTTCGACAGACACACGTCTCGGCCTGGCCACAAATGGTGAGATGTTTATGAGTCTGTTCGGGTGCATATGGAACAGAGCATTCCCAACATATATGCTGCCTGAGCATCTGCTGATGCCTGGCCCTGCCGAGCACAGGTCTTAAAGAGACAGTGTAAACGCTGACACACAGCGTGTTAGCACCACACTGACCCCCTCGCTCCCACTTCCCTCCCTCCCTCCCTCCCTCCCTCTCTCTCTGCCAGTGAGTGGGCTGGAGCAGGCTCTCTCAGAATAGCACTGCAGCATTGAACGAGAGAGGGAAAGAAAGTGAATGAGCAACACTGTCCTCCACTGTGCTCTCTATATACATATATATACACGTCTATTGTCTTATCAATGCAATTCGTTGTACAAATGGGCTTTGCTTCACCTCTTCTCCTTTACCAAAGATCTCTCCATCTATCTCGCCCTCCTCCTCCCATGATGCTCAGTGTCAGATGTTTGTCCACCTCACTGCTCCATCCATCCCTCCCGCCGTCCATCCATCCCCCAGCTGACCTATTCTCCCTGCCTTTCTCTGAACTGAAGCATGCTGGTTCTTAAGGCAGTGCACTAGGACAGTGAGCCTTTGTAATTAGGTGTCAGCATTCATAGGCCTCCGAAGACAAGACATCATGAATTATGGAAGCAACGTAATTACCGTAGACCTATTACTGACTCCCTTGATAGTGAACGATAATTACCTTTAATACTGGGAAATGCCATAATATAGTATAACTGCCCAATTATTGAACTATTGTGGCTGTGTCTCAATGTGCCATATCATGAAGCATTCATTGAGCTTAGTCTACAGACTATTTGTGGGAGATTATATATGGACAAGACTCCCACAGCTGAGGTTTTGGGCAGCAAACAGGTGACTATGTGACAATGTTGTCAAAGCAAAACCATATCCATTCAGGCTTCTGCACATGAGCGACCATGAACATTATAGCACGGTTGGTGTGTCGAAATTTGCATTCATGTGGCGTTGTGGTATAGTGTGGTATAGGCCAATTCACACACTTCCATTTTCCATTGATGCTAGGGGACTTAATTTATGGGGGGAAACGGACAAGACAGACACAAAATGGGAGGGTATGTTATGGTGGTCGAGGCGCAAAGAGCGATACTTGTTCACGTGCACGTTTCATTGGGCAATGTTGCAGCACTAAACAGAAACAAAATGAAGGAACGTCTTACCTATGTGTCGCTGGTTGTATTCAGAATGGCAATACGATGATGATCCTTATTTAGATGCGGCCGTCAGACCCGTCACCATGTTTATTTGAAATGAAACTAGGAACAACTATTGCCGCACATCAATTGTTGCAGATTGATGCCAATAAAAGAATGCATATATGCATTGATCAAAAATGGCCCTGCACTATGCTGCATCACAATAAAAGCGCATAGATTGGAGTTCACAGGCGTATGCGCTCGTCTCTTTCAAATTACACCCAAATTGTATGTCTTATGGTCAAAATAATTGTTATAGAAATAGGAGAAAATCTGCACTCAATTAATAATTTACTTCCATCCTAAATTGCGAGAATCATGTTAATCTATCCAGTCGAATGAGGTTGTGGAAATCCGTTTCAAGCTTTGAAGTTATGCAAAGAGGAGAAAATGAATCAGATTTTGTTCTTAAAAAGTGTTCAAAAGATAGCTTTACCGGTTGTCTTAGTTGTCCATTCACCAACGTTGGATCTTTGTGATTCCCGGAAAATAATTGACCATGCCTACATTCTCATTGTAATTCCAGGTGAGGATGACATTAATTGGTCTCGAAAGACATTTTTCTCTGAATATACATATAAAATGCCACGATAATTTAAAAAAAAACGAGAGGGAGCGCGTCTGAAAATATATTTTCTGCTATAATTTACACCATCACATATGGCAATTTCCTTTTAGCGGTGACTATAATCCTCAATGCGCTCCCCCTTTGCTAAATAGGTTCTACCGCGTTGATGAAATTCGCAAAAAGTGATTGCTTTCACAAAGGTCCGCCACACTAGGTGTTCATTCATTGATTGGCCAATAGGGTATTTGTCTACGTTTCCATTTGTTAAGTGGGCTAAAGTATCTACCAATCGGTGACACACTTTATTCCCAATGAGATATTTTTCTCCAGGAACCATTGGTTTACAACCGGGGATGGAATGGAATAGTTTAAACGCATGCAACAAGAGCGAACACTCAGACACCTTCAAAAGGGCCAATTTGTCTATTCAATGTGCCGAACAAAGCTCATTGCAATTAACAATGGAATGTTTAACTCCTAAAACACTAGCAGAGTGATGGGGGGAAAATTACACTGCTTTACAGCGTTTCTTGGGGAATATATGAGAGGGAAGAGTCTATGATAATGCAGTGACATTAGTTTCCTTGACAACCGTGTCCCTGTATTTCAGCTAATTATTAATTTGATGGAAATTAGTAGATGCTTGTTTCCTTCTTCCCGAGTCATTGCCCCATTCACTAACTTCAAATTGTCACACAAACTGTTTCCAAAATCTCTCAGGCATGCCTTCCTCAGTTGACATAAATGACAGTACCCTGTAGGCTACTTAAAATAGAACCGAACAGAGACGATTAGAAAATAATATGCATCAAAGGCTCCCATAAAGTCCACCATTGGGGAAAGCATTATTATGTGACAGAGACAGCTATATCAGTCATTGTACCAGAACAGGAGCAGGACTGCATGGTGTCTGGGGCCACACAAATGGTCTTCTATAACATGGCACATGGTGGCTCTTTGAGCCAGGGTTAGTCAACTGTCCAAATCACCACCTCTCACCAGTGATTACTCTGAACGTCAATATATCAATGAATTAACCAAACACATAATCAATACTGTCTCCAAAAGGCTAACAAATATGGAAATAGTCATTTTAACAACAAAGGTAATTGCTGACAGAAAGCTTAGCAAATTGCATCTGATTGAAATGTCCAGAGACTCACTTTTCACTCCATAAAAGCCATTTGAGGATAGGCTAAATGAGAACCCCTGTGAACCAGCCACAGGAAATGCTCCCCACCTGAACAGGAAATGGAGAATTCTCAGGGGTATCTACACAGTCAATGGGCAAGCCCACCCATATGAAGCTGACAGGGTGTTAGTGTTGAGTGACTGCACCTCACAATGGCAATGTGTTACAACATGTTGTTTAGTAGTATTACTCTTAGATTAAAAAAAAGAGACATGTTTGGCTAGTCCTTGATGGCATTACAAGAGCCTGTTGGTGCCAAAATGATACTGGAATACAGAGTATGTTGGTCGAAAGCGTACTGTAATGGAAGTTAGTAATGGCTGACTTATTACTCATTTCAGGCTTTGGGTCAGGCTTTGAACCCGCCCCCTCCTGACCCAACATCCCCCAAGGGCTCATATGATTGGGCTATTTCTGCGGAATGTCATTTTTCTTTTATTAGACTGCAATAGTGACAGTTCAAAGTATTTCACAGTAATACAACATGCATCTTTTGGGGCGTAACTACAAAGCATATGAATATATACAGTATATGAACCATTGGGGCGTAACTACAAAGCATATGGATGTATACAGTATATGAACCATTGGGGCGTAACTACAAAGCATATGGATGTATACAGTATATGAACCATTGAACAAATTAGTATTAAAGGACCAAATCTAGGTCACATGGAGACAGAGAGCTAACAGCAAGCTCCCAGATGTGACATGGGAGAGAGTTAAGGCATAAGGAGCCTTTCCTTGCCACTTGCGTCACTTCCTCCATTCCACGTCTTGAGGGCAAAAGAGAAGTATCGTCACCATCGCTATGCAGGTCTCTCAGTAGTAGACCTGCCATACCTCTATTCAGTCAACAGAGCAGGATGACTCAAAGTGTCCTCTGGACAGGATGGAGTCGGAGTGCGTCACACACACACACACACACGCGCACGCGCACGCGCACACACACACACACACACACACACACACACACACACACACGCACTCCTGGCTCCCAAACATCTTCAGGCGGTAGTCCACGACCAGGTAAATCATGTCATTCAAACAATAACAAAGCGCTCTACACTGCACTTTGTGGTCCACAGCTGAGGAATGGAGATGCAGAAATGTAACCATTATCATAGTCATAGACAGACATATTGAATCAAGTACTGACCATGACCATGAGATCAAATGTACAGTTTTAACCATGTTTTGAGGCTATATGCAGTACATTCGGAAAGTATTCAGACCCCTTCTCTTTTCCCACATTTTGTTACATTCAGCCTTATTCTAAAATGGATTAAATAAATAAAAAATCTTCATCAATATACACCTAACACTCCATAATGACAAACAGAAAACAGGTTTTTAAAAATGTTTGCACATTTATTAAAAGTAAAAAACTGAAATACCTTATTTACATAAGTATTCAGACCCTTTGCTATGAGACTTGAAATTTAGCTCAGGTGCATCCTGTTTCCATTGATCATCCTTGATGTTTGTACAACTTTATTGGAGTCCACCTGTGGTAAAGTCAATTGATTGGGAAAGGCACACACCTGTCTATATAAGGTCCCACAGTTGACAATGCATGTCAGAGAAAAAACCAAGCCATTGTCACGTTCATCGTATGGATTAGACCAAAACGCAGCCGGAATGTGTAAACTCATCTTCTTATTTATTGAGAAGAAACCGTGAACACAGAAACACAAAATAACAAACAATGACGAAGAAAACAGTCCTGTGAGGCACACAGCTACACTTGGAACAACTACCCACAAATCCCAATGACAAACACCCCTATTAAAGAGGACCTTCAATTAGAGGCAACGAGGAACAGCTGCCTCCAATTGAAGGCCAACCCAACAAACTAAGCATAGAAATAGAAAAACTAGACACCGACATAGAAATAGACTAACTCAGAACATTACCCAAAACCCCCCGAAACACATAAAACAAACACCCCCTGCCACGTCCTGACCAAACTACAATAACAAATAACCCCTTTTCTGGTCAGGATGTGACAGCCATGAGGTTGAAGGTTCAATAATCAATGGTCCATAGAGCTCAGAGACAGGATCGTGTCAAGGCACAGATCTGGTGAAGTGTACAAAAAAATCTGCTGTATTGAAGGTCCCCAAGAACACAGTGGCCTCCATCATTCTTAAATCGAATAAGTTTTGAATCACCAAGACTCTTCCGAGAGCTTGCCCCCCGGCCAAACTGAGCAATCAGGAGAGAAGGGCCTTGGTCAGGGAGATGACCAAGAACCCGATGGTCACTCTGAGAGAGCTCTAGAGTTCCTCTGTGGAGATGGGAGAACCTTCCAGAAGGACAACCACCTCTGCAGGACTCAGCCCGCTTGGAGTTTGCCAAAAGGCACCTAAGACCATGGGATAAAAGATTCTATGGTCTGATGAAACCAAGATTGAACTCTTTGGCCTCTTTGGCCAAGCGTCACGTCTGGAGGAAACCTGGCACCATCCCTACGGTGAAGTATGGTGGTGGCAGCATCATGCTGTGGAGATATGTTTTTCAGTGGCAGGGACTGGGAGACTTGTCAGGATCGAGGGAAAGATGAACGGAGCAAAGTACAGAGAGGTCCTTGATGAAAACCTGCTCCAGAGCACTCAGGACCTCAGACTGGGGCGAAGGTTCACCTTCCATCAGGACAACAACCCTAAGCACACAGCCAAGACAACACAGGAGTGACTTCGGGAAAATTCTGAATGTCCTTGAGTTGCCCAGCCAGAGCCCGGACTTGAACCCGATCGAACATCTCTGGAGAGACCTGAAAATAGCTGTGCAGTGACACTCCCCATCCAACCTGACAGAGCTTGAGAGGATCTGCAGAGAAGAATGGGAGAAACTCCCCAAATACAGATGTGCGAAGCTTGTAACGTCATACCCAAGAAGACTCGAGGCTGTAATCACTGCCAAAGGTGCATCAACAAAGTACTGACCAAAAGGTCTGAATACTTATGTAAATGTGATATTTCAGTATTTTTTTATTGCTAACATTTCTAAAAACCTGTTTTTGCTTTATCATTATGGGGTGTTGTGTGTAGATTGATGAGGGATTATAAAATATATACATACATTTAGAATGTAACGTAACAAAATGTGGAAAAACTCAAGGGGTCTGAATACTTTCCGAATGCACTGTAGTGTTTGTTTACAATTAATTGTTTACAAACATTGGAGTAAAACAAGCTTGTATTTTGGGTTCGGATGGTGTAGGGCAGAACTAAACTCATGAGACATTTATAAGTTGAATTCTTCAATAATCAATGGGTAGATTGTACAAGTACAAATGTAGCTACTGCAAATTGCCCCATTAAAGAGCTTGTTCTTACAGGCTTGCTGCAAGTCTTTTCACGTTGCTTATTAGTGCATATGCCGTGCATATCCCAGAGCAGCCTGAGTTAAGTGCCTAAGCCTAGCATCAGCACGCAGTGTTCCTAAATCTGGAACAGCAGGTAACTGCTTCTATTGTTACCTCGGTAGACACCTATCCTCTCTGTAGAATAGAGTACTCCACTCAAGTTTAAAAAAGCACCAGTCACTTCCATCAAACGGTAGAAATATCCCATGAATATTGCATTGAGCCGTAGAGGCGTAATCCGTTTTAAGGTGTGACCACGTGTATTGCTTATAACGTAAGAGTGGAATCCATGCATGCTTATGACAAGTCTTTTAATGCATTATAACTGTATCATACCAGGGTTTTAAGTCAAATGTTACCACTTCAACCATACAATTTCGGCTGCCCCCTCTGTTTCATTGTTTTTACATTGCTCCATTGAGCGCCTATGTTTTCCTCTCCTTGTCTCTACATACCTTATGATACACGCAGCACAACACAACATATGGTTGCTGATGTGTTCAACAACAAGATGGCTGCTGAGGCTCTTGGGAGACTGGCCCTGCATACACCGCATGTGGTAAATGTAAATGCCATGTAGCGTTCAGTACACCTATTGGACCAACTATGTGTGGTCCTAAAAATGTGTATTGTAAGATAAAAGGCACTGTATTACTGTAGTAATACTGTAGCGCTATTATAACAAGTAATAATGCATTATAACTGTCTGCTTTAAAATACCCCAGAAGCTTTATCAATGATTAAAAAAACAAATACTTCTGAAAAGTAATTATTTGTATTAATATTTTACAATCCTTTATTCATGGTTATGCTTCATATTTACTTAATTTTCTCAGCTCCACTTTGCAAGTGTCATTGATCATGCTGTCCAGAAGACAATGCCAAACAAAAAGAAAAGGATGAAAATGACTGTCTATACAACACCCTTTCAGAGGGGGAGAGATTCACATTTCACCTCTGGATGACTTCTCTTCCCTTCCGCTTGCCAAATAGGTAAAGGTAACATTAAAAAACAGCAGGCTCGCCTGACAAGTTATTTTCTTAAAAAAATAAAATAAAATAAAAAACTGGGTCTCACTCTTTCGGATTGAAATGCTTTCCATCTCTGAGATGACATACACAGGCAAATGAAAATGACTAACTTAAGATTGCACTCCAAACATTGGAGGATATGATTTTTTAAAAAGCCTGAAATGAAAAAGAATGGCCATTAAAAGGGATAGCAAGCCTTATTGGGGTGGACAAATAAAAATTGCCTGCGGTGTCGGTCTGATCTCTGTGGGGTTTTTGTGCTGCAATGGAGCTCCGGACCTGGTATATTTCCTCACATAATGATCCACCAAACACTTCCTGAGAAAAGGAAATATCTACCTGGAGGTTGAAGTGAATTTTGGAAGTGCAATCACAACTGATTTGTACATTATCATCATCAAAGTGGCGGGAACAAACAATGAATTGTTATTACTAGGGCGGTCAAGTTTATTGTAAAAGCCCACCTCTCGGGTTAAAACACTTGTAAACATACTCTACAGACGAGACGCTTAAGTGCTGGTGTGGTTTCTGTTGCTGTTGACCACAGCAATATAAACGTAATGCTGTAACTTGGGGTCAGAATGAATGGAGGGATGGAGGAGGGCTGGGTTACCATATTTTATTAGAGCAGTCTTTATGGCAGTCTGGTCAATGCTGGGTGTACCCAAGAGGAAGCTATTAGTTTAACATTAGGGTGGGCTGGTGACATGAAGAGTCTATTCATTAGGGCTAAAAACATGGAGTCACCCCAAAAAGACCTTACTGTAACATGGAAATGCTACCGTTTCCCCTCTAGTCTTTAGCTTATGTACAACCCAGCAATGACCTCGGACTGCTGTGAAATGCTTTAGGCTTTGGACCCACCCCCCCCTCTCTGACCCACCATCCCCCAAGGGCTCATTTGATTGGCCTCTCGCTTCATCTTGTCCCTTTTTAAAAAACTTTTTTTTTAATTGGACTGCCATACTGCTGGGAATTAAAACAGATTTGACCAATCATCTTTGGTTCTCTCAAAATGAGTGGTAGGTGAGTAAAAATAATAAAAGGAGTGTGTTATCAACCAAACATACATATATATATATATAAAAAGGGATCCAGTTCAGGTAAAAGATCAAATGCTTCAATCTAAATCAAAACTGCCTGATGGGAAAAGAGGGAGGGCGTTTATCACTGTAGGGGGTGTGGCTTCGCAGGGCAAAGAGGGAGAAGCTCCAAATGCATTATGCTCTGCTAAGACTGGCTCAGTCTGGCGTCTGCATCCATCCCTCTTCCCAGTGTGTTGAGTTCAATCCAGGAATGTCGACGGTAGTCCACCCTTTTATTCTCCTCCTCTGCCTTATGTCACTGGAGGTCTCGGTCCTCAAGGTACCTGTACTCAAACGTGAATCCCTCCTTCTTCCGTTGTCCCCACTTCTCGTAGTCAAAGTAAATGTACGTCCCCTTTAAAATACATTGGAGAAAGCACAGTAACGTTAGCGAACAAAAAGTAAAACATCAAATCAAATGTAACAAAGACTCCCCCTAAAAATTAATAATAATTCTGACCAATCTTCAAATATGGGATAATCTACAGAGAAAACTATATTTTAACGGAGCATGCAACGGATAACATTTTTAAACATTTCGCAACGGAAAATGAAAATAAGTGTTTATTATTGGTCAAGTCTAGGTAATCGCTCCCGGTTTCAATCCGTTTGGTGTCCAATGAACACGACCCAGGTTGCGGTCCAAGGAGTCTGCTGTGTGCGGAGGGGTGCCGAACTCACCTGCTCAAACTCATCTGTGATGGTCTTGGGCTCCTCGTGCCTCTGGAACCACATCATGTACTTGGTGTGGAACCGCCACGACTGCTTCTTCAAGGCCTTGGCTGCCAGATACTGGGCCTTAGTGCCCTGCGGAAAGAACCCAGAAGGGAATCTGTTACTACAATCGTATCCAAAACATGCTTGGCCTGAAGACTGAAAAGACGCAGACCGCCATCTTCAAAAAGTAAAACCATGGGAAATGATCAGCGTCTCAGTCACACAGTCAAGCTTGTTTTGTCACACGCACAGCACACCTCTAGGTAGTAGAAGATGAAGAACAGTGTCTCCGTGGACAGTCTCTGGTAGAACTCTACAGAGTCGGAGTGGGGCGGTGGCACCTGGTGGTGGAAAGGCAGGGTGGGACACGGGTTCCTCATCAGGTACTGCCTGGAGGACCAAAACAGTCACAATAGGGGATTAATACATGGAGTAATGATGAGGAAAAATCTACACGCCTTTAGTCTCAAAAGCAATAATAAAGAAATTCCCCAAATGTAGACCTGTGGTGAATCTCACAAGTATTTTCCTTGATACCTCATGTCCTCTTACTTTGCCAAAATGTGAGAGGGAAGCGAGAAGACTTGAGATTCAACCCTGGAGACCTTTTTCAGATTGCGGCTCGGTTCGTACCTGATCCTCTCCGAGTCGGAGGGGTGGGGCATGTGCGTCCATGCCGACTCCTGCATGGCCTGCTGGTACAGCTGGTCTTTGGACAGGGGCACAGGCCCGAGTGGGCACACGCCCAGCGATGGGGGGATGCTGACCTCTGAAAGCGAGGGCTGCTGGGGGGCCGAGGGAGGCCCCGGGGGCAATGTAGTGCTGGGGAAAATGTCTGAATTCACAGAGAGAGAAAAAAATAGTTATAAAATGGAGCGTCTGGTGTGAAAGCCCCCCCCAAAAAAGTTGCTTTATTGTCACATACACCGGAATAGACTATGGGAGGCACACAGTACTACATGGAACTCTATTCCACAACAAGTAACACATGCAAGCAGTAGAATCAGATTTTTTTTTTTAAAACATCTTATGGAACAGCAGGGACTGCGAAGAGAGACAGAGGCACACGCATACACACACAATAACATACACACACACACACACAAGGATTTTGTATTGAAGATATGTGGTAGTAGAGTAGTGGCCTGAGGGCACTCAATGTGTTGTGAAATGTATTGTAGTGTTTTTAAAATTGTATATAACACTGCCTTGATTTTGCTGACACCAGAAAGTCAGCAGCTAATGGGGATCTATAACAAATACAAACTGGTCTCATTCCAAGACTGATCCCCCCCATGGCCCAATTTTGAGCCTAGTCTAGTCGGTTGCTTACCTGTGGTGAGGTGCAGAGAGAGCATCTCTCCCTCCATTCCTGAGCCCAGTGCCGCTCGTTCTGCCATAGACTTTAGAGTGCTCAGAGGCTCCTGGGGCTGAAAGAGAGGGAAGAGGTTAAACCGACTGGGTGAGAGATCACGAAATCTGGCTTCCGGTTGAGTCCCAAGAAGATCTCCCTGTAATGGCTCAGGGCAGGGCAATTACTACATGAAGCTACCTGTGTTTTTCCTCACCTTGCTTTCAGAGGTCTGTGTGTAGGAGAGTGGCCCGTTGAGCATACCGCTGCCTGGAAGTTTACTCTCGCTGTAGGAGGGCGAGGGAGAGCTGGTGGGAAGAGTCATGGGCCCTAAGAGGCTGGGGCCACTGTCTTTACTGGGAGGGTGGGAGAGAGAGGAGAGACATTGGTTGATGTGCTTTTACGTTTGACTAATTCTGACTATACACATTGTACAGTGAGAGTCACAATCCAAGATACTATAGGACATTTTTTATTATATTTGACTCACGGCTGATTGGTGGTGGAGGTCAAAGACGAGGGTTGGCTGCTTTGTAATTGGCTGGCACTGTTGAGGGCGGAATCGGGTGTGCTGTCTGCTACTACAGCACTGTAACCTGGGACAGAGGAGATTGAGAGGGAGGCTTACAAACTGAATCAGACCTCTGATAATACATAGGTGATATACATTTGGTTTGCTCTACCTTATCTGTATAACCCAATGCTGGGTTGAACAACTATGGAACAAAACAAATACCCAAATAAGGGCATGGATGGATACAACCAATCAACAACAATATAAATGTATAGTAATTCAAGCTTACTAGTGCTACCATTCTGCTTCTGTCCACTGGGTGGCCTTGTGATCGACATGCTTCCTCCTCCCATGCCCACGCTACTGCTTGGCGCGCCTGAACCAGAGTTCCCTCCAATGCTTCCTATGGCTCCCAGGCTGCTTCCAGGGGCCAGGCCTCCTATGGGACTGGGGGCCACCAGGGGAGGGCCCTGGACCGCCAACTGCCCTGAGCCAAGGCCGCTTAGGCTGAGGATCCCACCGCTGACACCACTTGCACCGGGTGCAGATCCCAACAGGCCCGTGGATCTGTCGCCAACAGTGTTCCCGCCCACCGGTCCCACTGTGCTGGAGTTAGGGCTGCTACTGCAGCCGCTTTTCCCTGCTAGGGGGCTTCCGATGGTTCCGGAGCCTGCTGCTGCCGTGGCGTAAGGGGCCGAAGTTGAGCCCGCCAGGAGCCCGGCCATGGTGTTTAGGGATGCCGGCATCCCCGACAAGCCAAGGCCCGACATCTGGCTGACGGCCGGTGACCCCGTAATGCCGCCTTTACCAAGGCCCAAGCCCAACCCAAGCCCCAAGCTGGAGGACGGTGAAGGCCTTGACGGAGCATGCAACTGGGTGTTGGGCGTGAGTGGGGGGAGGGTCGTGCTCGAGTTGGCGGGTGAGGAAGCAGAGGGGCTGGGGAGGAGGATGTTGTTCGACGGGTTGGAGTTGGAGGGGGTGTTGGAGGAGATGACTGAGTTTCTGGCCTGCTGGGTTTGGTAATGCTGCTGCAGTTGCTGCTGCTGGGTAGCGTCTCTGTAGCTGCCAGAGTTGGAGAGGAGACCCCCCATGTTGCCCAGGAGGCTGTTGCCCCCAGTGACAGGCAGGCAACCCCCGGCGATGGTCGCCAGCGAGGATGAGGAGGCACCCGAGGAGGCAGAGGATGAAGAGGAGGATGAAGAGGAGGAGGAGGACAACGACGAAGAGGGGTTGCCGTTCTTGACAGGCGACTGAAATGTTATAAAAGGCATTACTTCAAAACCACTCCTGGTGCAGCACAGCTGAAAATATATAGATGGAAAGTTGTGACATTTTTAAGACCATAGACCCAAATCAATGCAAGTGACTCATACACAGCACTGTTACCACTGGAATTCATCTTACCTGACCGACTTCACTGTCTGTCGAACGTCCCCTTTTCTTGTCATCTTCAGAGTTCTCCTGGGGGGGGAAAAACCAAAGAAATACCTCCTATAAGCACTCAGCCACAACCATCTGTTCTAATTCAATGCAAAATATGGTGTATCGCATGCTATGTTTTGTACCAAAATTCATACAAGTGCTGTTCATATTAAAGCTCAACACAAACTTCAAATCAAACGTCAACATCATAATCCTCTCGCTTTCATCCTCGTTGCTCCAAACCCCCTCTGATCTGAGAGCGAGGGACCACTGAGCACCCACTTCAGCCCAGGAGCATTCAACATTCACAAGATCTAATTACAGATTGAGAGTGGGTGGTTCTAAAGAATGGGAGAGCAAGTAGGGGATACAATGGAGGCTGTAGAGTGAGAAGTAGCATGGCGGGGGCGTTCCCTCACCGTAGTGTAAGTTGCGGGCGAGGGAGGGATGGGCGAGGAGGACGTGGTGGAGGTAGGTGTGCCGCTGGAGATCTGATGGAAGAGATCGTCGTCCAGGAGCGATTGGCCAGGCGGGGACGTGGCCACCAGCGACCCGGCTAGAGAGACAAGAGATGGATGGGGGGAGACAGAGGGAGAGGTAGCTACATAAAAACAAAAAGTTGCATATGGAAAAAGTTAAGTGGGCAGTGATACAGAGACAACAGGAACAGAAATTATAGAATTTACAGTATTGTAATAACCAAGCTACGCAGACAATTACATTGATAGAAGCCAGAAGCCACAATCTCCAATATCAAAGCTGATCTAGACAGATTTTTTTTAATAACCAAGCTATCATCCATTTGAGGCTATACATACTCCACATGCGGTCTAAGATATGCAGTACAAACGCAATATTCAGGAATAAACACACAAGTAGTGATGTCTCGACACAGTATCGATACTACCGATACTCCACGGTTCTTTAAGAACCGGCTTTAGGGAAAACAATGTGTGCTATAGTGTGGGAAATAAACAAAATGTTGGGACTTTGGGTGACTGTTTCCAACATCAGGATTGTTTCCTCAGGAAATTCAGTCTGCTTCATGTTATGTTTCCTTGCCGTGATACTTTGTCGTATCAGTAGCGCGATACTGAGTATCGCGACAACACCACGATGAAGCAGCACTTACGGAGCTCCTCCAGATCCAGGTCGTCGTAGAGGAACTCGTTCTCCTCGAAGTCGGGGTCCTGCGACGAGTCCATGTAGTACTCCACGTCGTCCTTGATCTTGCGGATGGAGTCCACCGGCAAGGTGTCGTTGTCCAGCATGCGCAGGATGGTCTCCAGCATCCGGATGTGGTACCGGTGCTTCTCGATGAAGCACTTCAGCTCTTCGATGCGGTCCTGTTTCTATAGCAGAGATGCGGGTGTAAGTTCATGCTTAAAACTCACTGTATGTTTGGGCTAACAATCTCAAATGTACTATATGTATGTGTAGAGGCATGGAAGGGGAACACAGATGGTAAAGTAGATGGTACCTACTTCACATTTGGTGCATTGGGTAATGCAGCGTGCCGAGAAAATAAAGAGAGACATATAGGATAAGAGATGAATTTGGAGTTAGAATGGCAGCATCTGAAGAGAAAAGATTCAAGTAGTACGGAAGGAAACAGGGAGAGAAGGAGGAGAGGAAGATATGGAGAAGATAGCCATATGGCGCGGCAGAAAGACTATTGACCTCTTTGTCTCCCTTCTTCTTTCGAGTCTGGACTGAGAGGGACTCCACTTCGCTCTCAAACTGGTCCACCTGCATGTTCAGAGTGTCTATTGTATTCTGATGGGCGACAGGGAAGACAGAGGTCATTCATGATTTACACCAACACAACAGCCGTAATCACACCACAACCACAGTCTGTATGGACCACACTGCATAATAACCTATTTCATAGGTGAAACTACTAGGGCTGGGACGATACCAGTATTGCGATAATAAAGTGTATCATGGCAAGGAAACAAAACACGAAGCAGATTTAACTTTAGAAAACAGCCTTAATGTTGGAAACAAACATTTACCAAGCTAAAGCACACAATATTTTACATTCAGCAGGTTTTTAAAGGACCAAAGACGTCCGTCTGCTTCGTGTTTTCATTTTTGCCATGGAAAAAAATGTGCGATAGTGGTATCGTCCCAGCCCTAGAAACTATGCAGTAAAACAAAAGAAAATGCAAATTTTTTCCCAATCTACTTTGAAAGGCCTAGCATGCATGATGAAATCTCTAAGTCATTATTGTCATGTCATCAGACCACATTATTGAAATGTGCTCATGTGTGAAACAAATTCACTTTGGGGTAAAGGTTTTCAATCAAAAGTAGTGCTCACCGTTAGCCAATTTCCGACCTCCTCTTTCTCCCTTTGGGCCGGGTCCACCTTCTGTGCCAGGCCCAGCCCCTCTTTCGAGTACGCCTTTGTCTTGGTCTCTCGCTCCACGATCTTGAACCGCTCCATTTGCTAAAGGGGGAGAGAGCAGGAATTGGTTTATAAAATCACTACAGGTGACAGGTTCTCTTTTGACCATATGCTAGCTATGCCAGAGCCCAAAACATTTGGCTTGTGAAAGCCAACGTTTCCAACTGCTCATGTCAAATCATTGGACTAGTTGCCAATCAAAGCAGGGTCATATTAGGGCATTAGGACGCGCCATAACAAAACATTTCAAAAATGTTTTTCAACGGTAAACGAAAGGGAGTGTGTTTTTGTTTTTTGTTGGTCAAGTTCAAATAATACTTCGCTGTTTCAGACCTACTGAACTTGTACCTGCTGGCCACTGTTGGTGGAGATTGAGACAGAGTCCTCACCAATTAAAGCCATCCAATATAATGGTTCAGGATGACTGTGGCAGGTGTACACATCTCCCAATCAGGCCAGTGATTACTAAGTTGAGACACCTGTGTGTGCTTCCTTGACTAGTAACGCTGTCTACGCTCTCCTAGGTGTTCTCAGTAGAGGCTCCACAACCTCTGACTTCTACATGCAACAGAGTTCACTGAGATTTTGATGCATGCCAGAGGAGAATGCTTGGAGGCGTGTGAACCTAGACTAAAAGCCAATTGATGCTTGATCCAAAAATGTGGTCCGCGGCTCCCTATGGAGGGTGTGATGCAATCGCGGAGCCTCCAGAGGTATGCAGAGTCCGCATCACCGTGCACCTTCCCAATGTCTGTCTAGCTCCATATTGACATGATTGGTTGACGGTAGGTGGGGGGCGGGAGGTCCTGTATAAACACAAACTCACTTCCTTGACAACAGCTCTGCTCCGTGAAGCTCAAGAAGTATGAATGCCCTGACTTCTGCAGAGGCCTTATCCCTGTGAATGCTGCACGGCCAATACAGATGCCGGATTGACTATGCAGCGCCCTTTTTTTAACGCGCAACACTGTTTAAATGCATTGCCCTTGAAGTCAGCTGCCACCGTAAGTGTAGTAATATGTGTCGTCCCCACGAGCATCCCAGAAGCACCTTTGTATAAAAGATTGATTGTCCCCCTGTGTTAATCTGTTAACTGCATAACAAGAAGCTAAATTAAAGCCCTGGCATGAAGCCTGTGAATGCTTAGCAGAGCGGTGAGTATATGCTAAATGCTTTTTAGTGCTGATGTGGCTAATTGTTCTCCTGAAGGGGGGGGGGGTCCTGGTTGTGGATGGAGTCTCTGCTGGGGTTTTTATTCCGCCTCAGCACTGGCGTGGACTGCTGAATCCTTGATCAGGGTAGGGCTCTGCGAACCTGAAACCTAAAGGCTGCGTCCCAAATAGTACCCCATTGCCATCTGGGACAGTCAAAGTGGCAAGCTGCCAGGTGTTGCCAAATTATCCTCAGTTCCTTGGACCCTACCTCAATACTACAATACGTATCTCAAATGCTGAGTGACAAACAAGACAATCAGTCTTCAATAAGTGCTATGGAGCAACTTCCTTTGTTTATCATATCTGCGGACCATACATTGGGCTATGGTGATGCCATAGATTTCACTAACAGTGATCAGTTTAGTTTTCCTCCCTTGTTAATGCAACACAGATATTGTCTGAGTCTAGAAGTTGAGCGCCAGCCTGGGGGGGACAACAAAAAAATGTAAGCACATTATGCTTCGAGGCATTTCCATCAAAGGACCCATGAGCACCAATGTGAAATTCATAGCAGGGTTGGAGTCAATCCAGGAAGTACACTGAAATTCCAATTCTCTTCAATACTTTTCAATTAGGAACATTTCAAATTGCAATTGTGTTTACTTTCTGAATTGACTGGAATGAAAATTAAATTGACCCCAACCCTGTGGAGGAGCATATCAAATTGGGTGTCAAATGAAAGCCAAGAGTCAATATTTTAGGGAAATGAAGGTATAGATACATTTTAACCATTTTCCAACTTACAAATTTGGAATAAGTAAAGGCTTTGATTTCTGGATAAACGGATGGAAAAGGGGTCTTAGAAAACATCTACCAGAAAGTCTTAAAAGGTATTAGAAATGATAACACAATGTTGAAGACCATTGCCAACTAATATCAACACGTTAGCCTTCTGTAAGTTTAAGAAATATTGCCTGGTGCCTTGTTACCAAAAACTCAAATTTCTTTAAGAAATGTTCTAATATTCCCTCCCATGAGGAGGGAGGATAATGAAAGTTCACAGAAGTAACAAGTAATGGTAGACCTACCAATTATTAGTTATAGTGATTTTACTGATATCAATTGTTTCTGAATTAAGTGATTAAAACTTGGTAACGGAATTACCCAAAAATCAGTAACGGAATTGTTATGTTCAGCTCCTAACGGTTTTCTTTGTCTTTCTGTTTGGTGGTCAAACCAAGAGTGTTAAAACAGTCTAACTCTGGACAACTCCTCACCCTCTCTCTCACTCTGCAGCTCTTACTGACACCTACCCATGAGCCCCCTCTTTCCATTTACTTTAACCAGAATCCTCACCCACTGAGCACCGACCAACACCGGGTGTCCATGGGCATTGAAAAGTAGTTGAAATTTGATCAGTCCACCCTGGCCTTGACGTCTACAGACGGACCGGACTGGGCCAAATCTGAACCTATCAAAGACGCATGTTTCACACGTTTGGACAGTATAGTACAGCGAGTACAGTAAAGAAAAGTAGCGTACAGTATATTGTACTGAACTCTGCTCTGCTGTAATGCACTGTGCTCTGCTGCGATGTCCAAACTTGTGAAACATGAGAATATCCATAATTATGCATTTCTGTGTGGTACAGATCAGGGACCTTTGATGTAATTCCATTGCCGGGTGTAAAGCCATTTCACTTACTGTAGTTCAATAACAAAAATCGATTTTTCAAAACTCAAGATACCATGCCATAGCTGACACTCCATTCTTTCTGCAGACATAATCTTAATTCGGAGCAGATATTTATGAGTTTTTAGAAAAATTGGTCACATAGAAACCTGAGATTTTAACCGTGAATCCATTATCAAAGTTGGCATCCTGACTCTTCTTCCACTAAATTAGTTTATGTACATTTTTCTGTGGAAATTGTTCAAAGTAGTCCTTGTGCATAGAGGTGTATGCTTTGTTAAACTTGGAAATCAATGGTTTTTGTTTGGCACACATTTTAAGTGGAAAAAAAACCAGAGTCAAAGTGCAATTTCATTACGTTGAATTGCCCTTAGCTAAGAACAGTGCTACAGGTGTGAAAAGCAGATGATTAAAGAACTGCAGTAGACTCAAATAGACCAGGGGTCTGCAGCAGGCGGTTTTGGCCCGCGAGTGATTTTTATCTGGCCCTGCAAATCAAAAATGTTGTTACATTAACTAAATCTGTATTCCCACAAAAAAAGAGATATGTGATCATGTTGCAATGTAATCAAGGTATGAAATGATTGTTATTTTTAAATATTAAAAAAAATAGTTGTCAGTAGTTGTGGTCAATTTGCAGTGTACAAATTATGTCCCCCCCCACCCCCACCCCACACACCTGATTTTGCCTACACCTGATTTAAACCTTACTGCTAACAGAGATAATGGTATTCACAATGAACATGGCTTTGACATGAATACTAACAAAGATAATATTAGCAAAAGTCACCATTGTTTGTTTCTGCATTTGTATTGCCCAATCACCACAATAGAAAAGTCGCATCAGGAGTCTTGATATCCAAGTGCCCTTTTCACCATTATCCCTTGTATTTTTGGCTTGGTAGCGCCACGTTTCAGGTCAACCAAAACCACACAGATGCTCACACTTACATACGAGACCCTAGATAAAAACCCTTAAGATCCATAGGCTAAGATGACACATCCATCTCATTGTGTTAGCAGGTGCTGTTGTTGAAGCTGTCTGAATAACCTCAGTGCACTATGTGGCTTGGTAAGCCCTGCTAACCACAGGCATTTCATACCAATTGTTTCGTCAGTATGCGGCTAATGAACGTGTTCCACACACTCACCGTCTCAATCAGTTTGCGATTCTCCACTAGCTGCCTTTTGTCTTTAATCTCGTTGGAGGCCACCCACGTCTTGATCTGGTCTCGAAGACGCTGGGGGATGAAGGTGAAGGAGAGGAACAAATGGAGAAAGAAAGAGATAAGTTCTCTTAATGAAGGCATGCGGTGGCTTGCCCTGAAGTCAAGTATGGTTGACACGCACACACGTACGCAAGCTTGGCTTGGGGTAAGATATGTCCACATGGCCAAGTTAAGAAACAAACAAAAACGCACAGACACTTTCACTTGGTTTTAAGGATAGCTGACCCTCATATTTAATCATCAGCACATAGATGCCCTCTCGCACGTGTACACACACCCCTACCCATGGTCAGGCGTAACCATATAACACTAGTAAACAAACATTTGAGGAACATCCCAAAACCATGTCCCCTCAAGCCACATAACAGTTAAGAGTCATAGGGTTGTCGGTGTCCCACCTGTAGTTTTTTAATCTCTTTCTTGAGGTCGGCTTCATACTTCTCCTTCTGGTTAGCGTTGGCTGCATTGTGAAGCTGTGGTTTGGAGGGGTACAGTCATAGAGTACACTCAGACAATCAGTATCTTTTCCCAAGCATGTTTCATATAGTCTTTGTAAACAAAGTAAATCATGTAGGCTATAGCTTCAAAATACGTCTAAAACTAGCGTATCGTGGACTGTCAGTCCTAAACCATAGGTCAGCCTCCGCCTAGAAATTTGAGTGATTAGCCTACATTCCCTCCAGTTTCATCCCTCAACTTTCCACCAAACCAAATGCCAATGGGCCGAAACACAAACTCAGGAGTGTGCCTTTAAACCTGGTTCTTCTTTGGCTGTACAGAACACACTAACAATAGGTCTCCTCTCCATCCCCACGGCCGTGAATAGGAAAGGCTACAACCCCACCAAACAAAGTGTGATGAAGTATCGAAGACCCCTGCATATACAACGGATGTTAAACGTTAATCATTTGGTGGACCTTTCAAAAGGTCAGCACAAAACGTTCCAACAACCAAAGTGTTAGGGTGGTAGCACTTAACTTGCATACAGTGCCTTCGGAAAGTATTCACACCCCTTGACTTTTTCCACATTTTGTTGTGCTACAGCCTGAATTTAAAAAAGGATTAAATTGGCCTACACACAATACCCCATAATTTTTTACAAATTAATTAAAAATGAAAAGCTGTCTTGAGTCAATAAGTATTCAACACCTTTGTTGTGGCAAGCCTAAATAAGTTCAGGAGTAAAAATGTCCTTAACAAGTCACAATACGTTGCATGGACTTACTTTGTGTGCAATAGTAGTGTTTAACATTATTTTTTGAATGACTACCTCATCTCTGTACCCCACACACACAATTATCTGTAAGGTCCCTCAGTCGTTTCTGTAGAGGAAGGAAGCCGCTCAGGGATTTCACCATGAGGCTAATGGTGACTTTAAAACAGTTAGAGTTTAATGGCTGTGAAAGGAGAAAACTGAGGATGGATCAAGAGCACTGTAGTTACTCCACAATAATAACCTAATTGACAGAGTGAAAAGGAAGCCTGTACAGAATATTTTTTTCTCCAAAATATGCATCCAGTTTGCAACAAGCCACTAAAGTAATACTGCAAAAAATGTGTAAAGCAATTAACTTTTGGTCCTGAATACAAAGTATTATGTTTGGGGTAAATACAACACATTACTGAGTACCACTCTTTATATTTTCAAGCTTAGTGGTGGCTGCATCACGTTATGGGTATGCTTGTAATCGTTAAGGACTGGGGAGTTTTTCAGGATGAAAAGGAATGGAGAGAAGCGCAGGTAAAATTCTAGAGGAAAACATACAATTGAAGTCAGAAGTTTACATACACCTTAGCCAAATGCATTTAAACTCAGTTTTTCACAATTCCTGACATTTAATCCTAGTAAAAATTCCCTGTCCTTGGTCAGTTAGGATCACAAATGTATTTTAAGAATGTGAAATGTCAGAATAATAGTAGAAAGAATGATGTATTTCAGCTTTTATTTCTTTTAGAGCTTTTCTTTTAGAGACTTACCCAGAAAGACTCACAGCTGTAAATCGCTGCCAAAGGTGCTTCTACAAAGTATTGACGAAGGGGTGTGAATACTTATGTAAATTTCTGTATTTCATTTTCAATAAATGTGCAAATAAAACACGTTTTCACTTTGTCATTATGGGGTATTGTGTGTAGACAGGGTGAGAAAAAAAACATACATTTAATCCATTTTGAGTTCAGGCTGTATGATCCACCACCCTCCCTGCATGTTACCTTTTGCCAAATGTCTTCAAACTGTTCCACGCCTTCCGTTACTTTTTTCAAACATCGATCTATTTCACCTGGGGAAGGGCATAGAATAACAGGGAGGTTTGGGAAAGAGCCGTGGTTTAAAAAAAAAAAATCCTTCAACACGCATCGCATCAGGATGAATAATGTAAAGTCAAAATGCGGAGCTCTCCCACTCCCCATAAGCAGCACTGCTTTTACAACTGTGGCTGGCAGCCTTATCAAAGATACATGCAGTAAAACCTAAATGTGTCACCACAAACCTGTTTAAAAATGCAACACCGCAGGCACTGGCAACAGGGTATGGTATATAGTCTTAATTTAAGAAGGTTGTCTCTGCAGACTAAGTCTGACTTTGGCCTTGTGCAGCCTTGCACAAGCCTTGCTTCTGGCTTCTTATTTTTGGTATCACAGGTCACAACCCTTTTCAGTAATACAGTGCAGCACTTCTCTTATTGCGATCACATCCGTGCAGGACAATTTGACAATCTCTACATCATGAATGGATAGAGAAATTAAAAGTGACATTTCATCTGTTGGATAGACATGCTTCATAGAGAAAAGGGAGGTAATATAGTGATGGACTGGGTCGTGGATCATTGGCAGGGGTACCATCTGGTCGACCATTTGGTAACCTCACCTTGAAGTTTCCTTTTATCAGCCATGACTGTTGACTAGGATGCTGTCTTCATGCCTTCTTTCACTGTAGAGAAAAATAACAGGTGTGATAACCGTAATCTCTGGCAACCTTTTTACGCTACATTACTTTTTCATAGCATTTTAGCTTGGCAGCCAAGTTCAGTGAAGTCAGCAGCGTGAAATCCTGGGATGTATTCATTACAGCACAGGCACATCATAGCAAAACATTTAGCAACAGAAAATGAAAACGAGCGTGTTATTGGACATGTTCAGGTAGTTGCTGCCTGTTTCATTTCACTTTCTACCACTTGATGCCTAATGAATACAACCCAGCTTTCCACCTGGGGAGAATGTTTCTCACAGCTCGATGTGATGAAGATGTATCGTGAGAGCATGCATGGCTTTCACATTAGGCTACCACTTCAAAACTGCCAGCATGCAGAAAAAAGTTTGGATTCATTTCGAAACGGTACAGTATTCCACTTTCACTCAAGTTAATTACATTAAAAAGCATTTTGAACGAGACATACTCGACTCTCTAATTTACTACCCTGGAGGCATCACCATTACATTAGTTAAATAAAGGTTAAATAAAAAAAAATACATTGCATCATAAAGTGTCTTATAGTTATTAAGGAGTAGTGGATAGACCATAGTTGACCGTCTGACTTGTTGACCTCTCACACACAATCAATTCCTGGTAGAATGGTGCATGTAATTGGGTTTAGACATGGTTCATTCAACAAGGCATTTCTGACCATTACGGAAAAGTGACTTTTCAAGGGGGGCATCACAGAAACATTGATATTTAAAGTACTGTAAAGAACTAGCCTGTAGTTGAGAATTTAGAAATGTTTTAAAAACTCAATGTCTCAACAAAAACATTGACCATGTTTCTTGAGAAAATGCCAGTGGTGTAAAGTCCCTTAAGTAAACATACTTTCAAGTACTACTTAAGTCTTTTTGTGGTATCTGTACTTCACTATTTATATTTTTGACAACTTTTACTTCACGACATTCCTAAAGAAAAGTATGTACCTTTTACTCCATACATTTTCCCTGACACACAAAAGTACTCGTTTTGAATGCTTAGCAGGACAGGAAAATGGTCTCATTCACACTTATCAAGAGAACATCCCTGGTCAACCCTACTGCCTCTGATCTGGCAGACTCACTAAACACATGCTTAATTTGTAAAGGATGAGCCTCTGGCTATCTGTAAATAAAACATGTAAAAAAAAGACTTTTACTCAAGTAGTATTTTACTGGGCGACTTTTACTTGAGTTATTTTTTATTAAGGTATCTTTATTTTTACTCAAGTATGACAATTGGGTACTTTTTCCACCACCGGAAAATGTTAACTAAAATGTTGGCTAAAGTATTTTTTCTGTCAAATAATACAAGAGTAAATATCACAAGTGGCAGTAGACCACAGCTAACTGATGTAGCTTGCTAGCCTGCCTACGTGAAAACTTGAAACATTGTAGCCACTGAGTGACTTCTGGTCTGGATAATTTGACATTGACGGTTCACGTGAATTGAACAACATAACGCGCATAGCAGGTTACTTCGCTGAGCATCACTTAATACTTTTTGCGACAATTTTTCACGTCCACGCAACCACCGTTTGATAAGGTCATTTTACCATTACTTCAGCCAGTGAGTTTTGACCATGTATTTACCAAATGTTACCGACGCTAGACTTTCTCAACAGATCCAGCAAGCCAGCTAGACTAGTCTCCATATCTGGCTTGGGGGCAACGTTCGCTAATAAAAAAGTGAGCAGTAATAAAGAAACATTAAATGTTTACAAGCAACATAGCTAATGACTTTAAAAGCTGTTTCTATTTGTCAGAGACAAGCAAACAAGTATACCACTTCAACACCTGAGTAACAAGAACTTGTCGGCTACATAATTGCCGTGCATTATAGCAAAATGTATGAATTTCCTTGGAAAATATCAGGCGAACCCATGTCAATTTGGCTCTGTAGCTGATAGCCAGCTAGTGGATAACCACCAGCTAAGATATTAGTGAGACACATTGGAAGGGAGAAGATAATGGCACATAAGTACATCTGTTTTAGCGTACAATTTATTTACCTGGATTTTCCGATTTATCTTTTCTGTTCTTAGTTGACACCACTCTTTTAAATCGTATTTGCCTAAGTCTTCACGCTATTTTTCTAAATTATATTAATTATTTTCGCCAAACAATCACTCCGCACATCCAAGATGGCCACCAGGAACACCTCCTCTGCTGTTGCCCTGATGGACTGGAGGCCCGCCTCCCTTGCAAGCGATTCGATCCTCACCCTCATTCTACGCCTTCCACTGGCTAGACTACCTGTCACTCTGGAGTCTGGAGGGACAGGTTTCCCACTTCCGCACAAGTCGCACTATGATTGGTTAACTTTGAAAGGTGAAAGGTAAACATGAGTTCTCAGAACACCTCATCCCCTTCATGTTTTGGTTCCTGTCCCTAACCACTGACACTGGCCAGAAAATGTCAAGAAAACAACATGATAGCAAACTGAGCTGACAGAAAATCTATTGATAATATGAGCTGTAATAGTCCAAGTGTAGACTGCTATGTATATTATTAATTGCAGTGCAATATGAAATGCTGTCTTTCATTAATCAAATGGCCTACATTGTTAAAACTGCATTGTTGGTTAAGGGCATTTCACTGTTGGTCACGTAAGCATTTCACTGTAAGGTCTACACCTGTTGTATTCGGTGCATGTGACATACATTTGACTGAATTATATTTACATTTTAGAAATTTAGCAGACGCTCTTATCCAGAGCGACTTACTGTAGTGAATGCATACATTTCATACATTTTTTTTGTACTGGCCCCCCGTGGGAATCGAACCCACAACCCTGGCGTTGCACACACCATGCTCTACCAACTGAGCCACAGGGAAGACTTATGATGTTGCCATCAATCTAAAGTAAAATTACATTTTTTTACCTTTATTTAACTAGGCAAGTCAGTTAAGAACAAATTCTTATTTACAATATATATATACACTGAACAAAAATATGAATGCAACATGCAACAATTTGAAAGATTTTACTGAGTTACAGTTAATTTAAGGAAATCAGTCAATTGAAATACATTCATTAGGCCCTAATCTATAGATTTCACATTACTGGGAATACAGATATGCATCTGTTGGTCACAGATACCTTAAAAAAAAAAGCTAGGGGCGTAGATCAGAAAACCAGTCAGTATCCACCATTTGCCTCATTCAGCGCGACACATCTCCTTCGCATAAAGTTGATCAGGCTGTTGATTGTGGCCTGTGGAATTTTGTCCCACTCTTAAACGGATGCGAACTCGCTGGATATTGGCAGGAACTGGAATAAGCGGTCATACATTTCGATCCATATAATCTTAAACATGCTCAACGGGTGACATGTTTGATGAGTATGCAGGCCATGGAAGAATTGGGACATTTTCAGCTTCCAGGAATTGTGGACGAGAGCCATGCGACATGGGGCCGTGCACTTTCATGCTGAAACCTGAGGTGATGGCGGGGAATGAATGGCACAACAATGGGCCTCAGGATCTTGTCCTTGGTATCTCTGTGCATTCAAATTGCCATCGATAAAATGCAATTGTGTTCATTGTCTGTAGCTTATGCCTGCCCATACCACCACCATGGGGCACTCTGTTCACAATGTTGACATCAGCAAACCGCTCGCCCACACGACGCCATACACGTTATGGCGTCGTGCGGTTATGAGGCCGGTTGGACATACTGCCAAATTCTCTAAAATGACTTGAGGCGGCTTATGGTTGAGAAAATCATTACATTTTCTGGCAGCAGCTCTGGAGGACATTCCTGCAGTCAGCATGTCAATTGATCACTCCCTCAAAACTTGAGACAGCTATGGCATTGTGTTGTGTGACAAAACTGCACATTTTACAGTGGCCTTTTATTGTCCCCAGCACAAGGTGCACCTTTTTGTGCATAGGAAACATTTCTGGGATCTTTTATTTCAACTCATGAAACATGGGACCAACCCTTTACATGTTGCGTTTATATTTTTTGTTCAGTGTAGTTATCAAAACACACTGAATAGACCTCTGGGCTGGCATTGTCTTTTTTTCCAACCCTGCAGGGAGGCACTGTGAAATTAAAGACTGACCGATTCAAGGCTTAACCCATTTGGGAACACGTAATAGAAATGTTCTATTACACCTTTTGATCCCCTTTTCCATCCACCATCAAAATTATTCCGCCTTGGAGCAGATCTCAGATAGTTGGCTCCATAAAATATCAAGGACGAGCCACAAGCACACTCAAATTTTGATTCAATATCCTGTAGACATTAAACAGATCAGACAGACATCAGAGTACATTAAATATGTTTTAATGAGATCAGTCAGACCTTCTGTAAACAACCTTACAATGTAGAGGGAAGTGACGGAGTGCAAAAATTCTCACCTGCTAACCTGTTGACAGTATATGGACAGAATCAAAGCCATTCTCTTACATAATCGTTCAACCTGTTTAGGAAAACAAACAATCTCAGACGTGGAGAAGCTTTGGTAATGCAAATCATCTAAAAGATCCTCAGGAGACTACAGCATTTGGAATGCAAACCTGTCAAAATAAAAGTCCATTATGAAATTCGAAGCAACGGAAAGTCTTGGAGAAGGGGATGGGAATAGAAAGGAAAATAATTGCAGACAGGTTCTTCCAAGTGTCATCCTTGTTGTAAAGAGAAAATCGAAAACAATTGAATAGGAAAGAGGAGTAGAAGTGGAAGAAAGGGGCATGTAATCGAACTCTTCACATCGTTTTAATAGGGCCCACCCACGCCTGCAAATTATCTTGACTTTTCTTTTTTATTGCCTGTCATCAACCTGAATTCATGTCATCCACCAGAAAGCCTCACACGTGCATATCCACATCCTTTTTTGGTCCTAAAGATATCACTTTGAGGCAAAACGTACTACAAAAAAACAGCAGATATGATTTTACAGTGAAATAAATAGCATTAAATAACATTGTGTCAATGTTGTTTTACAAAACCAACCAAGGGTCGAGGCAGGGCAGTGATAACTCTTTCGGGCTGTACAGCAGTTTGTCTGAGGAGAGAGAGAGAGAGAGAGAGAGAGAGAGAGAGAGAGGGAAGCTGTGGAGGGGGAGAGTTCAGGGTCGTGTTCATTAGGCACCAAAACGGGGAGGGATCTGAACTACCTGAACTTGTACAATAAGAAATACATATTTATTTTTTCAGTCGCAAAACAGTTAGCTATGGTATGCCCTAACGAACACGACCCAAATGTATCTAGTTACAGTACCTCTGATTGGGTGAATAATATATGCAGTGCATCCAATCTAATGGAGCTGATTGGACATACAGTAAGGCCTAAAATACAGTTAAAGACTTAACACATACAACCCTATGAGATATGGTTAATAAAACTCTGCATTTCATCGTCACCGCTGTGTCATAGCATCAGCATGGTCGAGAGCCTTCTATTACAGGCTCTGGATCTGGCCTGGTTCAGCAGGTACTTCCTGTTAATATACTGGCCTGTAAGGTCTCCATATCAATGCAGTTGCCATTTTGGAGGTCTCATTGTTTTCTGTGGAATGGGGGTTGCCCACTGAGAAAGTCACATTGCATCATTTTCAGACATTTTGTTATCAAAAGAGGGCGGTGATGCTAAGTTAAATGTACACAAAGACACTTACAATACTTGAAGGTCCCCTCAGACTTAAGTCAGTGCTGACTTCACAATAAGTGGCATTGATGTTCTGAAAATGGGGGGGGGGGGGGGGGGGGCTAGAACATTAAAAAAATACCTGGCTCAGGTATAGACAAAACAAAATGGTTAAAATCGTGATTGAACTTGATTCATAGGAGAAAAGTCAGAATTTGACCAATTCTGCTGATAAGTGGCCTTAAATGAACTTCAATAGGCCTCTGTTACTCATTATATCAAAGTGATAAATTAATAAATAAATACTCCATATAAATACATATTATCCACTGGCCAGACCCAGTTTGCTGTACAAAATGTACCTCCCATTCTTATAATACAATATAGGAATAATCTTTGTTAGAAGTCTTCCAGTTTGCCTCTCTAGTAGCTAAATTCAAACTTTGTCTCCTCTTTTAAAAAAAATGCAAGTTGGGAGTGTTGTGATGCTCATAAATATTCATATCATTACATAAAACTCTGCTTCTCTCCCTCTCTCTGGTTCTCAGGTCTACCAGAAGTCTCGGCGGTGGTAAGCGTCTGGGTCACAGTACTTGGTCACCACCACCCTGTTGGCAAACTTCCTGCCTGTCAGCGCCTGCATGGCCTTCTGGGAGTCAAACAGGGTCATGAACTCCACAAAGATCTGAGAGAGGGAAAGAAAAGGATAGGAGAGTAGGTGAATAGCCATTCTGTATGGAACCAGACAACCATGTTAAATGTAATTCTACAGCAATCAACTATGATAAATATTTACACATACACAAAGGGCTTATTGCATTGGAAACTATTATCTTAAGCCTAGGCAAAAGTGATATGTTATAAAATGCTTGTTTGATGGAAGGTGAAAGGCAAATTTCTTCAAGGAATACATTTTTCTATTCAAATATTTTTTACCCCCCTTTTTCTCCCCAATTTCATGATTACAATCTTGTCTCATCGCTGCAACTCCCCAATGGGCTCGGGAGAGGCGAAGGTCGAGTAATGCGTCCTCCGAAACATGACCCGCTTAACAGCGCTTCTTAACACCCGCTTGCTTAACCCGGAAGCCAGCTGCACCAATGTGTCAGAGGAAACACCGTTTAACTGACGACCGAAGTCAGCCTGCAGGCGCCCGCCACAAGGAGTCGCTAGAGCATGATGAGCCAAGTAAAGCCCCCCCGGCCAAACCCTCCCCTAACTCAGACGACGCTGGGCCAATTGTGCGCTGCCCTATGGGACTCCGGGTCAAGGCTGGTAATGACATAGCCTGGGATCGAACCCAAGGCTGTAGTGACGCCGCAACACTGCGATGCAGTGCCTTAGACCGCTGCGCCACTCGGTAGGCCAGGGAATTCAATCATTTAACCTGAACTGAACGGATTCACTTTAAAACTGTACAATTTCAGAATGCACACCACACAAACTCCTCAAATCACTGCAACAAACACCCCCATGTATCATGACCCCTCATCCCCTCCCATCTTAACATCCAGGTACTCCTTTACCCCTCCCCTTGCTCATCTCACCTTCCCAGTGCCTGGGACCTCCAGGCCATCCACAGGCTGGGGGATCTCAATGCTCTTCACCTGGCCGTACTTGCCGCACTCATCCCGGACGTCCTCCACGATCTCCTCGTACTCCTCGTCATCCAGCAGCTCCTCCACAGCCACCATGTTCATCAGGCAGAGGACCTCAGTGGGTAGGCCACCCAGCGAAGCCATGGAGGTGGGCATCAGGCCTGGCACCTGAAGGGTCACCGGGGTCTGGTTCATACCCGTCTGATGGGGGAAGGGTGGGGAGAGGTGTTGGTGATTGGGAAGGTGGGAAGGTTGAAAGAACATGAGCACTTTTAGAAAACCAATCAACACCTTGATTGTCCTGCTGGAAAAAACAATCCTCCACCAAATTTCACAGTGGATGCGAGACACTGTGGCTTGTAGGCCTCTCCAGGTCTCGCACCCACTGTACAATTTGGTGGTGGATCGGTGATGATCTGGGGGTGCTTCAGCAAGGCTGAAATTGGGCAGATTTGTCTTGGTGAAAGACGCATGAAACAACCCACGTACAAGGTTATCCTGGAAAAAAACTTGCTCCTTCTGCTCTGACAATGTTCCCCAACTCTGAGGATTGGTTTTTCCAGCAGGACAATGCTCCATGCCACACAGCCAGGTCAATCAAGGTGTGGATGGAGTGTGATCAAGTGGAAGATGGATGGTCACAAGCCATCAAACAAAGCCGAGCTGCTTGAATTTTTGCGCCAGGAGTGGCATAAAGTCAACCAACATCAATGTGAAAGACTGGTGGAGAGCATGCCAAGACGCTTGAAAGCTTTGATTGAAAATCAGGGTTATTCCACCAAATATTGATTTCTGAACTCTTAAGATAACAGTAATGTGTTAAAAAATGAATATGAACTTATTTTCTTGACATTATTCAAGGTCTGACAACACTTTTTTTTGACCAGTTGTCATTTTCTGCAAATAAATGCTCTAAATGACATTATTTTTGGGGGGAATTTGGGAGAAATGTCAGTAGTTTATAGAATAAAACTAAAATGTTAATTTTACCCAAACACATACCAAAAATAGTAAACCAGAGAAACTGATAATTTTGCAGTGGTCTCTGTATATAGAGAGTTGTATATACACACTACTGTTCAAAAGTTTGGGGTCACTTAGAAATGTCCTTGTTTTCCATGAAAAAATACATGAAATAAATTGTAAAATTAATAGAAAATAGTCAAGACATTGTCATGGTTATAAATAATGATTTTTAATTGAAATAATAAAAGTGTCAAATAATGAAATAATCCTCCATTTGCAGCAACTACAGCCTTGTAGACCTTTGGCATTCTAGTTGTCCATTTGTTGAGGTGATCTGCAGAGATTTCACCCCATGCTTCCTGAAGCGCCTCCCACAAGTTGGATTGGCTTGCTGGGCACTTCTTTCGTACCATACTGACAAGCTGCTCCCACAACAGCTCAATAGGGTTGAGATCCGGTGACTGTGCTGGCCACTCCATTATAGACAGAATACCAGCTGACTGCTTCTTCCCTAAATAGTTCTTGCATAGTTTGGAGCTGTGCTTTAGGTCATTGTCCTGTTGTAGGAGGAAATTGGCTGCAATTAAGCGCTGTCCACAGGGTATGGCATGGCGTTGCAAAATGGAGTGATAGCCTTCCTTCTTCAAGATCCCTTTTACCCTGTATAAATCTCCCACTTTACCACCACCAAAGCACCTCCAGACCATCACATTGCCTCCACCATGCTTGACAGATGGCGCCAAGCACTCCTCCAGCATCTTTTCATTTTTTATGTGTCTCACAAATGTTCTTCTTTGTGATCTGAACACCTCAAACTTATATTCGGCTGTCCATAACACTTTTTCCCAATCTTCCTCTGTCCAGTGTCTGTGTTCTTTTGCCCATCTTAATCTTTTCTTTTCATTGGCCAGTCTGAGATATGGCTTTTTCTTTGCAACTCTGCCTAGAAGGCCAGCATCCCGGAGTCGCCTCTTCACTGTTGACATTGAGACTGGTGTTTTGTGGGTACTATTTAATGAAGCTGCCAGTTGAGGACTTGTGAGGCGTCTGTTTCTCAAACTAGTGTAATGTTCTTGTCCTCTTGCTCAGTTGTGCACCGGGGCCTCCCACTCCTCTTTCTATTCTGGTTAGAGCCAGTTTGCTCTGTTCTGTGAAGGGAGTAGTAACTAGCCTCTCAAAGCACTTCATGATGACAGAAGTGGGTGCTACGGGGCAATAGTCATTTAGTTCAGTTACCTTTGCATTTTTGGGTATGGTGGACATCTTGAAGCAAGTAGGGACAGCAGACTGGGATAGGGATAGATTGCATATGTCCGTAAACACTCCAGCCAGTTGGTCTGCGCATGCTCTGAGGATGTGGCTAGGGATGCCATCTGGGCCGGAAGCCTTGCAAGTGTTAACGCGCTTAAATGTTTTACTCACATCGGCCACGGAGAACGAGAGCCCACAGTCCTTGGGAGCGGGCCGCGTCGGTGGCACTGTGTTATCCTCAAAGCGGGCGAAGGTGTTTAGCTCATCTGGAAGCAAGACATCATTGTTCGTAATGCGTGATTATCTGTGACCCTGCCACATACATCTCATGTCTGAGCCATTGAATAGTGACTCCACTGTCTCGGAACGGACGTTTTGCCTGTTTGATTGCCTTACAGAGAGAATAACTACACGGTTTGTATTCGACCATATTCCCAGTCACCTTGCCATGGTTGAATGCTGTGGTTTGCGCTTTCAATTTTGCACAATAACAACAAAACAATCTTGAAGCATGGATTCCGATTGGTCAGACCAGCATTGAATAGACCTTAGCACGGGTAGGAGGAGCAAAATTGAGTCATGATCTGATTTGCCGAAGGGAGGGCGGGGGGAGGGCCTTGTAGGCATCTCGAAAAGGCGAGTAGTTCTCCCATCTCCACAGAGGAACTCTGGAGCTTTGTCAGTGACCATCGGGTTCTTGGTCCCCTCCCTGACCAAGGCCCTTCTCACCTGATTGCTCAGTTTGGCCGGGCGGACAGCTCTAGGAAGAGTCTTGGTGGTTCCAAACTTCTTCCATTTAAGAATGATGGCGGCTACTGTGTTCTTGGGGACCTTCAATACTCCAGACATTTTTTGGTACCCTTCCCCAGATCTGTGTCTCGACACAATCCCGTCTCTGAGCTCTACGGAAAATTCCTTCGACGTCATGGCTTGTGTGCCTTTCCAAATCATGTCCATTCAATTGGATTTACCACAGGTGGACTCCAATCAAGTTTTAGAAACATCTCAAGGATGATCAACGGAAACAGGATGCACCTGAGCTCAATTTCAAATATCATAGCAAAGGGTCTGAATACTTGTGTAAATAAGGTATGTTTTTTTTTTTAATATAAACTAGTAAAACATTTAAAAAAAACTGTTTTCGCTTTGTCATTATGGGGTATTGTGTGTAGATTGATGAAGGAAAAAAATGTATTTCGGCTGTAACGTAACAGAATTTGGAAAAAGTCAAAGGGTCTGAATACATTCCGAATGCACTTTGTGTGTGTGTGTGTGTGTGTGTGTGTGTGTGTGTGTATATTTACAGTACCAGTCAAAAGTTTGGACACGCCTACTCATTCAAGGGTTTTTCTTCATTTTTTACATTGTAGAATAATAGTGAAGACATCAAAACTATGAAATAACACATATGGAATCATGTAGTAACCAAAGAAGCCCCCCTTTGCCTTGATGACAGCTTTGCACACGCTTGGCATGTTCTCCCAGATTTTGTGCCTTACTTACTCACACATTTTTCCCTCATTCCGTCTTCCATTTCGAAACATTTTCTACCGTATGCTCCTTTTGAACAGCACCCAGTTGTAAAGTGTGCCTCTACTTGTAGTCTATCATCTCTGCTACTCACCAGAGCTGCGTTCTTGGCCCCAACACTGGCTCTCTGGACCAGGAGCTTCTTGTCCCCCAGCTGCATCCCATTCAACCCTGCAATTGCCTGAGACAGCAAACAGAGTTAGAACAGAGGGATGCATCACAATAGTCTAAATTAGTTTCCTATCCACATCTCCTTTCCTACAACAGCGCTGATCTGCTAAGGCTGGATGGGTGACAGCAATATGGAAGACGACTACTATGAGATTGGCTTTCACCTGGCCAGGTATATCAGATCAGTGCGGATTAAAGACAGACAGACAGACAGGGTAGCCACTTTGCACTTTTGACATGCAGCCCAAGAGTATGTGACCTTATGTTAATCTCATATCTATAACAAGAAACATATTGCACACAGCAATACAGGTGCAATATCTGACACTGACCTGGTCGTTCAAATTGACGTCCACATATTCACAGAAGGCGTAGCCCTTGGAGAGGGCCGTGGCGCTGTCTTTGACCAGGTTGAAGGCCTTCAGAGGGCCAAAGGAGGTCAATAGCTCTTTTACCTGGGGGGGGGGGGGGTTTGTGAAGACAGGAAAACACAAACAATTAACAAAATAATACGAGGGGATGGATTGCTCTATCAGTAATATTGTCTGAACTAAAACAAATTAATTTTGAACCTTGATGATTAACAAAAATAAACAGTAGTATGAAATGTATTGATCATGCTAGAGACTTAGAAAGGACTTCAATAAGTTAGAAAGGACTGACCTGATCATCATTAAGATAATTTGGCAAGCCACCGATGAAGAGTTTGTGGGCTGAGTCTGGCACCACAGTTGAAACCACCCCTAATCCAAGCAACAGTGAGAAATAGGCTTGAGACATTTTCTATTGAAATCAGAGGATTCAACTGGGTCAACAATCTTTTGAAAGACCCACCTGGTACATAGACACTGGGGCTCTCACTCATGCCGGGCAGGGGCTGGTAGTCGTGAGGCCGTCTGATCTTCAGGCTCTGACCCTGGAAGATGATGCCGTCAAAGGCCATGGCCTGGGTCGTCTCGTCCACCGAGCGGAACTGGAACAGGTAGAGAGAAGGTCAACATTATGACGTGCTATTGTAGAAGCATGCAGAACACAAAGATACTTCCGCACTCAGCATGGCAACTGTTAGCGGGTAATGCAAGTTAGCTAATAACTGCCATCCATGATCTACATGTATTTTATGCCATTTCATTTTTATACTAAATACATTTTAGTTGAGCACACACCTCGAGGAAGGCAAAGTTCTTGTCCTGGTTTATCTGCACAGCTAGAACAGGGTTGCCAGGGGCCTGGGTGAGTCCGCCAAGGCACATCTGGGCATTGAAGAAATCCATCATTGCCTCCTATTGACACAACATGGACGATCACTTATACGTTTTGCAGTGGGGAAGGCAGAAGTATGTAGAAGGCTCTCGACCAGGCTGATTCTATGACACAGAGTTATTTTTTAACCATATCGCATAGGGTTGAGGCGTTAGTCTTTAACTGTATTTTAGGCTTTATGTCCGATCAGCTACGATGAACAAACGCAACATGCAACAATTTCAGCTAATTGAAATAAATTGATTAGGCTCTAATCTATGGATTTCACATGACTAGGAATACAGACATGCATCAGTTGGTCACAGATACCTTTAAAAACAAAAGTAATCCCAAACATGCTCAATCGGTGACATGTCTGGTGAGTATGTAGGACATGGAAGAACTGGGACATATTCAGCTTCCAGAAATTGTTTACAGATCCTTGCGACATCGGGCTGTGCATGATCAAGCTGAAACATGAGTTGATGGCGCCGGAAGAATGGCACGGCAACGAGCCTCAGGATCTTGTAACGGTATCCATGTGCATTCAAATTGCCATCCATAAGATAGAATTGTGTTTGTTGTCCATAACTTATGCCTGCCCATACCATAACCCCACCGCCACCATAGGGCACTCTGTTCACAACGTTGACATCAGCAAACCGCTGGCCCACACGACACCTGCCTGATACAGTTGAAACTGGGATTCATCCATGAAGTGCACATTTCTCCATCAAAGGTGAGCATTTGCCCACTGAAGTCGGTTACAACGCCAAACTGCAGTCAGGTCAAGACCCTGGTGAGGACGACGAGTACTAAGATGAGCTTCCCATAGACTGTTTCTTAAAGTGCAGAAATTCTTCAGTTGTGAAAACCCACAGTTTCATCAGCTTTCCGTGTGGCTGGTCTCAGACAATCGAGCAGGTATAGAAGCCTAATGTGAAGGTCTTGGGCTGGCGTGGTTACACGTGGTTTGTGGTTGTGAGGCCGGTTGGAGGTACTGCCAAATTCTCTAAAAACAATGTTGGAGGTGGCTTATGATAGAGAAATGAACCTTCCATTCTCTGGCAACAGCTCTGGTGGACATTCCTGCAATCTGCATGCCAATTGCACGCTCCCTCAAAACTTGAGACATCTGTGGCATTGTGTTGTATGACAAAACTGCACATTTTAGAGTGGCCTTTTAGGTGCACCATTTTAATTATCATGCTGTTTAATCAGCTTCTTGATATGCCACACCTGTCAGGTGGATGGATTATTGTGACAAAGGAGAAATGCTCACTAACAGGGATGTTAACACATTTGTGCACAACATTTTAGAGAAATAAGTTTTATGTGCATATGGAAAATGTTAGGGATATCTTATTTCAGCTCATGAAACCAAGACTTTACATGTTGCTTTTATATATTTGTTAGGCTACAGTTGAAGTCGGAGGTTTACATACACTTACGTTGGAGTCATTAAAACTCGTTCTACAACCACTCCACACATTTCTTGTTAACAAACTATAGTTTTGGCAAGTTAGTTAGAACATCTACTTTGTGCATGACACAAGTACTTTTTCAAAAATTATTTACAGACAAATTATTTCACTTATAATTAACTATCACAATTCCAGTGGGTTAGAAGTTTAAATACACTAAGTTGACTGTGCCTTTAAACAGCTTGGAAAATTCCAGAAGATTATGTCATGGCTTTAGAAGCTTCTGATAGGCTAATTGACATCATTTGAGTCAATTGGAGGTGTACCTGTGGATGTATTTCAAGGCCTACCTTCAAACTCTGTGACTCTTTGCTTGACATCATGGGAAAATCAAAAGAAATCAGCCAAGACCTCAGAAAAAAAATGTAGACCTCCACAAGTCTGGTTCATCCTTTGGAGCAATTTCCAAACGCCTGAAGGTACCACGTTCATCTGTACAAACAATAGTACACAAGTATAAACACCATGGGACCACGCAGCCGTCATACCGCTCAGGAAGGAGACGCGTTCTGTCTCCTAGAGTTGAACGTACTTTGGTGCGAAAAGCGCAAATCAATCCCAGAACAACAGCAAAACACTGTGTGAAGATACTTTTGTACCTGTTTCCTACAGCATCTATATCCACAGTAAAACGAGTCCTATATCGACATAACCTGAAAGGCTGCTCAGCAAGGAAGAAGCCACTGCTCCAAAACTGCCATAAAAAAAGCAAAATACGGTTTGCAACGGAACATGGGAACAAAGATCGTACTTTGAGAAATATCCTCTGGTCTGATGAAACAAAAATATAACTATTTGGCCATGATGCCCATCGTTATGTTTGGAGGAAAATGGGGGATGCTTGCAAGCCGAAGAACACCATCCCAACCGTGAAGAACGGGGTTGGCAGCATCATGTTGTGGGGGTGCTTTGCTGCAGGAGGGACTGGTGCACTTCACAAAATAGGTGGCATCATGAGGAAGAAAAATGATGTCAATATATTGAAGCAACATCTCAAAACATCAGTCAGGAAGTTAAAGCTTGGTCGCAAATTGTTCTTCCAAATGGACAATGAACCCAAGCATACTTCCAAAGTTGTGGCAAAATGGCTTAAGGACAACAAAGTCAAGGTATTGGCCATCACAAAGTCCTGATCTCAATCCCATAGAAGATTTGTGGGCAGAACTGAGAAAGCGTGTGTGAGCAAGGAGGCCTACAAACCTGACTCAGTTACACCAGCTCTGTCAGGAGGAATGGGCTAAAATTAACCCAACTTATTGTGGGAAGCTTGTGGAAGGCTACCCGAAACGTTTGACCCAAGTTAAACAATTTAAAGGCAATGCTACCAAATACTAATTGAGTGTATGTAAACTTCTGACCCACTGGGAAGGTGATGAAATAAATAAAAGCTGAAATAAACCATTCTCTCTATTATCCAGACATTTCACATTCCTAAAATAAAGTGGTGATCCTAACTGACCTAAGGGAATTTTTACTAGGATTAAATGTCAGGAACGTGAAACTGAGTTTAAATTTATTTGGCTAAGGTGTATGTAAACTTCCGACATCAACTGTACATTAGATAGGGTGAATAATATTTGCAGTGCATCCAATCAGTAACTGGATCTGAAATGGATAAATCTGGTTGTGTTCTTTACGGCACACTACAGCTATTTGTCAACTGTTGCATTGACTTCACTTGCTATGGTAGCTGATGTGCATTGTCATCAGCATATACAGAGAAACAGGCTTCACTCAGAGCCAATGGCAAGTCATTAGTAAAGATTGGTGGGAAAAAAAACATCAGTCTGCTTCATGTGAATTATATACACTTTTCACACCATCATGCCAACCCAAACCGTACTGCAACTATGTTGAATGCTTAACCAGGCCAGCACAGTACCGCTCAGCTTGGCTCTGCTCAGTAGTGTGGAAAGGGTAGCAGTTTCCCCATTACCTACCTCTGTGATGCCAAACGGTATGTTGCCTACGTAGAGCCTTCTGGCCTGCCTGGTCATTTGGCTGCCCACCACGGGTACAGAGGTGGGGGCGGGGGGCAGCCCCTCTGGAGTTATCATGGTGGGCAGCAGGGCCGTGGCTGGGATCTGGCCAGCAGCTGGGAGAGGAACATGGACTCAAGTTAGATATGAGTCTAACGGAGACGAAATACTCAGCTCCTTCCATGACATTGGCTGACCAAGGGAATTCAGGTGAAAGCTATGATCCCTTATTGAAGTCACTTGTTAAATCCACATCAAAGAGTAGATGAAGGGAAGGTGACAGATAAAAGAAGAGTTTAAGCCTTGAGACGTGGATTGTGTGCCATTTAGAGGGTGAAGTGGGCAAGACAAGATTTAAGTGCCTTTGAACGGGGTATGGCAATAGGTTCCAGGCGCACCGGTTTGTGTCGAGAACTGCAACGCTGGTGGCTTTTTCACTCAACAGTTTCCCGTGTATATCAAGAATGGGTCCACCACCCAAAGGACATTTGGGGGGGGGGGGGGGGGGCAGTAGCAATATTAAGAAGGTGTTCTTAATGTTTTGTACACTCAGTGTATGACTATATACAGTGCATTCATAAAGTACTCAGACCCCTTCACTTTTTCCACAATTTGTAACGTTACAACCTTATTTTTTTCCCTCATCAATCTACACACATTACCCCATAATGACAAAGTAAAAACAGATTTTTTGAAATGTTGGCAAATATATTTAAAAAAAATGTAATATTACGTTTACATAAGTATTCAGACCCTTTACTCAGTACATTGTTGAAGCACCTTTGGCAACGATTACAGCCTCGAGTCTTCTTGGGTATGACGCTACAAGCTTGGCACACCTGTATTTGGGGAGTATCTCCCATTCTTCTCTGCAGATCATCTCAAGCTCAGGTTGAGAGACTTGTCCCGAAGTCACTCCTGCGCTGTCTTGGCTGTGTGCTTAGGGTTGTTTTCCTGTTGGAAGGTGAACCTTCGCCCCAGTCTGAGGTGGTTCCAAACTTATTCCATTTCAGAATGATGGAGGCCACTGTGTTCCACTGTGTTCAATGCTGTAGAAATGTTTTGGTACCCTTACCCAGATCTGTGCCTTGACACAATCCTGTCTCGGACCTCAACGGACAATTCCTTCAACCTAATGGCTTGGTTTTTGCTCTGACATGCACTGTCAACTGTGGGACCTTACATAGTGTGTGCCTTTCCAAATCATGTCCAATCAATTGAATTTACCACAGGTGGACTGCACTCACATTGTAGAAACATCTCAAGGATGATCAATGGAAACAGGATGCACCTGAGCTCAATTTCAAGTCTCATAGAAAAGGGTCTGAATACTTTTGTAAATAAGGTATTTCTGTTTTTTATTTTTAATAAATGTGCAAATGTCTAAAAACCTGTTTTCGCTTTGTCATTATTGGTATTATTGTGTGTAGATTAAATTTAAGAAAATCCTTATCAATGTAATCAATTTTAGGATATGGCTGTAACATAACAAAATGTGGAAAAAGTCAAGGGTTCTGAATACTTTGCGAATGCATTGTATTTCCGTACAGTTGAAGTCGGAAGTTTACTTACACTTAGGTTAGAGTCATTAAAACTTGTTTTCAACCACTCCACAAATGTCTTGTTAACAAACTGTAGTTTTGGCAAGTCGGTTAGGACATCTAATGTGGGCTTGACACAAGTAATTATTCCAACAATTGTTTACAGACAGATTATTTTACTTATAATTCACTGTATCACAATTCCAGTGGGTCAGAAGTGTACATACACTAAGTTGACTGTGCCTTTAAACAGCTTGGAAAATCCCAGAAAATGATGTCATGGCTTTAGTAGCTTCTGATAGGCTAATTGACATAATTTGAGTCAATTGAAGGTGTACCTGTGGATGTATTTCAAGGCCTACCTTCAAACTCAGTGCCTCTTTGCTTGACATCATGGGAAAATCAAAAGAAATCTGCCAAGACCTCAGAAAAAAATTGTAGACCTCCACAAGTCTGGTTCATCCTTTGGGAGCAATTTCCAAATGCCTGAAGGTACCACGTTCATCTGTACAAACAATAATACGCAAGTACAAGCACCATGGGACCACGCAGCTGTCATACCGCTCAGGAAGGAGACGTGTTCTGTCTCCTAGAGATGAACGTACTTTGGTGCGAAAAGTGCAAATCAATCCCAGAACAACAGCAAAGGACCTTGTGAAGATGCTGGAGGAAACGGGTACAAAAGTATCTACATCCACAGTAAAACGAATCCTATATCGACATAACCAGAAAGGCCGCTCAGCAAGGAAGAAGCCACTGCTCCAAAACCGCCATAAAAAAGCCAGACTACCGTTTGCAACTGCACATGGAGACAAAGATCGTACTTTTTTGAGAAATGTCCTCTGGTCTGATGAAACAAAAGTAGAACTGTTTGGCCATAATGACCATCATTATGTTTGGAGGAAAAAGGGGGAGGCTTGCAAGCCGAAGAACACCATCCCAGCGTGAAGCACGGGGGTGGCAGCATCATGTTGTGGTGGTGCTTTGCTGCAGGAGGGACTGGTGCACTTCACAAAATTGATGGCATCATGAGGCAGAAAAATTAAGTTGAAATATTGAAGCAACATCTCAAGACATCAGTCAGGAAGTTAAAGCTTGGTCGCAAATGGGTCTTCCAAATGGACAATGACCCCAAGCATACTTCCAAAGTTGTGGCAAAATGGCTTAAGGACAACAAAGTCAAGGTATTGGCCATCACAAAGCCCTGACCTCAATCCTATAGAACATTTGTGGGCAGAACTGAAAAAGCATGCAAGAGCAAGGAGGCCTACAAACCTGACTCAGTTACACCAGCACAGTCAGGAGGAATGGGACAAAATTCACCCAACTTATTCTGGGAAGCTTGTGGAAGGCTACCCGAAACGTTTGACCCAAGTTAAACAATTTAAAGGCAATGCTACCACATACTAATTGAGTGTATGTAAACTTCTGACCCACTGGGAATGTGATGAAAGAAATAAAAGCTGAAATAAATCACTCTACTATTATGACATTTCACATTTTTTAAATAAAGTGGTGATCCTAACTGACCTAAGACAGGGAATATTTACTAGGATTAAATGTCAGGAATTGTGAAAAACTGAGTTTAAATGCATTTGGCTAAGGTGTATGTAAACTTCCGACTTCAACTGTATATGTATTAAGTGAGAGAGGGACTGAGTTGAATACTTTCATACAAAATCGCATTAACAGCCTTTTCTTTTGAGCAAAAATAATACGGACCATGATGTGACACTATTATAGTGAGTGCTGACAAGTACTGACAAACTGACCCTGCATAGCCTTGTACTGCAGGGGGGTGATATGCTCGAAGCCTGGTGCTGGGACATCCCAGTACTTCCTCACTTTCTTCTTCTTCTCTCTGTGCAGAGCTGGAGAGCGACTGCAGGAGAGAGACAGGAGGGGACAGGAGAGATGGACATATAGCCTTGCAATGCAGAGACCGTGTGGACGGAGGTTAATGGATAGCTCAAAAGTTGGGAACCAATGGGATATAAAAAAAACATTTTGGATTGATAGTTATAACACATTCCTCTTAGAACTCTACCTGGCATCTACATGCTCCCACTTGTATATGGTTTAAACATTACACATTTACCATAATATAAGGCCTGATTTCAAAGCAAGCCTCTGACCATTATAGATTCAAGTAGTCTCCCCTTACCTTGACCTTGTTTGTATTAGGAACCATTCTAACATTAGAACACTCAACAACCACCAAGTATATTACTTAACAGATGGACAGCCGACTCATAATTAGCAGTTCAAAGTTGATAGTGTCATGCACGTCACTGTCTGCTGTAATACTGTACCTCACAACAGTCTCTTGGGATTGTTTTTGAGTCTGTATGCTGAAATAACAGTTGAAACAAGGGTATTCCGTTTATTATTGCATAAAGGTGGGGAAAGAAATAGTTGAAACCAGTCAATGATCCACAGAAAGCTATTCAATCATTTCAAATACTTGTACAGTATCCACCTGCGCCTGTGTCGACGACGTTCCTTGCTATCGCTGCGGCTTTCCCTGCTCTTCCTCCTTTCCCGGCACCTCTTCTTCCTCTCTCGGCTGAGACTGCGGGACGGGGTACGCCACCCATGCCGATTCTCCTTGTCCCGCTCTGAAGGGGGAAAGAGGGAGGAAGAGGAGGCGAGCAGGGGAGAGTCACAGTGACTAAGTCACAGGATCCTTTAGTTGCAGCAGGAGAGAAAAATCCTTATGCATTCTGCTTTAAAAAAAGTCATATGCACAAGTATATGCTGATACTCCTGTTATAGCTAACGTTAGAGTTAAAAGGCAATTGCCATTCACGCTATCAATATGCAGAGAAAGCACATCTGTGACACTATTCCCTGATTCTACATTGCATAAATGTGTCCTGGTCTAGTAGCCTTTATATAAGCTAACTGATGGTGAGCGTGGTGCAGTTAATAAGAGCAAAAGTCATGGACAAGGTCCCAATTCTTTTTTTCTTTCGCTCCCGAAAACCCCCACTAATCAGGCAGATGTAACTAGCTATTCTGTGACGGCTAGCGGGTCAATCAGTCCCTTTTGTCGTACATTGCGAGCAGACGTGCCAGCATGTGAGTCTGTATGTGTCATAAATTAATATTGTTTTGGTAAACAAATCATCGGCCTAGTGCAAGCAGCTAGCTGACAGCAATGTAGTGACAGCGGGCTACTGGTATGCTAGCTGGTAAAATGAACCATTACTATAGGATGAATGGGCAACACTCACCTTTCTTATTTTCAGTCAACAATCTCTCGAATTCATCAAAATCCGACATTTTAGGCCTAGATTGGATGACTTATCTTGTTAGTTTAGCTACCAAGGCTACAAATAAACACAGCTTGTTTGAATCAAGACTGGACACAGGAAATTAGGACGCCCTCTGTCGGCATGGAATAATACTGATCTAGTGTGTGTGCGGAACAGAGGAATTCTGGAACATTTTTCAGAGGCCAGTTAAAAAGACAGACATATTTCTTAAATGTAATATCTAGGAAGACAGATACCAACTACTAAAACGCATAACTGCATTTTGCGCAAACAATGTTTTTTATTGTACAGCAGATGGGTTACACTGCTTTCACTGACCTCAATATACTATCGAAACGTGGGGAAAAAATGTCAATAAATACATAAATTAACAAAATAATATTGTAGCTGTGGATCAGGAATTAACAAATGGTTCAACAATGAAAACAAATAAACATGTACAGGTGGAGTTTCTTTAAACCCACGGCTCAGAACGGTGTGCCTGTCCATTAACTGTCTTTACCATCAAAACAACATTCGATGTATGCTCAAATTCTTCACATTTTCCATTAATTTGGACTCCGCAAACTTGTAGAAAATATTTCCCTGAATGGCAGTCATCTACAAAAACTAGCAGGGCTCTCAAAGGAAGGAATACAGTGTCTGCAGTATGTCAGTGCTTCTACCATTCATGAATCATGCAGAAAGTCACACCGCAGATCATTCTGCTGTGCCACCTGACAATGAAAGATAGCCATGAATCAAAGACTATAAAAACTTAATTTAATTACCATGAACAGCATCTCCAACCAGCAGATGACTCAGGATGGAGCCAACATTATTTTTCTATGTAACTGCTGTAACAGGCTACGTCACAAAATTATCCAGTGTGTGGCTTTTAGTCAATACAGTGACAGACTACAACCTTTTACACAAATTCCAGCTCTCTTTCCTTGCAAAAAAACAAACAATCTATGATGGGTAAACAGATATCTCGCTCAGCAACAAAAAACTCCTCTTGGTGCCCCAATGCAGTAATCCTGCAATTAGCCCTTTAGAAAATGATTCAAACACAATGAATGTGATACTTCAAAAGAGGTAAAAAATAAATACAAAAAATTAATTATAACTTCTGAAACTAGAGCCAAATGGCTCTTAACGAAGCCTTACAGCCTTTGGTATGTGACTCCCCATGAAGGTCAATAACTTTTCAGTCTACCTTCCCTCCATGTCTAAACTTATAGGAGGAAAGGACCTTCCATTAGTTTCTGAACCTGTAGGAGATAGGCAGAAGCAGGTGGTTCTTCTTCATGGCTGCCACTTTGGCGTGCATGGGCTCGTCCAGGGCCTTGTAGCAGCGGCGGGCGTAGTCTAGGAGCTTCTCCTTGGAAGACTCAAACTCGCCCACCTCGGCCACCTTCTCTGGGGCTACCAGCAGCAGCTCGGCGATGGGGGATGTGGAGGCCATAGTGTTGCGGTCCACCCGGTGGACCTGGAAGGCCTTGGACATGCTTCTCAGGCGCTGGTAGGTGAGGAGGATCTTCTGGTACCGATGGAGCACACCGTCAGGATCTTTCACTGAAGGAGAGCAGCCATTTTAGTTAGCAGTTGATAGGAATTTCCCCCAAGATTGTGATAAGGAAACAATTTTTCCCAACATACAATTGAATATTATGACGCAGCAGACAAATGCACCGGGCATAGGAAATAAACTATGACTTGATTACCTCTTTGTCTTTCCTTGCCTCGAGTAATCCGGAAAACTCGTCTCATTTTCATTCTTGGCTCCCCACCATTCTTGGATCCCTTTTTCTTGGACATCTTCTCATCCGATGAATCGTCCTCCTCTTCCACTTCCTCTTCCTCCATATAACCGTCTTCCTCAAAGTACTTATCTTCTTCGATCACACGCACCTCCTGTTTTACTGGATTGGGGGGAAATGGGGGGGGGGGGGCAGTGACAAAATGTATCCTCGTACACGTCAAGACACTAGATGACGGTTGACACTAAAGCCCAGCTTAAGCTATATGATTCTCCCACTCCTAAAAAGCCATCCCACCCAAAATCTATTCTGCTTCCCTCTCACCAGGTACTCTGCTGCTACATGTGTGAGGTTGGCTCTGGACGTGTTTCCGTAGCATTCCAGACCTAGTGGTCATGGGTGAAGGAGGAGGGCTTGGAGCTCTCTCTGGTGGAGGTTTCAGAGTAGTGTAGTTCAGACTAGTGTGCTGGGATTCGGGATAAACATCTAACAAAGAGGGGAGAGGATAATCGATTTTTAAACGAGTTCCAATTTTGAACTAATTTTTTCCCCTCTACCTCAATTTCCCTCTCTCCATGTATCGGCCTATATAGTTGTGTATTCACTTGTATATTTTTCCAAACAGTGCACTAAATAGAAAGCGTGACTAGATAAGAAACAGTGCTTCAATTGAACGTACAGTCAAGTACTAACCCACTGGGCACACACTGGTTGAATCAACGTTGTTCAATGAAATCACATTGAACCAACCTGGAATAGATGCTGAATTGACATCTGTGCCCAGTGGGAAGTCAGTAGAAAAGTGCTCCCCACCCACAACCCCCCAGTCTTTACGGTTGCTCTCCGGCGTCCTCATGGAGGAGACAAAGCGGTCCAGCTGGCAGCGCAGGAAGTTGCGTTCCTCCTCCAGGTCCTCGATGCGCTTCTGCAGCCACGAATTCTTCTCCAGGGACACACAAAGGTGGGTGCGCAGGTTGGTGATCAGCATGAACGGGCTGTAGTGCGGAGGCATTTCAGAAGCCGACTCTGGAAGGGGGCAGTTCATTATTTGACTGTTTGAGGCATTGGTCATACATGGGTAGGCCCTGAGAAGTTATTGACCACCTGACTTATGACACCATAATTACATTATTAATATAGTTGATTAAGGTAGCAAGAGGTGATTATGCAGGGCACTATTCATGAGGGATGGTAGTTTAATTACCTCCACCCTCCAGGTGAATGGAATTTCTATCCAATTAGTGACAATCAATAAACTGTAGATCACTTTGCTCGGGTTTGAGTAGCCCTGAACTATCTGACATTGTCATGATAGGAGAACACATTTATCAGGGGTTGCTTAACTTACTAATATTCTGTATGAGAGACAGGTAAAATGGTTAATACAGAAGTCTGGTTGTTACCCAACACCCCCCCCCCCAAAAATGTATCTGTCTGACTGGTATTATGCACAAATGTACCTTCCAAAATCTGCTCACTCTGGTTCAGATAGGCAGACCGGCCCTGGTTCTCCTCAAAGGGGAAGGAGACTTCATATTCATCCACAACATTATACAGACCTTCAGGGACCACAGTCAATGGTAGTGACACATGAGTGACACATAATAAAAAATTATGTCATTTGATAAATATACTGTTTAAATGAAAGTGCATCGAGTAAGCCAATTCTGCTTTTAAACATTTGCAAAGTAAATGCAGTAATTTTGTAAAATAACAATACAGGCTATTCGGAGGAGGAAGACAAATGAAAGTACCTGTTGCATTCCTCGTGCTTGTCCGATCCGTCATCCTTCGTGGGTTGAGTGCTGTTCTGCAAATCTGTAATACATATGGCAACATTGTAACATTATAATAAGCACCATCGTGGATCATACGTTAAGAAACGTGTTGAAACAGTCATTAGTCCGTCGAGACGGTGATGTCACCAGCTGTAAAACAATTAAGGTACCCCCAATGCGATTTCGCCACATAAGTGGTATCAAATAAGTTCACCTGCTCCGAAATTGCTTGCACAAAGCTGAACTGTAGCTAATCAATGTAGAATGCAATACGAATACAGGTTAAAAACAACTTATGTTCTGGCATGAAAGGTCAGCGAATGGTTTGTATTAGTTGTTACCTCGTTCTTCAAAAAGAGCCGCAAGTTAATAAGCAAGTTAATAACCATCCGTTTCCCATCAGGTGAAATGGGGTGAATTCGACAGCTTTTCTAATCGAGCCACGTGCGTAATTACTGCGTAGGGGGTGTAACGCTTCGGACTTCCTCTTCGATGGCTAATGAGAATGTATAATAATTACAGTGAAACTAATCTAATACCTACTTCATCGTGTCTTCAAATAACCTACATCAGCTACTGCATTTGCATCTTATAGCCGACCATGAGAATCATTTCATATTTTTTTTTGCATACTGTATGTGGGAGGAGCTCAGGTGAGATTGTGGGAGGGGATAAAATAGTTTTTGAGAAAACACAAAAAAAATTAAAGATGGGTTGGAATTCGACAATTCCGGGAGAATACAAAACTTGGCCAGGTAGACAATTATTTTTTCTAATAAATAACGGCATTAAAAGGTGTCGGAGTCAACATCAGTGTCACCTGGGCCAATTAAAAACAAAAAGTGTAAAACATGACAAAGCGCATCTAAACCTCAGTCTACCGACTATCAAAATTATGTTTAACAATATATTCTGCCTAGCCTTACTATTTTCTTTGTTGCTTTGGAGTGAAAATGTAATTAGTTTGGATATGCTGGGATTATAAAATAGTACCTTCCCACAGGGCACAGTTTTGATTTACATTTGGTTGAGTTGTCAACTAACGAGAATTCAACGTGAATTCAACCAACAATTTCACCCTTTCGTTGGATTTATTTTAAAAGTTGGGTGAAAAAAATACGAAATTCTCTTACTTTGATTACATTTTGCAATTCTACACAGTTTTCCACGTTGATTCAACGTCATTACATATACTTTTTGGGTTGAAATGAAGTGGAAACAACGTTGATTAAACCAGTTTTTGCACTGTGGATTCCTTATACCATACAAACATTGTGTTTACATTTTTGTTACCTAATACCAACCACTTTTATTTCCCACTCATGTAGATGATAAATTATATTTAGCCTTTCATATTCCCTAGCATTTATTTACATTTTTTTTGTGTCAGATTTCTGATTCCCTCACTCATTCAGGTGTGACCATGGGGCTTTGTGATGGCCTGTCCCACTGTAAATGGACTTGTGCTGATGGACTTGCTGGGTGGCGCCGCCTTGCTGGTGGGAGTCTTTGTCCCTCTGGATGTCAAAGGCAGAGACTTTGGGGATCTCCTGGTGTACACAGGGGCACTGTTCGTGCTCATGTCTCTGGGTGCTGTGGTACAGCGGCAACATTGACGGCCTTGCCTCCAGCAAAGAGCTGGGCCACATTGGCACCACTCTGAACCGACTGGCCCGCATCCTCAGCCGCAAGATGCATATCCATCGCCCCAGGGGACCTTGTGGCTGTCCATAAAAACAGGTAAGTTACTTATCGGGACTTAAATAATGGGTTATAGGCCCAAACATATTCTAAATTATACATACAGTATAGGGCTCATCTGGGAAAGAGACGGCATGATTCCCTGTTAAAATAAAGGTTCAATATTATAAATACATGCCAAGACATGCTAATTGTGATGCATCTACTCTGCAACATGTAAAATAATGACATGCAATTGATCTGTAACCTCTCGTTCTCTGCCTCTTCTTTCAATAGGCTTTCCATCTTCACACTGGTGGGTGGATGCCAGACATGGATCAATTACCCCCCAATCTCCCCTCACATTGAACCACTTCAATAGTTATTGTTCTAGTGCAGTATTTTACATTTTCTTCTGAGACTTGAGTCCAGCAGTATTAGTGTTTGATGGGTAATAATAGCAGTGTTTTATGCCAAAGGGTTGACTGCACTCACCTAACATGTATTTCCCCTGTATAGGGGCGGCAGGTAGCCTAGTGGTCAGCGCGTTGGACTTGTAACTGAAAGGTTGCAAGATCAAGATTTTGGGACCGTTTCTACAGTGAACTGTAGATAGAGTCAAACAGATTTATTCTCAGGTCCCCACAAGGAGAGTATGTACATTATGTACCAGTAGACCTGTTTGGACTGACACTCTTATTCAACCAAATCACACAGCATACATTTAAACACACTTAAGAACTTGGATACACACAATGCATATTCCATCGCAGAGATACACCAATGCAAGTATCTATGGTGACTAAGCATGGGAGAGAAAATGGGCTCTCCTGGAAGAAGAGAAAATAGATTTGTTCTGTCAAATGTAGAGTTTTTTTTAACTTGTGTTCTATAAGAGGGCAACTCTGGTCCAGGAGGGCCAGCCGCAATGTGTGCAGAGTTTTGTTCTAGCTCACAATCAACACCTGATTTAATTAATTAATGATGGTCTTCAATTTAATCATGGCCTAAAATTAAGATCTAATCCGGTATTTAAGAGCTGGAACAAAAGCCTGCAGTCTGTGGTCCGCCGGTAGCAGAGTTAACCTGCCTATATAGCCTGTCCTGCCCGGGCTTGTTTGTTCCATGTTCCATTGTTGTGATCTAATTGCCAGCTCTTTTCATACCCCTCACTATATTTATCATGGCATGTATCTGACATACAGACATGGCATGGCCATTAGATCGCTTTGGCACCGCTTCGTCCTGGCATAAACCATCACTTTAACCTCTCCTCCCTCTGTCTCTTCGTCAATCAAAAGATCCCTTCATTAGCACGGTCGGCCCGCCACCCACTAGGCCTAAACCTTAATTTAGAGTGAAGGTTAGATTGTATTCGGTCTTGGGGCAGCAGCTTTACTGGCTCAGAGAGTTGAGGGGGCTGTTGAAACACTTAAACACAAGTATAGATCCAGCCCAGGGGAAAAAAACACTCTTTAAAATAGGAATGGATGGACAAAACAAGTGGGGGTGAATGTGTGTCAGGCCAGGGAGATCCCAATGGATAAGGTGTGTGTGGAGAAAGTGGAATGTGAGGACTAGACTATAGCTGAAGAGTGGCACTATGCCAACCTCTTTTAAGGCGATCTGGAGCTATGCCTCTGTCAGTGGGTGTTCTGGCCATCTGTCACGGGTGTCATATGAATTGGACCAAAACGCAGCGGGAATATGTATACTCATCTTCTTTTTTATTGAAGAAAGAAAACAAAAATAAACACGTATACAAAAACAACGACGAAACAGTCCTGTAAGGCTACTAGGCTAAACAAAGAACAACTACCCACAAAAACCCCATGAAAAACACCCTTACTAAATAGGACCTTGAATTAGAGGCAACGAGGAACAGCTGCCTCCAATTGAAGTTCAAAACAATAAACTAGACATAGAAATAGAAAAAATAGAAAATAGAACATAGAAATACAAAACATAGAACACAACCCAAAAACCCCGACAACACAAAACAAACACACCCCTGCCACGTCCTGACCAAACTACGAGAACAAATAACCCCTTAACTGGTCAGGACGTGACACCATCTGAACCTTTAAGTAGTTTGATTTCATTCACAGGTTAATTGGGGGACTGATGTTAACACACATGTCTTGGCGCCAGTCTTTCCAGGGGTCTCTCCTTGATGTGGTTGAGAAAATGTAATCAATGTTAAAGGTATTTCAGTACCTGGCATCATTTAAATTAAATTCAAACAACTTTATTTTCCCCCTTAGGACAATTCTATAAGTGATATAGTGGGGCTTCACACATACAGCGCATTCGGAAAGTATTCAGACCCCTTGACTTTTTCCACATGTTGTTACATTACAGCCTTATTCTAAAATTTATAAAATAGTTTTTCCCCTCATCAATCTACACACAATACCCCATAACGACAAAGTAAAAAATAGTATCACATTAACATAAGTATTCAGACCCTTTACTTTGTTGAAGCACCTTTGCAGATCCTCTCAAGCTCTGTCAGGTTGGATGGGGAGCGTCGCTGCTCAGCTATTTTCAGGTTTCTCCAGAAATGTTCGATCGGGTTCGAGTCCGGGCTCTGGCTGGGCCACTCAAGGACATTCAGAGACTTGTCCCGAAGTCACTCCTGTGTTGTCTTGGCTGTGTGCTTAGGTTTGTTGTCCTGTTGGAAGGTGAACCTTCACCCCAGTCTGAGATCCTGAGCACTATGGAGCAGGTTTTCATCAAGGATCTCTGTACTTTGCTCTGTTCATCTTTCCCTCCATCCTGACTAGTCTTCAAGTCCCTGCCGCTGAAAAACATCCCGACAGCATGATGCTGCCACCACCATGCTTCACCATAAGGATGGTGCCAGGTTTCCTCCAGACGTGACGCTTGGCATTCAAGCCAAATAGTTACATCTTGGTTTCATCAGACCAGAGAATCTCGTTTCTCATGGTCTGAGTCTTTAGGTGCCTTTTGGCAAATTCCAAGCGGTCTGTCATGTGCCTTTTACTGAGGAGTGGCTTCCGTCTGGCCACTCTACAATAAAGATTGTAAAGTGGTTGTTCCACTGGATATCATAAGGTGAATGCACCAATTTGTAAGTCGCTCTGGATAAGAGCGTCTGCTAAATGACTTAAATGTAAATGTAAATGTAAAGGCCTGATTGGTGGAGCGCTGCAGAGATAGTTGTCCTTCTGGAAGGTTCTCCCTTCTCCACAGAAGAACTCTGGAGCTCTGTCAGAGTGACCATTGGGTTCTTGGTCACTTCCCTGACCAAGGCCCTTCTCCCGCGATTGCTCAGTTTGGCCGAGCGGACAGCTCTAGGAAGAGTCTTGGTGATTCCAAACTTCTTCCATTTAAGAATGATGGAGGCCACTGTGTTCTTGGGGACCTTCAAAGGTGCAGACATTTTTTGGTACCCTTCCCCAGATCTGTGCCTTGACACAATCCTGTCTCGGAGCTCTACGGATAATTTGTTCGACCTCATGGCTTGGTTTTTGCTCTGACATGCACTGTCAACTGTGGGACCTTATATAGACAGGTGTGTGCCTTTCCAAATCAATTTCGAGTCTCATAGCAAAGGGTCTGAATACTTATGTAAATAAGTAATTTTTGTTTTTTATTTTGAATACATTTGAAAACATTTCTAAAAAAACTGTTTTTAATTAGTCATTATGGAGAGTTGTGTGTAGATTGATGAGGGAAAAAATATATTTGATCGATTTTAGAATAAGGCTGTAATGTAACAAAATGTGGAAAAAGTGAAGGGGTCTGAATACTTTCCGAATGCACTGTGCAACAAACAAACACATAGACAATAAATGGACAAGAAACATAATTAGTTTCCTCGATGCTATCTTTTATTGGTGTGCCCTTGAGCAAGGTACTTAACCCCTAAAACTGCACTAGAGGCGCTCACGGAAAATTGGTAACAGGTATTATACTACATACCTCTTTTGCTGTAAGAATGTTTGTATTCATTTGATCAATGAAATGATGTTCACTGTGAGAAACACAAAATAAATTGAACTCATTTAGATTCAGACACACTTTGGCTGCATTTAAACAGGCAGCCCAATTATGACAGTTTGCCAATAATTGGGCAAAAGATCGGAATTGGGATGCCTGAGTAAACACATCCTTTCTGGCTTAGATTCAATACACAGTGTTAAAATTAGTACTTTCTAACGTTCATAGGCCCATCTTTTTTCAGTGTTGATAAATGAAAACCCCTTCACAGTGTTGCGTCCCTATAATACACTGACTGGGGGTGTCGAAAATGAACATTGTGCCAGTCAATTAAGCAACAACGCTAAGCATTACAGGTGGGGTAAGGAAAAGGCCAGAGAAAACAAGGGAGAAGGAGAAAACGGGTTAACCAAATCAATAAAAACTTGGCCCCTCCATAGGACAATGCTACAAAGCAGGATCAACGAGTTAGCCAGCTAACTTTGATAAACAACTACAAATAACTATTGGTTTTCTGGTTCATTAAACTTCGGTATGTGTTTGTGGTTGTTGAGTCAATTAGACCATACCCATTTCAAGCTCATCTTTTTTTTTAAATATATAAAAAGTTATTTCAGAAAATGTATACAAGTTAGCTTGCTAACTTATTGATCCTGCATTGTAGTAAACCCCTCAGGTCCTAGTGATAAACAAAAGTAGACAGATGTGGTGAAACCTCAGGCTATCAAGACCCATCCTTCTTTTATGTAGAGCTATCTTGGTTGTCAACCAGTTACCGCCATTATACTTATACCAACTCCAACTAAATTAGGGAAGTAATTAGCACTCTACCAACAAATATAATGCACATTTTCTTCCAGGCAGTTTCACCTAAGCAGGTGGAGGACTTAGGGGTCATAGGTCAGGTGAGCGCACTTAAGACCCCTGGACCAAAGACAGAGGGGCCAATCATCACTAACTCGTCTTAGTTCTGTGAGAACCTGAAAGTTTAGCCCTTTCTAATTACGGGAGAAGAATAGGTTACCTGTGTGTTACTATTCTGTCTTTTTTACTATTCTATCTGTCTCTGTCTCGATGGTGGTTAAGTGTACATGGTGGAAAGAGGGGGTTTATGAACATCTTAAATAGTAACAGGAGCTCAACAAAAATAAGATCTACATCAACAAAGGAATCTTTGTTCACTGTTATGCTGCTCCCAAACCTGGTGATTTAATAAAGCTAACGTGATGATTTAATAAAAATAACGTGGTCATTTACCTCAGAGGTGATTTGAATAAAGCTTGACGGTTTGTTAAATAACCATATCTGGCAACAAAGAAACAGTGAGCAGACGTTACCTTTTTGTTCTATATCACTGTACATAGTTTGACCAAACCCTCTAGGTGGGATCCCAACTGACTAAAGTACCTAAACCTAAGAGACAGACCTACAGTTAGCTATCTAGGAACTGCCAACAATGTGTTGAGAAATGGTTGCATGGCCCCTCTACACTAACCTCAGCTGATATCTGTGACAACAGCTCATATCTGTAAGACCGTTGTTGTTGTTTTCTTATTCAACTCAAGCGTTGACAATGGACAAGTCTTACTGACGGTGTTGAAGGTAAAGCTACATTTACATTTTAGTCATTTAGCAGACACTCTTATCCAGAGCGACTTACAGTAATGAATGCATACATTTCATACATTATTTTTTTATTTCCGTACTGGTCCCCCGTGGGAATCGAACCCACAACCTTGGTGTTGCAAACATCATGCTCTACCAACTGAGCCACACGGGACCACTACAGACAATACCTACACAGCAGTCTGTGTATGTGGATAAAATGCTCATTGCAATAGGTTAAAAATAATGTAGTTGTTTAAAGTTGTTTGTACTTGTTAAGAAAGGGAAATACAAAAATAAGGACATATTAAGACATTACATAGACATTGCATAAAATATATTGTGTGTGTGTTAACAAGGATTGACGGCGAAACAAAAATGTGCAGATAAAAAGTTAATTTGCGTGTGTTTGTGGCTCAGCACCTTAACAATCCTGTATAATTGACTTAGTCCACCGGCGGGTGTAGCAGGATCCCCTTTTCTCTCTGCTGACCATGTGAGTATCACTTTCATCTTGACTCGTCTTCTCTGAGTCACTCACACCTCACACAGGTAAGCTTTGAATTCATCGATGTATGTCTTGTTTCCGCATCACAGTCCGTGTTGATATGCATTTGCCCTGTAAAGGACACAACGGGGGACTATTTATTTCACCTTGAAACATAACATGGGGAACGCCAAGAGCAACGCCGTCTCCAAGGAAATCCTGGAAGACCTGAAGCTCAGCACCAAGTTCACAGAGACGGAGATCACCCATTGGTACGAGAACTTCCAGAAGTCGTGTCCCACGGGACGTATCACGCCCAAGGAGTTCGAGGTCGTCCACAGCCGCTTCTTCCCCGAGAGCAACGCCCAGACGTATGCGCAGGTCGTCTTCCGCTCCTTCGAGACCAATGATAACGGCACTCTGGACTTCAACGAGTACGTCATTGCGCTGCACCTGACGTCCACGGGCAAGACCTGTCGGGAAGCTGGAGTGGACCTTCTCGCTGTTCGACTTGGACAAGAACAGATACATCACCAAGTCCGGAGTGACCGAGATCTGCAGCATGATTGGGGGAGGGGAAGCGGAGAGTGGATGAATGGGTAGATGAATAGACAGATCAATAGAGATGACATGCATGTTAGAAACTAATGCTGTTGACGGATGCTTGTCATCTAAATCCAAACTAGCCTTAAACTAAGCCTCTGCATTGACATTGAGGGGTTAAGGTTTAAGGTTGTGTGAGGTTGATTCTGGTCATCAAGTATCATCTGCTTGTCCTACTTGTTGAGCTACTTGGTGAATGACAGAGATGGGGGAGGGGCTGTGGTTAGGGTCTCAGGCAGTATGGATGATAGTGTCAATGTCCCTGCGGTGCAGATTCATTCTGACACTGATACCATTCCACTGCAGCATCTGACTGTATTCACCGGACCCATAGTCAGCTCTCCATCACTTAGGTAACCAGTTGTGTACTGAAGGTGGTCAGAATGAATGAGCTGTAAACAATTAAACATGACCTAGTACTGAGGTTAAACTAAAAGTGTGTAGAAGGGAGGGAGGGAATTAGGGAGGGAGGGATAAACAGTGTCTTAAAGACTTAAAGACACATCTCGTTGTGTCCTGGGCTGCAGGTCATGATGCACGTAACACTCACTGTGCAATTATCTCCCATGGCTGTCTGGAAGTAAATGTGTCAATTGTACAAACGTGCAAAGGATGTTGAATACTAAAATCGTGAATGATGTTTTAGGCCAAATGAAAATGTTTTTTTAAACCTACCATTTCTCATATGGCCCTTCGATCTGGATATATGCTAAAGAATGACAGTGAGTTTGCCCACCCTGTAGTGATCATGGTGAAGTGTACAATATTGCCAACCAATATCTGAACAGTCAGTGCTTTGCCGTGTAAATGTGACCAATGGCAAACACCACATACTGTATTTTGCTGGGGTTAATAGTGGTTTACATACAGTACCGGTCAAAAGTTTTAGAACACCTACTCATTCCAGGGTTTTTATTTATTTAGACTATTTTCTACATTGTAGAATAATAGTGAAGACATCGAACCTATAAAATAACACATATGGAATCATGTAGTAACCAAAAAAAGTGTTAAACAAATCAAAACATATTTGAGATTATTCATAGTAACCACCCTTTGTCTTGATGACAGCATTGAACACTCTTGGTATTCTCTCAAACAGCTTCATGAGGAAGTCACCTGGAATGCATTTCAATTAACAGGTGTGCCTTGTTAAAAGTTCATTTGTGGAATTTCTTTCCTTCTTAATGCGTTTGAGCCAATCGGCTGTATTGTGACAAGGTAGGGGTGGTGTACAGAAGATAGCCCTATTTGTCAATTTTATGGCAAGAACAGCTCAAATAAGCAAAGAGAAATGAGAGTCCATCATTATTTTTAAGACATGAAGGTCAGTCAATCCAGAAAATGTAAAAAACTTTGATCATTTCTTCAAGTGCTGTCGCAAAAACCATCAAGCGCAACGATGAAACTGGCTCTCATCAAATCAAATCAAATGTATTTATATAGCCCTTCTTACATCAGCTGATATCTCAAAGTGCTGTACAGAAACCCAGCCTAAAACCCCAAACAGCAAGCAATGCAGGTGTAGAAGCACCTCTCATGAGGACCGCCACAGGAAAGGAAGACCCATAGTTACCTCTGCTGCAGAGGATAAGTTCATTAGAGTTAACTGCACCTCAGACTGCAGCCCAAATAAATGCTTCACAGAGTTCAAGTAACAGACACATCTCAACATTAACTGTTCAGAGGAGACTGAGGCTTTTAATGGTCGAATTGCTGCAAAGAAACCACTACTAAAGGACACCAATAAGAAGAAGAGACTTGATTGGTTTTGTGCTTAGTGGGACTATAATTTGTTTTTCAACAGGACAATGACCCAACACACCTCCAGGCTGTGTAAGGGCTATTTGACCAAGAATGAGAGTGATGTAGTGCTGCATCAGATGACCTGTTCTCCACAATCACCCAACCTCAACCTAATTGAAATGGTTCGGGATGAGTTGTCATCAAGGCAAAGGGTGGCTATTTTGAAGAATCTAAAATGTAAAATATATTTTGATTTGTTTAACACTTTTTACTACATGATTCCATATATGTTATTTCATAGTTTTGATGTCTTCACTATTACTATACAATGTAGAAAATAGTAAAAATAAAGAAAAACCCTTGAATGAGTAGGTGTGTCCAAACTTTTCACTGGTACTGTATATTTAAAAAAAAGCCTAAATCCTCAACAAAGCAAGTCTGTGTGAACTGTAAATGGGAAAAAGCTGCTGCTGATTTGTCAGTTGGCACCAGTCCTTAGGCTCTAATCTTCTTTAAGCTCCATGTTTACAGTTGAAATGCTGAAATGTGATTTAGTGGTTTTTGTACCACCATTCTTCTCTCCAAAATGTTATTTTGATTGCTTACGAGCGATGGGAACACAATGCGATTTAATCAAAACTAAGGTTCAGATGGGAAGCATATTTATAAATGGTAGTTACTAACATTTGAAATCCCTCGAAACCAACATATTTTCCCTGAACGTAAATGTTTTAAAATGTTCATGGTATATGATTATTTCATACATTTACATTGTTCAGGAAGGAATGCGGTGTGTCTTTGACAACGCTTCGGAGCGATATGTTTTCTTTATCCTTACCTGTAAAGATTATAACTTGATTGTTTCATAGTACAACCATCAATGTTCCACAGTAATCTCTCTTTTAATATGTTCCCATATAAACTTTAATCAGGCCTGGGATATGGTTTTGTGAGAAGATTAAAAAGAACAGGATGGGGATGTTCTAAGGATATGTTCTCACTGCAGTGATCTGGTGTTTATAGTTGATGTAGGGTGAGAGAATTTCCGTGACATCCTTTCACAAACACTTTACAACAACGAGCCGCTTGTATTGAGCGTAATTCTCAAAGTGAATGTGGATAAAATGGTTCCATGATTTTTTAAGTATTCGGCACGATTGGTTTTTACGTATTTGTCAGTAACTCTCCCATGTTACAGAATAACTGATAACCGCCTCAAATAGCTGCCGATGCCTATTTCAGCAACAACAAAAAAACACCTGTTTCAAATAAACACCAGGTCTAAATTATTATTTTTACGATATTACCATGGACACAGCTCTGATATTCACATGGTCATGTGCATTAAAAACATTTTTACAAAATTGTGTCATTGTTGCCAGCCATCGCGCCACCATAAAGAAACACATCACCGGTATCGTTCTTCGTGGTGTTGAAGGGCGAAACGGGGGGTATGATAGGCAGTCTAGTCGTTGATCTGCGATGGATTTGTTGTTATCATTTTTATACTGGTCATACGGGTCACAATAAACAGTGTGGTAGTCTATTCAAAATTGTACTGAGCAAAAGCTATACCATATTTAGTCCCTCCCTGATATTTGACTGATCCTAAACTATGCCCCTTGTGTATCCAACAGGCTATTTTCAATCTAATTCCTAAGGACTAAACAGGCTGAGCTGCCCAACGACGATAACACACCGGCCCAACGACGATAACACACCGGCCCAACGACGATAACACACCGGCCCAATGACGATGACACACCGGCCCAACGACGATAACACACCGGCCCAACGACGATAACACACCGGCCCAACGACGATAACACACCCGCCCAACGACGATGACACACCGGCCCAACGACGATAACACACCGGCCCAACGACGATAACACACCGGCCCAACGACGATGACACACCGGCCCAACGACGATAACACACCGGCCCAACGACGATAACACACCGGCCCAACGACGATAACACACCGGCCCAACGACGATGACACACCGGAGAAGAGGGCCAACAAAACTCTGGACATTCTTTGAGAAAAAAGACAATGGTGAGAAAAATAAATTCTTGTTTAATGTGATTTGACATTTGAACTGTAATATAAACCTGTTGATGATGATTCCTATCTGTTTCTTCCTCTTGCTCTCTCTCCTCACCTCAGAGCGAGTTACAGACGGAGAGTTCATCACAGATGTGATGAGGATGCGCTTCGCCTCATTCAGTATGCTAATAAATTCTGCTGATAAATTCTGTTGCCTCCGGTCTACATTCCTAGCTTGGTCCCAGATCTGTTTGACCATAGGACCATAGGAGTTGACAATAGGAGTTGGCAAGACAGCACAAACAGATCTTGGTTCAGGCTCCTACATTCCACAATCCCCACCGCTATCCTCAATTTACCCATCATACCGCAGGAAGTATTTTGTTTTAATCCCAGTCCAATGTCAAAAATTGATCAGACCTGTGTTCAAATAGTATTTTTTTTCTTCAAATACTTTAGCTGTGCTTGATTGTGAAAACATACTATTTGAACCCAGATCTGATTCTAAAGTACACTGTCGACCAGAAAGAGATTTGAAGGACATCTATAAGAAAATATTAACATGTACATGTCCAAGTCAATGTAACACTCACTGACTTATGTTATGATGTACATGATTTATTGCGCAGTTGCCATATGCTGAAGTTTATACTTTATACTATACACTGACTGTACAAAACATTAAGAACACCTTCCTGATATTGAGTTGCACCCTCCTCCCTTTTGCCCTCAGAACAATTCGTTGGGACTGTACGAGGTGTCGAAAGCATTCCATAGGGATGCTGGCCCATGTTGACTCCAATGCTTCCCACTGTTGTGTCAATTTGGCTGGATCTCCTTTGATTGGTGGACTGTTCTTGATACAGTCGGGAAACTGTTCAACTTGAAAAACCCAGCAGCATTGCAGTTCTTGACACAAACCGGTGCGCCTGGCACCTACTACCATGTCCCGCTCAAAGGCACTTAAATCTTTTGTCTTGCCCGTTCACCCTCTGAATGGCACGCATACACAATCCATGTCTCAATTGTCTCAAGGCTTAGAAATCCTTCTTTAATCTGTCTCCTCCCCTTCATCTACACTTAATGAAGTGGATTTAACAAGTGACATCAATAAGGGATCATTGCTTTCACCTGGATTCACCTGGTCAGTCTATGTCATGGAAAGAGCAGGTGTTCTTAATGTTTTGTGTAATCCGTGTGTACTGTATACTAGTATTGCACAAATTTAGAAGGTTGTCTGTCAGAATTATTAAAATGTAACCAATGTGTTGGACGATACTCTTCTCATCAATTATCTTGAAAAAACATTTACTTAAACGCGAAATAAACCAATCCTCCATCTTTAAGACAACGGAAAATCATATGCTTGATTTTGTAAACATTGAGCATGGGCGACGGAGAGGAACAAATGGTGCAATTTGAGGACATGTGTCGGAGAGTAGTGCAGGCACTGGAGAGAGGAGTGAGAACAGATGTTGTTGATCTTTGTGTGCGTCTGTATGTTGTCTTTTGTGTGTGTATGTTTTGTGTTGTATTGTTTGAAGAAAAAAAATTATAAAATAATAATAGCTATATCATTTTTGGACTTGGTATTTAACTTCTGAATGATTTGAGAAAGGCTTAAGAGTATTGAGAGCTATTACAAGGGGTTTAGGAAATTAAAGCAAGCAATGAGTAATCTGTTGATAGTACTTAATACCAAATGTGCTATTCATTAGCTAATCATTCGTTAAATATTTTTGAAATGTGTATCAATGAAGCAATAATAACAAAGGGAGTGCAATCATAAGATAATGTTTTAGGACGTTTTAGAGAATGTGTTTAAAATGTAACTTGTAAAGACATGAGTCCTGATACCGCTGTTATTGAAGGATAAGGATTATTGTGCTTTTCAATCAGTTTCTTTGACTTAATATTACCCTCTGAAAATGATAGACACAAACTTTATAGAAGTGCAAATGCTTCGACTGAAAGTATTGCTGAACTAGCGTTTTCTCTGTCTGTTGGAGCTTGGTTCTCACTCATTTAATGTGCAAACCTTTTCTTTTGATAAGATGTTGACTTTATGAAAGATTTGTCATGAACTTTAGATTCCATTAGCTTCAAGCTTCATTAGATAAACATGTCTCTAGCAGTTCTTAGAGAGCTAGGGTGTATGGGAAGGCAAAATCAAATCTGTCTATCAGATGATTATTTGTCTTTTTGTTTGATTGTGTTATTTGTGTTTTACCCCTCTGTTTTTGCAAACAATTCGTTTTCTGTTTTGATTCTAAATAATTATTGTGAGATAAAGCATTTCACGTCAAGAAAAGTTATTTTAACGGTTGATACATTATTAAAAGAAATTGCTATTTTCTGATTGGAAATGTCAACATTAAATTCAAAATCGATCCATACAACATATAAACTCTTGCCAAATACATTCCATACAGTATTGTCATACTACTTACATTACTGATCATATAGGCTAATGTTGCATAATTCCAATCCTCTTTTTTTATTTACATTCTCTGTCATTTACTACATACACTACATGACCAAAGTATGTGGACACCTGCTCATTGAACTTCTCATTCCTTGTTCAGCTTAAGGTGATATACAGGTTGCATTACTCAAAACTGCATCAAATATTCCCAGACACCACACCACTGTGTGAGAGGTGCAAGCAGGATGAGGGGACATTGACCCACTTATTTTGGACATGTCCTAAGTTACATGCTTACTGGGATCTCATTTTTGATGACTTATCTAAAGCCTTTGATAGAGTTCTAGCCCCAGACCCATTGATCAGTCTGTTTGGTACAGTTGATGGGAATAACCAGGAAGGGAAGGCTGTCTCTCTTTGTACTCTATTAGCCAAAAGGCTCGTATTGCAATTTTGGAAAATGGAGACTGTACCTAGGGAAAGGAAAGGGGAATAACTAGTCAGTTGTCCAACTGAATGTATTCAACTGAAATCTGTCTACCCCTGTGAATCAGAGAGGTGCGGGGGGCTGCCCACGTCTTCGGTGCCCAGGGAAATCGACCTACCTTTGTCCTCTAAATTTGCTATCCCGTTCAACACTACAATGATTGTCAATGTTTGTTTCTCTTGTCTTCTTTTTTATTGGAAAATAATAAACATATTATTAAAAAAAAGAACATCTCATTGTAAAATCATGGGCATTAATATGGAGTTGGTCCCCCCTTTGCTGCTATAACAGCCTCTTCTAGGAAGGCTTCCCACTAGATGTTGTAATATTGCTGCGTGGACTTGCGTCCATTCAGCCACAAGAGCATTAGTGAGGTCGGGCACTGATGTTGGGCGATTAGGCCTGGCTCGCATTCATCCTAAAGGTGTTGATGGGGCTGAGGTCAGGGCTCTGTGCAGGCTAGTCAAGTTCTTCTACACTGATCTTGACAAACCATTTCTGTATGGACCTCGCTTTGTGCACGGGGGCATTGTCATGCTGAAACAGGAAAGGGCCTTCCCCAAATTTTTTCCACAAAGTTGGAAGCACAGAATCATCTAGAATGTCATTGTGTGCTGTAGCATTAAGATTTTCCTTCACTGGAACTAAGGAGCCAAGCTCGAACCATGAAAAACAGCCGCAGACCATTATTCCTCCTCCACCAAACTGTACAGTTGGCATTCTGCATTGGGGCAGCTAGCGTTCAAACCCAGATTCGTCCGATCGGACTGCCAGGTGGTGAAGTGTGATTCATCACTCCAGAGAACGCTTTTCCTTTGCTCCAGAGTCCAATGGCGGCAAGCTTTACACCACACCAGCCAACGCTTGGCATAGCGCATGGTGATCTGAGACTTGTGTGCAGCTGCTCAGCCATGGAAACCCATTTCATGAAGCTCCTGACGAACAGTTATTGTGCTGACGTTACTTCCAGAGGCAGTTTGGAACTCGGTAGTGAGTGTTGAAACTGAGGACAGAGGATTTTATACGCGCTTCAACACTCGCCGGTCCCGTTCTGTGAACTTGTGCGGCCTACCACTGGTGCTCCTAGATGTTTCCACTTCACAAAAACACCACTTACATTTGACTGGGGCGGCTCAAGCAGGGCAGAAATTTGACGAACTGACTCGTTGGAAAGGTGGCATCCTATGACGGTGCCATGTTGAAAGTCACTGAGCTCTTCAGTAAGGCCGTTCTACTGCCAATGTTTGAATATGGAGATTGCATGGCTGTGTGCTCGATTTTACACACCTGTCAGCAACGGGTGGGACTGAAATAGCCAAATCCACCAATTGAAGAGGGTGTCATTTTGTGTGTGTGTGTATATATATATGAGAATATCCCTACAGACTTATAGAGATGACTGTCACACACACATCAATCCATCCTTCCCTAGCCCCCCTCTCTCTCTCTCTCTTTGCCCTTGTTCTTCTGACTGGGGAGATTATTGACATAATCTTCTGTCAAGCATCTGTTTTAACTTCCAAAGCTCCCTGTATTTTTATGTAATCTTTGCATCACTGTCTGTTTAACTACAAGATCACGTCATCTCTTTCTGGACATCAACCGGTGATAGAGACAGTCGTCCCAACCGACAATGCCTCGGATTCATCCAGTTTAATTACAACTGGCATGACAACAGAGACTCAGAGAAAATCCCAATACTAAGTCATTGACATGAGACAGTTTCACTTTTTTAACCACTTATATTCACAATGTCACCACAGTTACTATCAATATCAGGATAGTAATAACAGGGTTACCATCAATACAATAAAAATTATATATATATATATATATATGTTAAATGTGGCCAATGCCAGGCATTTCTTAGCGATTGTCTCTATTGATCTCTACCCAGACAATACATGTCAATCTCTGTGTGGGGTTTTACAGAGCTTTATCTACTCAGATTTCATTTATGGGTTGAGGTACTGAAATCAAGCACAGTCCATTTCACAGTTCAATCCAAAACATGTAAAAAATAAAAAAGACCAAAATAAGTTTCAGGTGGCTAGAAGCTCTTTTTAACCTCTCCTCCTCCCTTCCCTCAGCACCTCTCACAGTCCTCTCCCTCCATCTCCTCCCTCTCTTCCCTATCCAGGGCATCCTCAATCTCATCCATCTCTCTCTCGCAGTCCTCACACCCCTTTGTCCCACAGCCACCAGCCATCATCACCAGCCCTCTGTGATCTGGAACCCCCGGATCGGGGTCGATCAACGCCCCCTGCTTGCAGTGCTGGAGCAGGCTGCTGACTGAGCAGACGCCCCCGGCCGCCTGCAACACCTCGTCGTACGAGGGTGCCTGGATGGCCGCCCGGGCCTCCTCCAGACGAACGCGGGTGCGGTGCTTCATCTCTATCAGCGTCTTGGTGTAGGAGTTGAGGGTGAAGACAGCCGCCGCCATGCAGCAGCTGAAGGAGATCCAGGCCAGACTGAGGGTAAGAGAGAGAAAGGATGGTAGGGCCGTGGTGGTCATTGGCTATGAATAAGTTGTAAATATGGCCTAGAAGTTTAAAATATGCTGATATCGGTTAAATACTGAGGGCTCCAGAATTAATGCATCCCTTGATAAAGATAAGCAAAAAACACAGTATAAAATAAACAATACAAATACTGTGCTGTATTGTATGCTCACTTTTTTTTATTATATTGTTTTATACTAATACAGTTGCTCAGAATTTTTTTATTTTGTCTAAGAAGTAATACAAAAAATATATATATATTATTGGATCCCTTGTTTTCAATGCTCCAGTACCCTCCCCTTGCGTGGATAAGGTCACTGGGCCTTTTTCTCAAATGTTTTATGAAATTGGAGAACACATTGGGAGGGATGTTAAACCATTCCTCCATACAGGTATATTTCCAGATCCTTGATATCCTTATTCTGCTCTTATGGACTTCCCTCTTCAATTCAATCCATAGGTTTTCAATGGGGTTCAAATCCTGAGACTGAGATGGCCATTGGAAAATATAGATTTTGTGGTCAATGAACCATTTCTTTGTGGATTTGGACCCCTATCTTTTTGAGATTTGTAGTAGTTGATAAACAAAATCTCTTTCTCTGAGAAATTGTATTAGTATAAATAATACAATTATTTAAAAAAATAAATAAATAGCATACAATATAGCTCAGTATTGTATTGTATTAATTATTTTAGACAGGGTTTATGAAGGGATCCAATAATTCCGGACTCCACGGTTTTCAATTGGACTGTGGTTAGAAAATGCTTAAGCCAACGGTTGGAGACAGTGCCTAGGTAAACAAACCAATCCTGGATTGTAGTGCATTGTAGTCCAATCCTGCATCTTCATGTCCAAAGACTGCTTTCAGGGTAAGGGAACAAAATAAGCTATTTTGTAATTTGGGTGAACTATGCCTAAGGGAATACTTACACAAATGACCAGCCGTAGTCCCAGGTCTGTGGTCTCCAATCTTTTGGCCCAATGCTCACAGTCATCTGGAACACTGTGGTGTACATCATATGAGCCACCATCCCCATCAGACCTGAGAGAAAGAGAAAGGGGGATGAAGAGTGAGAAAGAGAGAAAGGGTGATTTATTTGTGGACGATCTCTTAATTTATTTGACCAACATCGAATAATCAATGCTTTACCTTGTGAATATTTTTACAGAATGCTCAAAAGCCTTGCTATAGATCATTTTGGTGATAAGACACAGTTCTGCTCGTCGTGGCTGTCTCACCTGAAAGGACAGTGCATATTGCGGCAAAGGCGTTGATCTTGAGAGCGTACATCTCCTTACGGGCACAGAGACACAGCACCTCCACCCACATGAGGAGAAAGCCCATGGCCAACAGGCCTATGTACGCGAACTCTGACACTACTGACAGCCACAGCACCCCTGTGAGTGAGTGAGTGAGTGAGTGAGTGAGTGAGAAATAGATTGAGGAAGAGAAGAGAGCGATAGAAAGAGAGAACGAGAGAAAATGAAGATTGGAGAGAGGTAGAGCGAGAAAAAGTTGGCATACAGTGCTTATTTGACTTGACAACCCGCAATTTAATGGTGACGTAATAGCTTCGCCTATATCTACTTTCAATGAGCACAAACCTTGTGTCTCTCCTGGAGTCAATTCAATGAAGCTCCGGCATTTCTCCTCTGTAAGACAAATACAATGTGATTAGCAACAAATATAACTTAAGTCATTTTATTCACTCGTACTGTATCTTTTAGGGCCTTGTCAAGGAGATTGACATACTGATTTAATTTAGATCCCTTGAGTGTCTGTTGTGAGATCTTAAAATAGTGCTCCAATTGGCATGGGTAATCGGAAGGGGACACTTTCTGTAGTAGAATAAGCCACATTGAGAGGGAGAAATCCACCAGATGTTCTCTATCTAGGGTCAAGACAAAAGCTCTAACTCTCCCAATCTCTACAGTGATTTTGCTAATTAGTCCTAAGGCGACATGGAAAGACATTCCTTTGAGTTTTACTTCACTGACTAGAGCTTACATTGCCAACATTAAAGATTATTCAATTATTAACAGAGCACCCGCTTGTGATAATTTACTTCTAAATAGCCTTGGTTGATTAGGGACTATCCCAGATCAGTGAATGCGTATGGTGTTAAAGCAACCAGTCTTGCAGAGATAGATTGACAGTGGAACAGCAACACAGCCACATTCAAAGACACAATGGCAATTGCTGATAGATATATCAACATTATAGTGCATTCTAATAACTAGTGTCCAGTCATTATTGGGGTTCCACAAGGCAACGTCCTAGGTCCGACTCTATTGTAAGACTTTACTCAATCAAGGTTCTGTAGATCAACAGCCTAAAACAAGAGCTGTCTCCTGTTTTATTCACTTTCCAATTAAGTTCTCCGTGTCAAGCAATTACTGGCTAAGGCTAGAGATTTATTTTACATTTTAGTCATTTAGGAGATGCTCTTATCCAGAGCGACTTACTTAGTGCATTCATTCATTATAGCTAGGTGAGACAACCACATATCACAGTCATAGCAAGTACATTCATTGAGGAGATTGGATCTTACAGTGCAAGAACCAGGCTGGGATGAAGGGATGAAGGCTACTTAACCCCCCTTTCTATAAAGGTAAAGCATACTCAAACAATGGCCTGGATAAAGACCCAATGCTCACCCTCGTTGTGTGCCTCGCAGGACAACCAGAAACCTGTGTGGAAGTAGCGCAGCATGTACTTGTCCTCGCCCGTCTCCCAGATGTAGTGCACTGCGTTGGCGAGGGCCTTTTTCTGAAGCCTCGCCTCCTCTTCCTTTTCCAGGGGCGACAAGGTGATGTTGTTTGACGGCTTCTTAGGGTCCAGAGTGGGACTCTCTGAGAAAAAGAGAGGGTAAGAGGGTCATTGGGACAGGAACGGTTGGACAGTTTTAGGCGAAATATATGCGTCTAGTCTACACACCGTACTACTGTCATTTTTTTCTACAATAAACTCCAGAAACACATCTTCAAACCATGTTTCTCAAAGGCATTTCAAGACCATCATTTAATATTCTTCAGGGACAGAGGTCAAAAGTGCCCATGAGTCCATAAACCGCTCCCTAGTGTCAACGGAATGAAGGGGCAACAATCTACAGCTGTTTTTTTACGTAATCTACCTTATGTTGAAAATGGCATGTTCCATGGCAATAGGCTTAGACAACAATGTAATCCAGATATTCAACAAAGTTTGAGATTACATACATTGGACTTTGTCAACAGACCTCTGTGTGCCTTCTGTAAAAAGCAACAATTCTCAGTGTCAGGATTCATGTTCAGGGGTTGGTTCAACGTGGGTGAGTCCACAAGTACAGAGCGAGGGAAACAAATCATTATTTATGTACCGGGCTCCACATTCATTCTTGCGCAGGTGAATTATTTCCCTACCTGTGGTGTAGGGCTGGCTGTCGTTCTGGCCGCAGTTCTTCAACTTGACCGGGGAGAGGCAGAGGGGCTTGGCAACTTTGTGGGTCCCCTCGCACCAGTACGAGGTGCAGAAGGCCAGGATGGACAGTGCCAGGGCCAGTGAGGTCAGGGACAGGGAGAGCAGGGAGCGGTTGCATCGTGACATGTTCTCCAGCATGGTGGCTTATGGGTGTGGGGCGAGGGCCACTGCTAAGAGAAATAGTGGCCCTCCGATGGAGAGACAGAGGTGGGAGAGAGGTCGGGGAGAGACGGGGTGTCTCGAGAGGAGCTTGAGACGAATGGTGGTGAAACAGGGTGATGAGGCTGGTTAGAGGACGGGTACAGGGATGACAGATCAGCTAGAGTGAGGGCAGTGACAACGATGAGGGGGGGGAACTGTGGGGGATGGAATGGAGCGATATAGAGTAGAGAAAGGGGGATTGACAAAGGGATGGTATGGCAGAGTGGGATTAGGAAACTGTGAGAAAATGATGGGATGGAAGAAGTAGAAGAAGAGGGCAATAGAGCGGAGGATTTATTCGCCGAGCCAGATGGATGAGGGCTAGCTAGCCTCTGTCACCTTCTTCAATTAGTCCTTTCGATATTCCTCCACCCTTTACACGCTGATCCAGCTGTGGTCCCGCAATAACAACTTGTGATGATCATTTGCAAATCAAAGCGGTCATTGAACTGAGGCAATCAGTCAGAGAGCTTTTGAGCTTTCGATTTGGGAAGAAAAAAGTAATATAAATTAGTTTCTTACATTTGACATCCATATGCTACATCCCATATTTCCAGTGTTTGACATGGATTTGTCATGTGTTCGCTGGTGTACAGCTGTGTCCTGGAAAATAAACATTTACATTTTTACCACGTTTTATACAACCACTAATTATTTTCTCCCGTCTCCTTTCTTTTTCTCAGGAAACATTCTGTTCTTCCCGTGCATCTCGGCTTTCTTAGGAAGATTGTGATTTGATATAATGATTAGTCTACCTCTCTGTTGACCCGTAATCCTCATTAATCTGTGTTAATCTCCCTGTACTAAATCCATCTGTTTAATCCCACGCTCGTAACGTCTGTCCAACCACCTATAGAGCAAGACAAATCATTTGGATTAGTATCGGGAGGAGTAATTAAGGGGAAACAATCTACAGAAAGCACCGGTCTTGATGTCATCTTTATGTAGGAACATTTCATATCACATGGCAATAGGCTTAGACAACAATGTAATCCATATAGTCAAAATTTGAGATTACATATTGTATATACATTGGACTATGTGGATTACGTAAACAGACCATTATCATAATCGATGACAATCATCATCATCATCATTTCATCGTCACAACAATCTTTTTCATCATCACAATCATCCACACAATCGTCATCCTATCATCATCATCATCATAATTGTCATCATATCCTGTCATCACAATCTTTATCATTGTCACAATCTCCTGCATCATCACACATACTATGCGGATGGTTTAGTGTACTGGTCTGGGCTGCGTTCAGTACGATTTACGTTCTGGAACGTTCAATTGAACAGAAAAGGTACTGAACGACCAGTTGAAAAACAAGGAGGGGTTGGGAGATGGGGAACGCCCTTTAAATACGTCACACATTGCTTCAAGCCACACCTCGCCACACCCACCAAACAGGAGCAAACATACCTCAAACTCTGTTCAAGAACGTTTTGGGGAAACGTGTTGTTCTGAACAAACCGTTCAGCAACGTAGCAAACGTTCAAGCGAACTGAACGCACTTCTGAGGTCTGTCTTGACCCTTTGAATGATTATTGGATACTTTAGAGCAGGGATCATCAACTAGACTCAGCCGCGGGCCGATTTGTTCTTGAGCCGATGGTCGGAACACAATTACAAATCATTTGTAGACTGCAAATTGACCGCAAAAAGACCAAACAGATACAGTATAATACTGCATTAATCAATCACTTTAACCTTGCTTACCATCACATTTTTCTTTATTATGCGTGGGAATACTTGGGAACAGATTTCTTATATTAAAATCACTTGGGTCTTATTTCCTGGTGTTTTTACTGTATTTAATATTCTACAATGAAACAAAAAGCGTTTATTTTTTTGTTGTTGCTCAGAAAACTTGTGGGGACAAATTCCGTACGCGAACCTTGCTTTAGGGAATAATCATTGAAATATTAATCCATCTGTGTTGATATGGTCTTTATGTAAAATAGCAATCTGACAAAGATAGCAGAATGACAGATGTTTGTGTATTTTTATTTAATCTGGCGACATCAGTCCATCTGCATACTTTACCACTATACACTATTTGAAAAAAGGTGCCATCTATAACCTAATATGGTTATTCGGCTGTCCCCATAGGAGAACCCGTTGAACCCATTTTGGGTTCCATGTAGGACCCCGGACAAGAGCATATGCTACATGTAAAAATGTAATAAAAAGACAGCCAAATAACCTTTTTGGAACCCTTTTTCCAAAGAGAGTAAAGCTGTATTGTTGACAGATTGGTTTGTCAATTGCGCCACAAAATAATGACAGCGATTATTCCTCATTACAGTAAAACCAGGAGTTAATCAGACTCGGGTATTTCATTTATCCCATCATGACACCAAAATATTTCAACAATTAGAATATCCTTCAAACATTGTACATTTCCCCCAAAAGTATTAAATTACAAGCTCTTAAATTTTCCAAATCGGTAAGCGTTCCAACAAAACGTTTGTTGCAAACTGTCAATCAATATCTCCTTCCTAAGAGTCTCATACATATTAACTCCAGATACTCCGGCAAAAAAAAACGTTTTTATACTTGACTCGAAACCGGAAAATATTTGCAGCAGTCTAGGAACCGCATCAATTTAATGCGTAAACCAAAGAAAAGCTCCTATCCCAATTGTCCAGCAATATGATTAAATATGACACAGCCACACAATCACACACGCAGTTTCATTTCCTGTAATAGCTGTGCCTAGATTTGAGTTCAAATGGCCATACCAGTTGTATTTTCTCTGTGCTGCATATCACCGGGCTTTCCATTGAGTCCTCGTCCACCCATACGGTTGTACAATACATGCATGAAAGTTACTGAACGGATGTTCGTGAATGAAGCTAAAAAAAAATGAAACTGAAGCAAAAAAAACATACCATATAAGGCCTTCAGAGACATCGACCCTCTACCCTCTGTCCTCTCTACCAGATTAACTTTCTTCACCTTTTCTCACTCTCTCCCTCTCTTCCTCACGCTTCTGCCTTTCTTGGGTGAGTTTATATCGCAAACCCACCCAGATTTCACTTAATCCTCACAAACCCATCTGTTACTTCCTCTCCCTTTGCTCCCTATATACATCTATCATCCATCGTCACATTCTCTCGCTCTCTCTCCCACCATTTCTTACACTCCACTTTAAGCAAATCCATGATCCTACTTTGTAGTTCACTACATAATGATTAAGGGTCACGTGTTGTTCTATACTGTGTGTCTGTTTGCCTCCGGGGAATCCCCATCTTGACCCGGATGACGAGTCACCGCCCAGCTTCCCAAAGGTCATGCCATACTCTGAATGAGGAGCGGAATTAGAGAATGTACAGTATGCGCACCGCTCAGCCCCTCACGTTCATCCCGTCGTTTGGAGTGTTCAAGTTATGTAGCACACTCATCAACACTGATCCACCCAATCTCCCTTCGACCCAGCAATCTCTACTCCGTTTAGATCACTCCCCTTCAAACAGCTGTTCCTCAAATGGTGTCCACAAATGACTTTGAATCATCACGATTTTGGAGAGGAGCTGAAAGAGTGATGTGAGCGACTGAGTGAAAATAATTGAAATTGGGCTTTAGTATTGTGGCGCGCATGCATGTATGTGCAAACTAAACAACGGAGATACAACGCTGTACTGGAGTGACTGTAGTGACAGATGTTTCCCCAGCCCTGATGTGGCCATTTGTAATAGGTGCCAATCACTGATGTTGATTGTGACAAATGTGGCTTGAGCATAGGCCATACACCTCAATCAAAAGAGATAACAGGCATTGATGGACACCTCAAAACAAGAAATGTCAACAAAGAGAGAATTTGCCCATACCATAGTCAGATCTGAGATCTCAAGTATTGAATAACTTTATTTCTCAAATGTGTACTGTCACAGTTTACACCACAGCCTTGACATAAATAAAAAAGTATATCATACAAATTAAATTATAATAGTAGCTGCGATAAAATGTATTATCGTAACAATACTAATCCTTTTGCGCTACGATTCAGATACAATTTTTCATTTCGCTTCACATTTTGTAAACTGTCTTGTTCTATTTCAACTGTTTTGTTTGAGGCCCAAGAGGAAATGCAAAACACAGAATGACAAGCATCCCGTAGGATTCATAGGCCTTAGGATGAAAACGCACTGAATAGATAAACATAACAATACCGTATGCATGGAACGTTGTCCTGTCATACAAATATTTGACATAAAGACTTTCAACTGACTGAGATACAGTTTTCAACAACATACGCAGGACAGAAAAAAAGGATATGACAAATTCAGCTTTCAATTGTATACAATGTGTTTGTTCCCAAACATAACTAAATAAGTAGACTTATGTGTATAAAATGACAAAACGGAAATAAAGCCACTGTTGGTTATTGGCTGATAATGTGGATGATTAGGGTTCTATCCAATTGGATATGACCCGTTTCCAACCAAAGTCACTGTTCAACTCAAGAAACCCACTGGACAATGACAACTTTGATGCTTGCTGTCAGTAATGTGAGATGAATGAATTTGAATATGGCTCTAGTTTGTTTTGAAAGTATCTGTTGGAGGCCAAGTGTTCAAGAAACAAACAAATAATTTCATTAATAAATAGGCTAATAAGTAAATGAATAAATAGATACAATATGTACTTTTTTTTAAATCACAAAAAAGTTACTGTTGTGCTATGGTTACTTTTGCTCAAGGATCTCACCTCATTTTCACACAAAACATGCTCGCTCTCTCTCTCTCTCTCACACACACACACACACACACACACACACACACACACCTGATAGCGGCTCTACTGCCATCCTGTTCTTTTTGTGTACATGTTCCATTGTACACTCCTGTAATGATTCAATCAGGTCTTCTTAACCCTCCATCCACCTATCTCAGAGCCTTATGAGTCAAGCATAGAGAAGGTGAGCATTGATAATAACCAGTCTAATTGAAAAATAACAGCACAAGAACAAAATCACACAAGGACTAAATGGAACTAACTCCTACGGCCCGATCTCAGCTTCCCACTCCCAGAAGAACCGAAATGAACATCGAATCAACCAAAATGGAATGTTTTTCCTTGGGAAAAACTATTTTGAGATACTTATATTTTGTCTTGTTTCCATTTCTTACATATTATTGCATACACTTACATTGGACATGTACATTATATTAACCACTGTAGATATTGGGGTTGAGGAAGGTGAGCTGGACAGGTTGTAGCTTTTCAAAAAAAGGAAAGGATTGTTGTTCCGTTGGGGAGGATCTCCCATTCTGGTGTCTAAAACCGTGTGTCACTGCAAAGGGACCACCCTCCCATTTGAGGAGTGGAAGCTCCCAAGTGGGCCACTGCAGGGTGTCCTGCCTGAGGAACCCAACCCAGACAATTGGGTTGTACCATCCCAGCTCCAAAACAGGGGCATGCCATCTGAGGTCCCATTGCAGGCATTGCCAGGCCAGGATGAGGCATTCCCAGGGAACGGGATGATAGATGGGATAAAGGAGGCCCCAGCAAGGGGTCGTGGGATCCAAAGGCGGGTAACACCGTAGGGCATAGGGGTGGAAAACAAAAAGGCTGGAGTTTGGGGAGATTGTGGTACGAGACACTCCAGCAATGGATGTGACTCTGCCCATAGGGCCAGCCATGCCTGGGCCTTGTAAAACACCTAGGAAATACAGAAAAGCAAAACAAAATGGGGCAAGGGAGGGAGGACAGATACAGTACAGAGCATTCCAAGAGAGAGTATAGAACAGAGAGAGGAGTGAAACGGTTACATCTCTAAAATCTATGCATGGCTACAACTACCGATGCTGACCCACACAACAGTTATGCACTATAGGGGGAGGAAGGCCTAGTAAAAACACTGAATCACACACACTGCTTTAAATGAACAGATAAATATACTTCTCATATTCACTCTCTGGTTCTCTCTGTCTATCTCTCTCACGGTCTGGTCTCTCTTTCGTTTACCCGTCCTTACTTTGTTACTTTGCGAGGGGGGGTTGTTTGGGTTTGGGGGAAAGGAGTGAGTCCATGTCCACGAGCGAAGAGCCGGCACCATGGAAGGAAGCTGGCGATTTGTTGTCTTCGTCCGCTGTGGCTCCATTGTCTGTAGAGAGAGAGAGGAAAATTAGGCCTGTGAAATATTACAATATTATCACGATATTACAACATGATTGTATATCATGAAGATATATGACGACAAGGATGTGTTAAGTATAGTGTCGGAGACACAGACACAGAGGGAAGACAGACGGGCACGCTAACACAAACACATGACTGGGATCTGTTAGCGTACGCAGACGCTCTTCGGCTCAGCTTGACTGAAAAATGGAATACGGTGCTCAACAAAGGGACTTAGGAATCCAAAAAAAAACATCTTACCCCAGGGCACTTCAGTTGTCGACTATCCCAGAAAAAGAAGAAGGGGCACTCAGATGTCTGCATGCAAGGGTGTTTAAGGTTTATTGCCAGGACAAACAGACAGGCTTACATTGCGGCGTGTCAGACGCCTTCCTCAGAGCTTGGAGGCAACAGCCTTGAGGAAGCATACAATACTACACTATATTACCTGTGCCATTACTTGGATCTCCCCATGGGTCAGAGTTCATAGCGTCTGTAGTGGTGGAAGCCCTTCCATCTCCCCAGGGGTCGTCTGTGGATGCTGTGTCGGTGGGAGCTGCAGGTGCACCCCAAGGGTCACTGGCGGTGGGCGGAGTAGATGCTGGTGTAAAGGGGGTGGGGTTAAAGCGATTTAAAGGGGAACTCCAATGAAAAATTGTTATATGGAAATTGTGCTCTACATCTTAAAATGACCGTATACACATTTTCTATCATGTATTTAACCTAGGGATTGAGACACAAATCTGAATTAAGAGCACATGTGATGGTGTCACAAGATTATAACTATCACTGCTTACCTGTTGGTCCCCATGCGTCATCATCAGCCTTCGAGCCATCGCCAAATGGATCTGTGGGGGGAGAGGCAGCTGTGGTCCCCTCGTCTCCCCAGGGATCAGCCTTCTTTTCGGACAGTGGATTGGATGGCGCACCCCACGTGTCTGAAACCTCGGTTTTTGGACTGGATGGTGCCATAAAAGGATCAGCACCCTTCGTTGGGACATTCAATGGGCCCCCAAAAGGATCAGAATCGTCTTTTGGTGCCCCAAAGGGATCTGAACCGTCTTTTGGTGTATTGGATGGTGCTGAAAATGGATCATCTTTTGGTGCCCCAAACGGATCAGAACCACCTTTTGGTGTATTGGATGGTGCCAAAAATGTATCCTCTTTTGGTGCCCCAAACGGATCAGAATCAACTTTTGGTGTATTGGATGGTGCTGAAAATGGATCATCTTTTGGTGCCCCAAATGGATCAGAACCACCTTTTGGTGTATTGGACGGTGCTGAAAACGGATCATCTTTTGGTGCCCCAAACGGATCAGCTTCAACTTTAGATGGTGCCGAAAATGGATCGGAACCATCTTTTGGAGCCGCAAAAGGATCTGAACCATCTATTGGGGCACTGGCTGGCGCCGCAAAAGGATCTGAACCATCTATTGGGGCACTGGCTGTCGCCGCAAAAGGATCTGAACCATCTATTGGGGCACTGGCTGGCGCCGCAAAAGGATCTGAACCATCTATTGGGGCACTGGCTGGCGCCGCAAAAGGATCTGCTTCTTCTGTTGTAGCATTAGATGGTGCACCCCATGCATCCTCGGATGGAGCTTTGGATGTTCCACCCCATGCACCCTCGGATGGAGCTTTGGGCGCACCCCCCCAAGGATCAGGAGCGGGTGCTTTGGCTGCTGCGCCCCATGCATCCTCCTCTGATGGCTCATCTGCCCTGCCAAAGGCGTCAGCAACCTTAGGCTTTCCTGCTTTGGCGGCATCCTCCCATTCAAGCTCTTCCTTGGTCATCTTGGACTGCAATTACATAAGAGACTGGTCAATCAAAATGCCAAAAACACATTTATTTGGTAGATGATCCAAAATGTCCTAAGTGTACAATCATTTACCTTTGAAAGGTGCCTTTGAAAGTCCAAATAAAGGGAGAAATCGGACTATTAAGGTGTAATACTAACCCTTCGTTCCTCCTCTTTTTTCTGGGCCTCTAGCCTCAGTTTTTCTTGCTTCTTGGCCTCAAAGCTGGCGGCGAGATCAGCCACAGATGGGATGTTGGCTAGGGAGGGGAGCCCGGTGGCTCCTGGGACATACACTGGCTTGTAGTTGGGGTCCTTGGGGTCGTTGGGGTCGTCCGAGGAGGCTGTAGAAAGAGAACAATAAGATATAGCATAACGAGATACATTATTATGGTAAAGCAGGGTTGGGGTCAATTCAGTTTTGTGTTCTGTGGGGATTTTCCAAGAATGTTTTAAGGGAAATGGTCAATTGAAGTCTCTCAAATGTTGGGGGTGCTCTGTAACGCTCACCAGTGGCGTTCTTTGAGATCTTGTCTCTGGTCTTGAGTGCAAACTCTCGCTCTTCCTTTAGTTTCTCGTCGTCCTCCATAAGAACCAGTACTACCTTGGCCTTCTCCCTCACGTTCACCCCCTGTGAAGAATAGCATGAGGAGGCATCATTAGTACTGCTAGGCAGCTCTCTTTCTGAAGCATGGTGCTCCCTAAATGTAACTGTGCAGAATTAGTAAGGGGAAGCTCAAATGATCAGTGTATGCATGGAAAAGCAATGTGTTAGCTTAGATGTTAGTAGAGCCAGATACCTCAAGCCTCACTCACTTATTGGACTGGTCTCCCAGACCAGTTTAAGCCTATTCCTGTTCTACAAAGCACTTTCACTGGAGTTATGCTGGAGTTATCCTAATAATAATTATTCATTAGTAAATTATCTCACAGTGAATTTCTCAAGTGGGGAGGTTTCAAAAAGAGTACATTGGAGATGGAACCTGCATATCAGAGGAGTTGGTGGGACAAACATGCATTTAGCAAGCTTTAGTACCTGATCTTTCCCATCCTTGTCCTGGAAACGGAACTCTGTTAGCGCTTTCACAATGTAGATGTTGTCTTTCATCGTATTCAGAACGCGGTCTGAGCCCGTCTTTAATAGGTTCTCCAGCAGAGTCAATGACTGCAGTTGGGGGATGGGAGAAAAACAAAATGGGGGATCCAGATGAGTCAATGACTGCAGTTGGGGGATGGGAGAAAAACAAAAAATGGGGGATCCAGATGAGCGTCCCCTGCTCCTTAAAAACACTCTGCGACTTAAATCACTGAATGGAGCGATCATCAACAGAAAAATAAATACATAAAAAGTTAAGATGGCACCATAGTGTTGCAAAGATGGGAGGGTTTTTATGAAATTACAAGCGGATTGTAAAAACTGAGAAAGATTACCATGCATACTGTATATATTTCCCATGTCAATACAAATCCTGTGGAGGACATGTATTTGTATCTGATTTGTGGCAACAGAAACAAAACAAAGAAGAAAGTGTCAAATAATATAAAGACCATCTTTTCACAGAAAGATAAAATATATGGGCCACAGTTTTACAAAGCACTTGAAAACCCACCAAAGAACCCGAATAACCAAAAATAAAAAGGAAGGAAAAGAAGACCCAGAGTTTCCTCTGGGTAGGATAAGTTCTGGGTAGGATAAGCTGCAGAGGATAAGTTCATTAGAGTTAACCGCACCTCAGATTGCAGCCCAAATAAATGCTTCACAGAGTTCAAGTAACAGACACATCTCAACATCAACTGTTCAGAGACTGTGAATCAGGCCTTAATGGTCGAATTGCTGCAAAGAAACCACTGCTAAAAGGACACCAATACGAAGAAGAGACTTGCTTTTTCCAAGAAACACCAACAATGGAGATTAGACCGGTGTTAATCTGTCCTTTGGTCTGATGAATCCAAATTTGAGATTTTCGGTTCCAACCGCCGTGTCTCTGTGAAAAGCAGAGTACAAGAACGGATGATCTCCACAAGTGTGTTCCCACCGTGAAGCATGGAGGAGGTGGTGTGATGGTTTGGGGGTGCTTTGCTGGTGACTCTGTCTGTGATTTATTTAGAATTCAAGGCACACTTAACCAGCATGGCTACCACAGCATTCTTCAGCGATACGCCATCCCATCTGGTTTGCGCTTAGTGGGACTATAATTTATTTTTCATCAGGCCAATGACCCAACACACCTACAGGCTGTGTAAAGGCTATTTGACCAAGAAGGAGAGTGATGGAGTGCTGCGTCATATGACCTGGCCTCCACAATCACCCGACCTCAACCCAGTTGAGATGGTTTGGGATGAGTTGGACCACAGAGTGAACGAAAAGCAGCCAACAAGTGCTCAGCATATGTGGGAACTCCTTCAAGCCTGTTGGAAAAGCATTCCAGGTGAAGCTGGTTGAGAGAACGCCAAGAGTGTGCAAAGCTGTCATCAAGGCAAAGGGTGGCTACTTTGAAAAATCTCAAATATATTTTGAATTGTTTAACACTTTTTTGGTTACTACATGATTCCATGTGTGTCATTTCATAGTTTGATGTCTTCATTATTATTCTACAATGTAGAAAATAGTAAAAATAAGTAAAAACCCTTGAATGAGTAGGTGTGTCCAAACTTTGACTGGTACTGTAAATGCGTGATTATTTCTCTTTGGCCTCACCTTGTAGATGTGCCTCCAGTTCTTGTCGTCTTTGAGGCGTTTCCACAGCATGGTCATGATCTCATTGCAGGCCACCACATTGTAGGTGAGGTCCGAGATGTCGGCCATCTGTGAGCTAGAGGGGCCCCATGGGTCGTTGGAGGTGGCCTCCCTCACCTGACAGACATACAGCAGTGTTAATACAGATTATTGTCCAGATGGAGAACAAAGGCTCCCAAAGCATCCAGGCCTTCTGGCACCAAACTTGTACTACTGTATATAATTGTAGGGGAAATACTGGTGATAGAGTCACTGGTGTTTCAGATAGGGGTAAGAGATGGAGAACTGACTCATGCTCTGCTACAGAGGGTGTGTCATATATTAGAAGGATACTACAAAGGTATTTTGGAATGCTGACAGTGTCAACTGAACAGCATATGTGGCCAATCTTACTCTGCAAGGGCCAGTGTGGATGCAGGCTTTTGCTCCAGCCAAGCAGTACTAGCTTGATTCTACTAAATGAAAGCCTTGATCCAAGACTGTGATCAGTTGAATTAGGTGTGCTACTAATTGGCTGGCACAAAATAATGAACCCACACCAGCCCTTGCAAGGTAAAATTGACGCACCCTGGTTACAACATCAAGAGGGGAGAAAGAGAGGGATAGTCAAGATGAAGGGAAGCATGTCGTGGCAGAGAGTGCGAGGAAGATGAGAAAAATCAGGAGAACAATCAGAGAACGCAGGACAGAGAGCAACAAAGGAGAGAACAGGAGGAGTGAGTGATGACAGAAGAGAAGGAAAAGTGAGAGTGGAGGGAAAAGGAAAGAGGGGAAAGGAGAGGGGTAAATGACAAGATGGGGGATGGGGTAAAGTAAATCATCTCCCTTACCTTGACCTCAGCCTCAGAGAAGTTTTGAACGAGGTTCTTCAATTGTCGGCGTAGCATAGAGGACGTCATGACGCCTAATGGGGTGTCTCAAACCCCAAGGACCTAGTCAGTATAAAGACTAGTAAGAGCATGTACACACACACACACACACACACACACACACACACACACACACACACACACACACACACACAGTCAACGGAAGCAGACAGAGCTTTCATCCATATATTAATGAAGCTCCTGTCTTGCCCTGTAATGGCCGGTATCAAAACAGGAGAAGCTGCTTGGCACTTAGCCCAAATCATGCTGCTGATAGCTACATCTCCTTACCTATTGAAATAAAACGGATAGTGGGGGATGTCAAAGACGTGAGTCTGTCTTTCGATCTGGTCTCATTGGATGCTCATTCTTTAAGTCTCTCTCTCCACGACGACATCGGGTTCCAGCACACACAGATCTGGAAAAATGATTCTAAAAGGGAGCAAAGCAATCACATAGCTAGGCTAGTGAAGAAGCTACTTCACATTGGCATGCCATTGGGCAACAAATAGTTTGTGTTTTTATAATGTAAATGCCAGAAAGCAGCCTAGAAACTAGACCTCGTCATGATTGCGACCAAATCAACACCATTCATGTTTGCAAAAAGCTAAGCTAGCTCTGTGGCTAGCTAGCTAGCATTCCGCAATGCCAATGCTATGGCGACAAATCCAGGCTCTGCAGTGCTACCGATTAGCTATGCACCTGAGAAGGCTATTGTCGATTTAGAATGTTATTTGGCCATTTTCGTCTTGTCACGAACGCTAGTTGTGTTATGTACATCCATCTACTAAAAGCATCACGACTCAGCACCATGGACAGCGACCGCCGTAGCTAAAAACGTCAGTGCGTCTTCATGGCTGTCGAATGTTGTTTTTAGAGCAAGCTTTAGCAAGCGAACCAGTTAGCTGACGGCGACAGCTTTGGAAATATAGCTTTGGTCTACTTCTATGGACAACTGACACCTTTAAAATACATACTTCCATTGAGCATACATTTATTTAGATGATTCTGCGTCTATTTCAAAGGAATACGAACCTTCGAGATGCTTTCAGAGATCTGCAAAAAAAAACTACAATTTCCGCTTCCGTCTGGCATCCGCACCTGACTAAAAGACCACTCCCCCTACTTAATAAACACGAGGATGTCAGGCTACATTGTAGTCAATAAAAATGTAACAATGTAGTAACAGTGTCTTTATTGAGAGGGAAACAAATGACTCTTTGTTTTTCCACAAATTAACGGATTATTATTGGGAGCAGTCTTGCCTGTTTCTCATAAGGTAGGCATTTTTGGGGTCTCAAACGTTTACATAAACATCTGTTTGCCTTGGTTACAAATGCCATCTAGGGGTGCTTACACATCTATGCATATTGGCAGTGGTGTAAAGAACTTAAGAAAAAATACTTTCAAGTAGCACTTATTAAGTCGTTTTTGGGGGGTATCTGTACTTTACTTTACAATTTATATTTTTGACTACTTTTACTTCACTACATTTGTTAAGAAAATATTGTACTTTTTACTCCATACATTTTCCTTGACACCAAAAAGTTCTTGTTACATTTTGAATGCTTAGCTGGACAGGAAAAATGTCAAAATCATGCACTTATCAACAGAACATCCCTGGTCATCACTACTGCTTCTGATCTGGTGGACTCACAAAACACACATGCTTCATTTGTAAATTATGTCGAAATGTTGGAGTGTTTCTCTGGCTATCCGTAAATAAATAAAAAAACAAGAAAATGGTGCCATCTGGTTTGCTTAATATAAGGAATTTGAAATAATTTATACTTTAGCTTTTGATACTTAAGTATATTTGAGCAATTACATGTGCTTTTGATACTTAAGTATATTTTACTTAGAGGGTGACTTTTACTTGTGGTGTCTACTTTTACTCAATTATGACAATTGGGTACTTTTCCCACCACTGATTATTGGAAGGGGTATGCTGCCTTATAACGTTGGGGGATGTGCTCGGGGTCAATGCATCCTGGAACACAAACTCCGCTCTTGAATCCCCGTCACGTCATCGCCGTCTCGTGGCTTGTGAGAGTGTAGGCCACTCGCAAAAACCGAAAGGACCGATAAATACGACACACATCATCAATTTATTTTACATAAATGGCGAGCGAAGGCGAATATGAGTCAATCCTGTGCGTTAAACCCGACATCAATGTTTATCGCATACCACCGAGGGCTACAAATCGTGGATACAGGTAAATGCAAAGGGTTGGCCCATTTTTGGGGTGTTGGACTAAAAGCGCGGTGCCGGTGGTTCTATCTGTGGTCATAGTGCTGCATTGTGTGTCTATATCTGTCTGTTTGCTTAGAGGATGTTTACCGCTGTCGATGTGTGTCTAATATTTGTTTTGCGTAGGCCTATGAGTCATTAATTATTCTGCCCCATTGCCAATATTGATGTTACACTCGCAAAACTGGCACTATCAGTGCGGATGAATCGACAGTGAATGGCATGATATGTCTATTTGCTTGTGTCGCTTATCACCGTAGTTTACCCAGAAAATGTATTGGTGTAATGCATTGACAGCAAATGTTATGTGAATGTATATAGGTGATAAATAGCCCTATATCCGTTGGCCAAGGCTAGCAATTATTCTACAACAGTCTTATTATGATAGTAACATTTTATTACAGAATTGCTCAAATAATGAAACCATTGTCTATTAAGGGCAACTGAAACAAGCAGTGCCAGCTGCCAGGGAGGATAACAAGTAGTTTCAGCAGACTACTGTTTTCCATCTGGCCTATATGTCTGTGTCCCAGTTAACTGTAGGCTAAATGGTTTTAATTGAGATTCTCTAAGACCGTAGATGATCTGATATGCTATTAATTGGGGTTTGTGATCTTCCTAATAGTCTTGCTTCAGCCTTCAGGCGTTATAAGAACAAGACAATTGGGTCAATTCAGAATTATCTCCATATTACACAGTACTATTTGTTACAAAAGCTGTCTGAAAACAGTTTAAATAGGCACTGTTTACTGACCTTATGATATACTTCCTGTTTTGCTCTGTTATTGCCTACCTCTGACCTGGGTATTAACTGTAGGGCAGCAGACTGGAAGCTGGATGTGCCCGATTGGTCAGGGCGCATGCGGATCACGGCGAAGGGGAAAGTGGCCTACATCAAACTGGAAGACAAGGTCTCAGGTGAGAGAGTCATGAAACTGTGTGTGTGTGTTGCACAGCTGCCCCTTTGTCCCAGCATTGCTCATCAGGCGCCCTTTCGATGTAGCCAGTAAAATGAACTTCATACAGCTGATCTGTGTGGTTTATTATTATGTTGTTTTCTCCTCCCATCCTGCAGGGGAGCTGTTCGCCCAAGCCCCTGTCACAGAGTATCCCGGCATCGCAGTTGAAACCGTAAGCGACTCCAGTCGCTACTTTGTCCTGCGAATACAGGATGGCAATGGTGTGTATATGAGTGAAAGCCCCTCCCTGTGCATTCACAGCTGTCAGACTTTTACACAGGTCATATAGTGTTATGTCAGCTTCCTTTAGCAGGTTAGATTGATGAAAATACTACATGTCAACATCATGTCTCGGATCGCATTCGAATTTGTCAGCTCTCCTCAAATGTTAATTCACAATAGACTGTCAGCTCCATCCCTATGCACTCATATAGCGATGTCAACCTACTCTCTCAGGCCGCAGTGCGTTCATTGGTGTTGGATTCGGGGACAGAGGGGACTCTTTTGACTTCAACGTGTCTTTGCAGGACCACTTTAAGTAAGTGATGGAAGGGGTCACTCCAGGGACAGTGTGACTGTTAAGGCACTCAAACACTGGTGCTTCACCATTTCCCACTAATAACAAACACGCCGACTGTGGTCTGTCTGCAGCCAAAACTGTCATTGAGTACGCTTGTTCCAGATATTGCCGTTTCCAAAACAACTGATGTGACATTGGTTTTTCCAGTGTCAGTGCATATTAAATAGATTTTGTGTGTGTCTCACAGGTGGGTGAAACAAGAGAATGAGATCAGCAAAAACCCTCAGGGGGCAGCTTTGGGACCAAAGCTGGACTTGGGATTTAAAGAAGGACAAACCATCACCCTTAATATTGGGGTAAAGACCTGGAACAATTAAACTAGATCATTCTTATAGAAATTGTATAACAAAATCATAGCCTGTGCCCCTGGGGTCTGTTTGGGATTGGCCATTTAACCTTTCACCAATACCCAATATTCCTTAAGCGTTCCAATTTCAATATTTTCTCTATCATCCTTTCTCTTTACCAGCAAGGCAAAAAAAGGGATAAGCCACGCTCACAGGGGGCAGGTGGGTCCGGTCTCCTACCGCCGCCACCAAAAGGAAAGATGGCTCCTCCTCCTTCCTCTACCTTCTCCAATCACAACACAGTGCCTCAAACAGGAGGCCCAGAGATCGGTACAGCAGTTAAAACTCTCAATAAAGCCTTGATAAACTTTTCTCTATAGCTAAATAAAGCTTTGATTGTTTATTCTTTCTTTCTCCATTCAAAGGGGCTTTTTTGGCATTGGAAACATATGTTAACATTGTTTATTTCACTTGCTTTGGCAATCACAAATGAACAGTTGAACACACAAAAAGGTCTCTTTTTCTCTCTCTAGGCTGTTTGCTAGATCTGGACAGTAGTAACTCCAACACTGTGGTCCAATCATCCAACCCCAGCACTGATCTTTGGGGAGACTTCTCCACTCCTGCAAGGTAACTTGTTACAACTGGCTGTGATGAGCTTATTTTAGCCCTTTTTCTTGTGTGTCTATGACATACTGATATAACCTACCAGTCAAAAGTTTGGACACAACCTACTTATTCCAGGGTTTTTCTTTATTTTTACTATTTTCTACATTGTAGAGTAATAGTGAAGACAAACTATGAAATAACACATATGGAATCATGTAGTAACCAAAAAAGTTTTAAACAAATCAAAATACATTTGAGATTCTTCAAAGTAGCCACCCTTTGCCTTGATGACAGCTTTGCATACTCTTGGCATTCTCTCAACCAGCTTCATGAGGTTGTCACCTGGAATGCATTTCAATTAACAGGTGTGCCTTCTTAATTTGTGGAATTTCTTTCCTTCTTAATGTGTTTGAGCCAATCAGTTTTGTTGTGACAAGGTAGAGGTGGTATACAGAAGATAGCCCTATTTGGTAAAATACCAAGTTCATATTATTGCAAGAACAGATCAAATAAGCAAAGAGAAATGACAGTCCATCATTACTTTAAGGCAAGACGGTCAGTCAATCCGGAACATTTCAAGAACTTCGAAAGTTTCTTCAAGTGCAGTCGCAAAAACCATCAAGCGCCATGATGAAACTGTCTCATGAGGACCGCCACAGGAAAGGAAGACCCAGAGTTACCTCTGCTGCAGAGGATGAGTTTATTAGAGTTACCAGCCTCAGAAATCGGCAATTAACTACACCTCAGATTGCAGCCCAAATAAATGCTTCACAGAGTTCAAGTAACAGACACATCTCACCATCAACTGTTCAGAAGAGACAGAATCAGACCTTCATGGTCAAATTGCTGCAAAGAAACTACTACTGAAGGACACTAATAAGAAGAGGAGACTTGCTTTGGCCAAGAAACACAAGCAATGTACATTAGATCGGTGAAAATCTGTTCTTTGGTCTGATGTGTCCAAATTTGCGATTTTTGGTTCCAAACTCTGTCTTTGTGAGATGCAGACTAGGACAGATGACCTCCGCATGTGTGGTTCCCACCGTGAAGCGAGAGGTGTGGGGGTGCTGTGCTGGTGACACTCTGTGAAATATTTAGAATTCAAGGCACACTTAACCAGCATGGCTACCACTGCATTCTGCAGCGATATGCCATCCCATCTGGTTTGTGCTTAGTGGGACTATCATTTGTTTTTCAACAGGACAGTGACCCACACACCTCCAGGCTGTGTAAGGGCTATTTGACAAAGAGGGAGAGTGATGGTGCTGCATCAGATGACCTGGCATCCACAATCACCTGACCTCAACCCAATTGAGATGGTTTGGGATGAGTTGGACTGCAGAGTGAAGAAAAAGCAGCCAACAAGTGCTCAGCGTATGTGTGAACTCCTTCAAGACTGTTGGAAAAGCATTCCAGGTGACTACCTCATGAAGCTGGTTGAGAGAATGCCAAAAGTGTGCAAAGCTGCCATCAAGGCAAAGAGTGGCTACTTTGAAGAATCTAAAATATGTTTTGATTTAACATTTTTTTTGGTTACTACATGATTCCATATGTGTTATTTCATAGTTTTGATGTCTTCACTATTATACTACAATGTAGAAAATAGTACAAATAAAGAAAAACCCTTGAATGAGTAGGTGTGTCCAAACTTTTGACTGGTACTGTACATGCTTGATGTTCTGTAACACTGGTATTGCTATGAGTCAATCAGCCTGTAAAAATTTTACCTTTTATCTTCAGTTCTCTCCCTCCAACATCGCGACAACAGCACACTCTGAATTGGGGCCAGTTTTGAGTCCACGTCACTGCATTTTTTTTCTTTGATTCCATCGCCGAACGCACCGCCTCCCTCTGTCGCTACAATACAACAGAAAACTGTCCAAGAGACAAGGAACACCATGCACTTCTAGAATGTCTTTATCAAAACTATGAATGAATGTAGGCTATAATCTCCCAAAGTAAAAAAATAAATAATAATCAAGTCATATTTGGGATAATAATGCAGATCTATCGCACATATTCAATGTTTGGTCATATGAGATTTATGGTAGGTCTTCAATACCGCCTAAGGGCTATGATGGTCTTCAATTTCCTGTTATCACAGGAGTAGCAGCAATATTACAGTACTGCTTTTTACCCAGACACAGTGCCCTCTTGTTAATGTTTACCTAATCATCACGACATGCTTGAATTATAGAGGGCAACCCATAAGGAGACATCCTTTCCCATATGGTTTTCTTCTGATCATATGCATTGGCTGGAGGGAATCTACCATATTCCTTATGATTGCATACAAACTATAGGTGATTTTTGGGAGAACGGGGAGAAACGGTGTAGAGCTCATATTGATGAACGTATCTGTTACCATTGTACTGACCACCTCACACACTGAGCCTTTTTGAAGAGAGAAGAGCATGTATCTGTGTTTACTTTGTGGAGGACTTGACAGAGCGCTCTACAGTCCATTTGTAGGTAGGTAATTGTGATGTAGTGTACATTGGATGAAAAATGGGTTAAAATGCATACTTGTAGTGAAAAGAATGACAAGTACATCGGTATAAAACGAATGATATGCGCACAAGTGCTATTCAATGTTTCATTTGTCTGTTTATGAAATAAGTAGCCTGGGATGCCATATCTGTGTTTGCCTACTCCTTTATCAATAGCCAATGCAGAAACCAATCTGGCAACCAGGCTGTGAAATATGATGATTGTCTAACAGTGTAATTTGATGAATCTATGACAACTCCAGCTATTGTTTGGGAGGATGTGCTGCTGTTTATTGATGAATGCTGTTGGGAGTGAATGACTAAAGTTGCCTCATGTCAATAGCGTTTGTTTACCTTCCCCAGAACATGGTTTCACATGGCTCTGTCACTGGATGCGTACTTATGATTTATTGCCTTGGTCGTCATTACTCATCATGACATGTGAAAGTGGCAATAAAAACCTTCAAAAGGAGTCGTGTGTCTTTGTGCATCTTATGGATGATGCATGGTAGAAAAATAATTGACGTGCATTGAGGGTAAAAAAACGTTTGAAAGTTAGATTTAGTATTTTGTTAATATTTCGTGAGAATGTTCGAAGGGTGTTTTCTTACCTTCAAGGTTTTTCTTTATTTTCTACATTGCAGAATAAAGTGAAGACATCAAAACTATGAAAGGGAATTATGTAGTAACCAAAAAAGTATTGAAGAATTTAAAATATTAAAATATATTTTGATTTGTTTAAAGTAGCCACCCCGTTGCCTTGACGACTGCTTTGCACACTCTTGGCATTCTCTTAACCAGCTTCATGAGGTACATTTACATTTACGTCATTTAGCAGACGCTCTTATCCAGAGCGACTTAGTCACCTGGAATGCTTTTCCAACAGTCTTAAAGGAGTTGTGTAATTTCTTTCCTTCTTAATGCGTTTGAGCCAATCGGTTGTGTTGTGACAAGGTAGCCCTATTTGTTAAAAGACCAAGTCCATATTATGGCAAAAACAGCTCAAATAAGCAAAGAGAAACGACAGTCCATCATTACTTTAAGACATGTAGGTCAGTCAATCCGGAAAATATAAAAAACTTTGAAAGTTTTTTCAAGTGCAGTTGCAAAAAAACTTCAAGCGCTAAGATGAAACTGGCTCTCATGAGGACCGCCACAGGAAAGGAAGACCCAGAGTTACCTCTGCTGCAGAGGATAAGTTCATTAGAGTTACCAGCCTCAGAAATTGCAGCCCAAATAAATGCTTCACAGAGTTCAAGTAACAGACACATCTCAACATCAACTGTTGAGAGAAGACTGTGTGAATCAGGCCTTCATTGTCAAATTGTTGCAAAGAAACCACTACTAAAGGACACCAATAATAAGAAGAGACTTGCTTGGGCCAAGAAACACGAGGAATGGACATTATACTGGTGGATATCTGTCCTTTGGTCTGATGAGTCCAAATTTGAGATTTTTGGTTCCAACCTCGGAGTCTTTGTGAGACGCAGAGTAGGTGAATGGATGATCTCCGCATGTGTGGTTCCCACCTTGAAGCATGGAGGAGGAGGTGAGGGGGTGATTTGCTGGTGACACTGTCAGTGATTTATTTAGAATTCAAGGCACACTTAACCAGCATGGCTAACGCAGCATTCTGCAGTGACATGCCATCCCATCTGGTTTGCACTTAGTGGGACTATCAATTGTTTTTCAACAGGACAATGACCCAACACACCTCCAGGCTGTGTAAGGGCTATTTGACAAAGAGGGAGAGTGTAGAGTGAGTCCCTGTAGCTCAGTTGGTAGAGCATGGTGTTTGCAACACCAGGGTTGTGGGTTCGATTCCCACGGGGGGGCCAGCACAGGGAGAAAAAAAAAATGTATGAAATTGTATGAAATGTATGCATTCACTACTGTAAGTCGCTCTGGATAAGAGCGTCTGCTAAATGACGTAAATGTAATGTAAATGTAATGATGGAGTGCTGCATCAAATTACCTGGTCTCCACAATCACCTGGATGAGTTGGACCACAGAGTGAAGGAAAAGCAGCCAACAAGTGCTCAGCATATGTGGGAACCTCTTCAAGACTGTTGAAAAGCATTCCAGGTGAAGTTGTTTGAGAGAGTGCAAAGCCATCAAGGCAAAGGGTGGTGACTTTGAAGAATCTGAAAATATAAAATATATTTTGATTTGTTTAACACTTTTTGGGTTACTACATGATTCCTCATGTGTTATTTCATAGTTTTCAGTTCTACACTATTGTTCTGCAATGTAGAAAATAGTACAAATAAATAAAACCCTTGGACGAGTAGGTGTTTCCAAACTTTTGACTGGTACTGTATGTCAAAGGTGTTAGAAAACATGGCTTCCCAAAATACATTCCAAACATAGGATATTAATATTTCAAGTTTTACATTTGCATCCCTATATCCCCTGACAGGGGTGTCAAATAGTTGTTGTAGCTGTCAACCTTTACCACTAGGGGGACAGCCCAACGCTGACCACCACAGAGCCACTTTGAATGGCTTTGTACATGCTCTGCTTTTGCAGTGGTGGAAAAAGTGCCCAATTGTCATACTTGAGTAAAAGTAAAGATACGTTTAATAGAAAATGACTCAGGTAAAAGTGAAAGTCACCCAGTAAAATACTACTTCAAGTATTTGGTTTTAAATATACTTAAGTAACAAAAGTAAATGTAATTGATAAAATGTACTTTATTTATTTACAGATAGCCAGGGGCACACTCCACACTCCAACACTCAGACATCATTTACAAACGAAGCATTTGTGTTTAGGCAGTCCGCCAGATCAGAGACAGTAGGGATGACCATGGATGTTCTCTTGATAAGTGTGGGAATTGGACCATTTTCTTGTCCTGCTAATCATTGAAAATGTAACAAGTATTTTTGGGTGTCAGGGGAAATGTATGGAGTAAAAAGTACATTATTTTCTTTAGGAATGTAGTGAAGTAAAAGTAAAAGTTGTCAAAAATAGTAATGTAAAGTACAGATACAAAAAAAAAACTCCATAAGTAGTGCTTTAAAGTATTTTTAGTTAAGTGCTTACACCACTGTGCTTTTAACCTGCCACCCCAGCCTCAATATATCTACTCACACCTATATACTGTACACGGGACATGATGGTTAACACAGGCCCACGCAGATTCCCGCGTTGAACTACCTCACATTATCTAAAGTACGAAAGGTTGAGAAGTTAAAGGCCCAGTGCAGTCAACGGGACTTTTTGGTGTTTTATGTACATGTATTTCCACACTGTTTTAGTGGGAGGGAGTTTTGGCCTTCCACGGTGACATCACCATGCGGTAAATTAGTTACTAGACAAATAAGAAAGAGAGTTCCAAACCTCAATGCCAATATCAGCTAATTTTCAGTTCCCCACTCAAACCACCCCCAGACAGTCCTAGCAAAATACTTGCTTGAGAAATTGCTCTTTGCTAAGAAGATGTTTTTGGAGGACATTTGAGAAATGGACATCTATCTCAAAGAAAAGAAAAATCAACATATTTCTTGAATTGTGTATCAGAGAGTGGTGGTAATCAAGCCATACTTCTGGAAAGTGGTCAAATCCTTCAAACAAAACTCCACCCCGTCGTAACCCCCAGCAGGTTTTGAAAGCCTCTGGTCCCATACTAGACAAAATGGAAATTTGTAGTGCTTTTAATAACCATTTTGCGTCAGCTAGCCATCTGTTTGAAAGGATCATCTATGAAAATGTATCTCATTCCACTAGAGGGAGTCCTTTAGTCACATCAGAACAGATTGTAGAGAATGAGGCAGACTCACATTTATTTGACCTTTATTTAACTAGGCAAGTCAGTTAAGAACAAATTCTTATTTACAATGACAGCCTAGGAACAGTGGGTTAACTGCCTGTTCAGAGGCAGAACAACTGATGTTTACCTTGTCAGCTCGGGGATTCAATCTAGCAACCTTTTGGTTACTGGCCCAACACTCTAACCACTAGGCAACCTGCAGCCCCCACATCCTTTATTTTCATTTCAACCATTTGATTTCTATGATGTAATGTTTATGCAGGAGATGCTTCACTTGACCTCTTCTCAAATCAAATCAAACCAAAGTTTATTTGTCACGTGTGCCGAATAGAACAGGTGTAGACCTTACAGTGAAATGCTTACTTACATGCTCTAACCAATAGTGCACATTTTTTTTATGTTTGTGTGTGTGTGTGTGTGTGTAGGTAAGTAAAGAAATAAAACAGTAAAAAGACATTTGAAAATAAGAGTAGCAAGGCTATATACAGACACCGGTTAGTCAGGCTGATTCAGGTAGTATGTACATGTAGATATGGTTAAAGTGACTATGCATATATGATGAACAGAGAGTAGCAGTAGCGTAAAAAGAGGGGTTGGCGGGTGGTGGGACACAATGCAGATAGCCCGGTTAGCCAATGTGTAGGAGCAATGGTTGGTCGGGCCAATTGAGGTAGTATGTACATGAATGTATAGTTAAAGTGACTATGCATATAAGATAAACAGAGAGTAACAGGGGGGGAGGGGGAGGGCACACAATGCAAATAGTCCGGATAACCATTTGATTACCTGTTCAGGAGTCTTATGGCTTGGGGGTAAAAACTGTTGAGAAGCCTTTTTGTCCTAGATTTGGCACTCCGGTACCGTTTGCCATGCGGTAGTAGAGAGAACAGTCTATGACTGGGGTGGCTGTCATAGCTCTCTGCCCCACTCATTGTTGAACCTCTAACCTGTAATTTTAACTTGACAAATTACTACTGGTGTTATCCCTAAGATTTGGAAAGATTTGGACCAACTCCCAGCTAAGAACTTGTTTAACTTCTCAGTCTATTCTACATTTCCACTAATGTGGTTTTAGACCTGGACATGGCACTGTTTCTGCCACTATGCTTGTTTCAGCTGATGGGTTAAATTGCCTAGATCATAAAAATCATTGTGCTGCCTTATTTAGAGACCGTTCCAAGGCCTTCAACACAGTTACCATTCCCTACTCATTCAAAAAACAGTCTGAAATGGGCGTAGATAAATGGTTTAAGAACTATTTGACAGACAGGACACAATGTGTGCTTTCGGTTGGTGTCAAGTCTAGTTTCCTTGATATTATGCAAGGTTACTGCAGGGGTCGATTTTGGGACCTGTTCTCTTTACTCTTTATATAAAAAATATTGGGTCTATGTATTAAATCCTGTAATATTAATCTGTGTATAGATGCCATCGCACCGACTGTTGATCAAGGTATGTTAGAGCTGTGATCTGATTAAGTTACATCCCAGAAAGCCCTGGTTGATTTAAAAAATGTCCTTAATGCAGGCAAAACTAAATATATGTTGTTCTCTAATTCACAGGAAAATATCTCACACGGGCTAGACATTCACTAATTGGATGTTTGGTTCTCTTATAGAGTGGGGTCCCGCCTATAAATATCTGGGCGTTTGGATTGATAAGATCTAATATAAAAAATAATGTATACAGATGAGCTAGTTAAAACGCTAAGATTTAAGATGGGCTTATTTTTTGGGGGATCTTTTAGATCTTACCTCTCTACGAACAGCAGGAAGCTGTCACGGATCCCTCCGCAACTTTCATTACGCAAAATGGATTCCCTGGTGCCGATAGAGCAGTTTAAAACTCTGTTGTTAATTGAGTTTACTGAAGCGTGCAATTGTTTCAATGTATTATTATAACTCGTTGTAATAACCTGATGTATTTATAGCTGTCTGGTAGTTTCTTAATCATTTTGTTGATGTAATTTTGTCAGGCACCATTGTAAATGAGACACTGGTCTCAATTGGGTTGCCCTGAATAAATAAAAGTATATAAAAATATTTATTTTATTAACCCAATAATTATTTGATATTGAAATAAAATCGCTGCATTGGACCTTTTAATAGATCTGACACATTCGTCTCAAATACCAAGTTGACACAACAGGGTCAGGGGGACATGGGCACAGGGAACATCATGTGAAGAACACAGTGGACAGACAGATTGATAAGAGTGTGACAACAAACCAGGCAGAGGCTGGAAGTCAATGAAGAGAAGGAGAGAGGGGGGGAGAGAAAGAGGTGGGGGTGAGAGGGGGTTAGCGCGACTCCATGACTGGTTGCTGGTGACATGACCTAGACAGACGAGAAGGAAGAGTGAGGGAGAGGTGAGGAACAGGGGGTCTGTGCATGATCTCTCTGTGGCTGGTCGCTTTTAGCATTGCTGACAGAGAAAACGAAGGAAGGAGATGGATGGATGGTGAGAGTAATGAGAGAGATGGGGAAAAAGGAGAGGAGGTACAGTCTCAATGACTTCCACTGAGCCTCATCTATCTCTCTCTATTCCCCCATCTGTCCCCATCCGTCCCAGGATATCGTTCAACTGATCAATTGGCAACACGTGGCTGATACACATGTACTCATAGTTCTGAGGAACGGGACTTGCAATGCTATTAGTCTGTCAATGCTTGGAAGAGGACGTACTGTGAAAATACCAAGAGGGTCTGGACCAAGCTCAGTGTCAAATATCCTTACATTTTTCACATTCAAGGGATAACTTAGCCAAATTGGAAATTAGCATATTTGTTTCCTTAGTCTACTGGCTGTATGTACAAGAAAAGACTGCAATCCACACTTTGGTTATGTTCAACTAGCCACTGACACCAACTGCTAATATTAGCATTTTCTAACCAAAACCCATGTAAGTAAATGTCCCCCATTGGTATGGTTTAAATTTCATGTCCAAATCATCCAAAATAAACTTCATTTGAACTACACAATCCCTTTCAGAGATGATTTGGACATGATATTTGAAGCATGCTAACTAGGGGACATTCATTATCCTACATTAGAAAATGATAGAATTAGTGGTTCGTTGTGGCAGAGGAAGGGATGTTGCTCTCAAAACACAATTTAACATGATGTTTCCATCAACTTGGTGGTTGTCGATTCCGAACAAGCAATTTTTGGATAAATGTGCTGTATTCGCTTTAGGTATTTGATTTAGGTGTTTTCAGTATTACCATAGAGCCTCGTTAATTCTGAAAATATATCTGAAACACCTTTCAAACACTTCAATCCAACTCATATTATAAAAGTATCCTTTTCAGGAGGACGTGACTGAATAGCATCTTTGAAAAGTCACTTTATTATGTTATGTAATGTTATTCTTTACCTTGTATTTCAAATTATATTTGAGAGTTATAACATTTGTACACAAGCACATGAGATTCTAGTTCTGATTCCAATGCTCTCATGTCCTACATCCTCACAAACACAGGTCTGGTCGAAGGCAGTGCGGGGGTTCAGGTGTCAGACCGCAGAGTGACTGACTGCACTAGTCGTGTGCTAGGCCCATTAACAGACTTGTAGCTACTGGATGCTAATATTAACTTACCCATCAGAGACTGGCACCTTATGTAAAATTGTATGTCAACATTTAATACATATCTAGGAAACTCTAAGCCAAAGTACGAGACAGATCGGTTTGAATTTAGTTGGCATGGGATGTTCTGATGTTGTGGCTACGAGAAAATACCTTTTAAACATACCTAAAATGCACTTTCTTGCCCCACCCCCTCACTCTCACACACACAAGCATACTTTTACAAGCACACACCATTAATGACTGGTATCAGGTGAAATGTCAGGAGTGAGCCACGGTTGTAATACTTTATTGGAGCTGTGCAGTAATCCTTCTCAGCCCCCTCCAACCCAGCCCCTCTCCTTCTCATGTGTAATACCCTAATTAAACTGTCCAGCCGTTAACGAGCCATAATTAACGAGTTTAACGAGTTTTGGCCGAGTGAGTTATAACCTGGTGTTGTTAGCCTGGCAGATGACAACTGTATTTTATCCATCCATATACATTTACTACTGTCTAGTGCCCCTTTTCTGCCGCCATTTCCTGCCCCTGGTTTTGCTCATAAAACCAGAGTTTTTACCCAAAGGACAACCCATTGTAGTGTAACCTATCTTGCATTGGGTGCTTCAACCTCAGTGTTTTACAAGGGGATCTGGAGTTGTATCACCCAGGACTCAACATGGAATCAGTTGTTTGTAAGGACCGGCTGTTGGTCTTTGGGATCTAATGTAGTCTATGGGTCAAGATTACTCAAACCCACTAGATGTTGAATTCTTGTACTGTTTTTTCTAATTGGAGAAAGTGGTAAATATTGTCTTAGGTAACCATACCAAATGTAACATATCAGACAAATTTGAGTGTCCTGGATTTACATTTTAGTCATTTAGCAGATGCTCTTATCCAGAGCGACTTACAGTAGTGAATGCATACATTTCATAAATTTTTTTCCCGTACTGGTCCCCCGTGGGAATCGAACCTACAACCCTGGCATTGCAAACACCATGCTCTACCAACTGAGCCACACGGGACCAGGTTGTATGTAAAGTGTTAGGTAAGAATGATACAACCACAAGTTTTCCAGTTGCCTTGTGTTGGTTGAGTTACAGTTCTATAATGTTTTGGTTTGACTGGGTAATGGTTCAACATACTGTACATGTAGATATCTTGCCACTGACCTCGCTGTCGTTTCCAAGAATTGGCAAGTGTCAAGAGAGCAAATGTATTCAAGCTAATAAATTGACTAGCCGGACACAGTCAGGCAGAATTGACCCATGTAGGGTTGTACACAAAGACTTATTACAATAGTCCTAAAGAATAACTATTTTATTGACAGACTTATTGTACATGGAGTTAGTGTGATATATGTGCATTGGAGTGTTTACTGTTCACGTACACTACCGGTCAAAAGTTTTAGAACACTTACTCATTTAGGGTTTTTTTCTTTATTTTGACTTTTTTCTACTGTACATTGTATGAAATAACACATATGGAATCATGTAGTAACCAAAAAAAGTGTTAAACAAATCAAAATATATTTTATATTTGAGATTCTTCAAATACCCACCCTTTGCCTGTCACTGGATGCGTACTTATGATTTATTGCCTTGGTCGTCATTACTCATCATGACATGTGAAAGTGGCAATAAAAACCTTCAAAAGGTGTCTTTGTGCATCTTATGGATGATGCATGGTAGAAAAATAATTGACATTAATTCATCTTTGAGGGTAAAAAGTTAGAAAGTTTGAAAGTTAGATTTTGTATTTTGTTATTATTTCATGAGAATGTTCGACGAAGTGTGTTTTTTTGCCTTCAAGGTTTTTCTTTATTTTCTACATTGTAGAATGAAGTGAAGACATCAAAACTATGAAAGAACTTATAGGGAATGATGTAGTAACCAAAAAAGTGTTGAAGAATTTAAAATATAAAAATATATTTAGATTTGTTTAAAGTAGCTACCCGTTGCCTTGATGACAGCTTTGCACACGCTTGGCATTCTCTCAACCAGCTTCACCTGGAATGCTTTTCCAATAGTCTTGAAGGATTTCCCACACACACTGAGCACTTGTTGTCTGCATTTCCTTGACTCTGTGGTCCTCCTCATTCTAAACCATATCAGTTGGTTTGAGGTCGGGGGATTATGGAGGCCAGGTCATCTGATGCAGAACTCCATCACTCTCCTTCTTGGTAAAATAGCCCTTGCATAGACTGGAGGTGTGTTGGGTCATTGTCCTGTTGAAAAACAAATGATAGTCCCACTAAGCCCAAACCAGATGGGATGGCATATCACTGCAGAATGCTGTGCCATGCAGTGTCACCAGCAAAGCACCCCCACACCATAACACCCTCCTCCGGTGGGAAATACACATGCAGAGATCATCCATTCACCCACACCATGTTTCACAAGAAACGGCGGTTGGAACCAAACATCTCCAATTTGGACTCATCAGACCAAAGGACAAATGTCCACCGGTCTAATGTCCATTGCTTGTGTTTCTTGGCCCAAGCAAGTCTCTTCTTCTTATTGGTGTCCTTTAGTAGTGGTTTCTTTGCAGCAATTTGATCATGATGGCCTGATTCACATCTCCTCTCAACAGTTGATGTTGAGATGTGTCTGTTACTTGAACTCTGTGAAGCATTTATTTGGGCTGCAATTTCTGAGGCTGGTAACTCTAATGAACTTATCCTTTGCAACAGAGGTAACTCTGGGTCTTCCATTCCTGTGGCGGTCCTCATGAGAGCCAGTTTCATCATAGCGCTTGATGGTTTTTGCGACTGCACTTGAAGAAACTTTCAAAGTTCTTTACATTTTTCGGATTGACAGACCGTCATGTCTTAAAGTAATGATGGACTATTGTTTCTCTTTGCTTATTTGAGCTGTTCTTGCCATAATATGGACTTGGTCTTTTACCAAATATGGCTATCTTCTGTATACCACCCCTACCTTGTCACAACACAACTGATTGGCTCAAACACATTAAGAAGGAAAGGAATTCCACAAATTAACTTTTAACAAGGCACACCTGTTCATTGAAATGCATTCCAGGTGACAACCTCATGAAGCTGGTTGAGAGAATGCTAAGCGTTTGCAAAGCTGTCATCAAGGCAAATGGTGGCTATTTGAAATATCTCAAATATAAAATATGTTTTTATTTGTTTACACTTTTTTGGTTACTATATGATTCCATATGTGTTATTTTATAGTTTTGATGTATTCGCTATTATTCTACAATGTAGAAAATAGTAAAAATAAAAATAAAGAAAAACCCTTGAATGAGTAGGTGTTCTAAAACTTTTGACCGGTACTGTATTGATGGTATGAGAAAGAGAGCTGACAAGACTTCATGTGTGGTCTGTTCAAGGAATTCACCCATTGTTTGTGATAATGTGGACTGAAAGTGTGTGTGAGTGGGTTAAGCGAATGCTGTGTGTGAACTGTTTGAGAACTTTGTAGGCTCACAAGTGAGAAAGGTGCAGAGCAGGGGGTTGGGGATGATGATGGTTCGTCTTGGTTAATAAACTGCTGCCGGTCTATTTTTAAATATGTCTGTGGTGGCACCCTGGGAAGATCTCTCTGTGTGTGTTTGGTACTCTGTGTGTTAGTGTCTGTATGTGAGGGTGTGTGTTTGTATGTAGGCCTATGCATACCTGGGGGTCATATTATGGTTATTAAATAGTGTTCAGTTACTCGCACACCACAATGCAAATGTGTCATAACAAGCAGCCATTTTGTTCCAATCTTCCCTGGATCTTGTTTGTCATGATAAGTGAATGACAGTCACTGTGTCGTCTTGTGGAGTGAGATGGTCCCAAACACATAAAATGGCCTCCATATTTCCGTCCATTTGCAATGGGGACGATGACGTTCTGCTGACATTGTGCATTATTATGGGCTTTTGGAGCACCCTGCTGTGCAGACAAGCAGATTTATGTTGTATCATAATTCCGGTTCCTTCTATGGCGAGGAGTATGGCTACTTGTTGAAGGTCAACTGCCTACTGCATGGAGTTCACATTATGGAGTGATAGTCATGTCCCACTAGGCACAGACGTCAGTTCAACGTTTAGTTTTGATTTACATTTGGTTGAGTTAACCTGAATTCAACGTGAAATCAACAAAACATGTCACCGTGTCATTGGATTTAGGTTAAAAGTTGGGTGGAAAAGACTGAATTCCCTTACGTTGATGACTTTTTGCTAATCCAATCAGTTTTCCACGTTAATTCGATGTCATCACATTACATTTTTGTTGTTGAAATGACATGGAAACAACGATGATTCAACCAGTTTTTGCCTAGTGCTGTGCTTGCAGTCGCTGTTGTTATTCTACTTTCCAAGTCCAATAATAAAATAAAAAAATCTGAAATCTGGTCAATTTTCTTGCTTAACTTAATACAGTAGACTAGCCAGATAACTTACTGTAGAATCAACACAAAATGCAGAAGACTTTAACATTTGTAAATATCATAGCAATCTAGAGAGGTAGGCCCAGGAAAACTTTGAATTTATGAGTTTAATCCAAATGATAACTCATAATAAAATGTTTATTAGACTCAATTCCAACCACAAGAAATTATATGACATACAGATGACATTTACATATTTAAAAAAAACATTAGAATACAGAAACACCATCATCAAGTCACACTTAGAATTAACTAGATTGAACACATCGAAATGATAATTATAAAGTGCTTACAAGTCCCTAAAGTAGCCAATTGCAGCTGTGTCTATCCCCAAATGCTATAAAGTATCAACAATGACTTGATGGCTATTTATCGTACAGTAAGTGCAACTGTAGTGGTATTATATACTGTACAATGTCTTTTTAAGCACCAATGTGACACATCAGAGGATATGTATTGTCTTCTGGGAGGTCCAAAAATATTGTCTCTTTCACCTCTGAGTTTGTGAGTTCATGATCGTGTGTCACCACTCCTATATCCCTCTCCCCTTCCCTCCCTCTCTTTCTCGTTCCTGATGACCTCTCGCCCTCTGATTGTCTTCCTCTCCTCCTCCAGCTGTATCTTCTCCTTCACCTGCAACCAGTCTCCTCCGAGGTAGCCCAGCACATCGTCGGGCCTACCGCGAAGCCCAGGCTGTGGGTGAAGTAGTGACAGGAAAAGGGAACTGGCCAGTGGGGTGAAACAAGCAAACTGGGGGGCGACTGGATGGGATTTTCTCTTGCTCCGATTCTGCTTGTCTTCATCCAAAGTCATCATGATGTCCTCGTCTTTTCCTTCCCCCCATAGGTCTAGTTCATCGTCCTGACCATCTTGATCGTTCTGCTGGTCAAACCACTCTTGGTACTTGATGTAAGAGCGGTCGTCGGACGCAGTCTGCGTCCAGGGTAGACTGCCAGTCAGCATGGCGTAGATGAGGATCCCCAAGGCCCAGCAGTCTGTACTGGCCTCCACCGACACCCACACCCTCTTGATCTTGTTGTCCAACCCATTTCCTCCATCAGGTTTTGATGCAGTATTATGTCTACTATCCTCCGACTCCTTCGCCATCTCTGCCTCGGGCGTACAGTAAGCAGAACTATACCACACACCAGGTACCTTGGTTCCCGTGGCCTTGGCCATACCGAAGTCGCCCAGTTTGACCCAGCGGCAGGCAGCGTCGACCAGGAAGATGTTCTCGGGCTTGACGTCGCGGTGGACGAAGCCCAGGGAGTGGAGGTGGGTCAGGGCACCGCACAGCTGGGAAACCACCCTCTGGACGCAGTCCTCCTCCACACCCACCTGAGACATAGACATAGGCACAGTTGAACTACATTTCCCATTCTGTTAGTTACCAAAGATTCATAAGAGAACACTGACAAATGTCTCATGGGAGTGGAACTTTTTTTACACATACTGTATATTATACCTCAGGGACAATGACGTCGTATAGATCACCGAAGAGGCTGGCTTGCTGGGCAAAAACGTAATGTGAGGGGGTGGAGAAGGCAATGCCCAGGGCCTTGGTCAAGGACGGGTGGGTGCAGAAGGAGAGGGAGAGGTTATACTCTCGCAAAAAGGAGAAGAGATTTGTGGAATCACGAGGAAAGAACTTCAGGGCCATTGGAGTTCCTTGAGGGAAGGAAGAGAAAGAAAAGTGATCAGAACAAAAGAAAGAAAGACATTCTGGAGATATGAGGCCAGGCAAACTGGGGTTAGGAGTCAAACAGATCCATAGTTGACCTCTTTTCCGATGTACAGCCAACATGACCTTCCCGTACGACCCCTCCCCTAACATCTTGACCACCTGGAAGTGGTCCGAGGTCTCCAGGGATGTAAGCGACTGGGCCGTGAGATGGCACATCTCGTCCAATAGTCTCGTGGCAGCCTGCGGAGATGGGAGCATAGCAGATATCTGTCGTGATACTTATCACTAAACCAGATGTAAAGACTTCCCTTTATAGCCCTATGAATGGCTTGATGGACAGTTTTTGGACACCTCCTATTTCAACAAAGCCTTTGATTTATTCTGATTGGTTGTTGTCTTTTCCATTGATTGGCACCAGGAGAGCTATTGTGGGATTTTTCTGTATTAGCCGACCGGATTGACCCCAAGACACCCCATTAGTACATCTCTGTGGCATAGCTAGCTCCACGGGTTTAAGCCCAGACCAGACCCCTGCCAGCACGGTATTACCTGAATAGCCTGTAGGGACATGGATTTAACACCTTGGTTATGTAACTTTGTGTTGGGGGAAAGAGAGTTGTGTGGTTTGGGATTAAGCTTGTCCTGTCCTCTACCCCATGTCTATCTACTACTCAATATGGATTGCAATAGTGGAACGTTCTGTATCAATAGTGTAAGCAGAAACAGTACGGACTGATATGAATATGAATCAATATAATGGGTAAACACTTTATAAAACCTATCATGAACAAGCATTAGTAAACTGTTAATAAATAGGTATTTCATTATTTACAAAGATTACAAGGATTACAATTCATAAGCTTTCATAGCATGTATAATCATTTATAAAGCATTTAGAAACATGTATAATCATTTACAATGAATTATAAAGTGTTACTGAATAGTGTATACTACATATTCAGTTGGTTGTATCTAATAACCTGCTGTCTAGTATCAGTGACACGTGTGATAGCATTTTGTCACATAATGGGGACATCTCACACCACTATGAGGCAGAAATGTTGCTTGCATTTATACAGCTCAATATTAACCGGCTATTTCCATTTTTATTTTTGATCCTAAATGAAAATTCAATGAAATATAAATACTCTAAGCTTTATGAGTACATTTGTGTGTGTGGGGGGGGGTTGCATTTATGCATGATGTACATTCTAAATTGGCGTAGTCGGCAAGGAAAATACACTATTGTAATGGAGGCAGTACATGCATTAGAGACTGGACCCCCGTTGTTGATATAACAGTGCAATAAAAGGGAATTTCCTATTAATACATTTCGGGAAAAAATGTATGAAGTAAAACTGGATCAAATCAATTCCAGAAGTTGTCAGCATCTTAGAAAACCTCTACAAATGTCTCCCTAAACCTTGATGAATATTGGCTGAATGAAACACATTGCTCCTAATTCTTTCTTGGTTGCAGAGGAAAATGGGGTTGAGAGGTGGGTTTACTTACTGTCATTTTGGCTCTGTGGTTGACTTCACACTGATATTGTGATGTTCCTCACAGACAGGTTGCAGTGAATCTGTATCCCTGCCCACATCTACCAAGTAGTGCACCTTTCAGAAGTGCTTCCACAAAACATAAGCTGCGCTGTAGCGCTTCCAATCACAAGTTAAAAGAGTTCTCTAGTGCTCTAGAGATTTTGTCGAATAGCTGTCCGTGTCTGTCTTTCTCGGCAAAGGCCCTTCTATCTCCGCTGTTTGTGCATTTTGATATCTCCTCCCCTACTTTAATCCTTACATTATCTCGCTCCCCTGTTCCTCACCTCCTGCACTCCTCCCTCATTCTCTCCCTCCTTCCGGATTCTCTGGTGAGCTGTCTGTCCCATCAGTCGAAAGCCAGCCACTCCCACTGGTGGCTTCCCTCCCTGTTGTGGAGCCCAAGACCAGTCAATGTTTTGAGTTTGATCTGTCAGTCAACAAATGAACGCCCGTGTCTATCGTGTGTCTATCCAAACACTTATCTAGACACTCTCTCTTTTTCCATTCTCTCTCTCTCTCTCTCTCCCTCCACTCTGGCTGCACATTTCACCTTTGAAGAGGAGCGAGAGTGGGCATGCCACTCTGACAAACCTGGGCTTGGATAACCATCTGTGTGTGACCTGGGCTTAACAACTGGCACACACTCCGTCACAGGCTTTCAAATGACTGCCTCTTTTCCTCAACTTGTCCACCTGTTTTGTCCTCTTTCATTCTTTCTGTCTTTATTCTGTCTTTCTTTCTTTCTGTCTTTCTTTTTGTCTTTCTGTCTTTCTGTCTGTCTTTCTGTCTTTCAGTCTGACTTTTTGTCTTTCTTTCTGTCTTTCTGTTTTTGTTTTTCTTTCTTTCTGTCTTTGTCTGTCGTTCTTTATTTTTTAATTAGTTCTTTCTGTCTTTCTTTCTGTCTTCCTCTCCAACTCCCTCTCTCCCCTCATTTGACAAACCGAACAGCTGCAGGGGGTCACGCACCAAAACAACTTTATAGTGCGATCCTCTCGTATCTTGAGTGCCTGCCAACTCTATTTCCTCCAGCTTGCCAACTATCCAACTATCTCCCCCACCGCCACTCATCCGACCACCAGCTATTCTGCCCAACATCTTTTCTAACCCCTCCAGCCCCCCTTGGGGCAGATACATTTCTCTGTGCCTCGCAATACTACGCAACTTACAACTGTACTGTCACTTTAGCTGTGTTAGCAATATGTCCTCAGTGTTACATGTTCATGTGTAGCAAAGTTCTGGGTGACACTTCATTTAAAGGGTACCTACTGCAGCCTGATGGTCTGGGGTTACAAGCTATTGGCCAGTCTTTCATTTTTTTTACCATGATGCTCCTATACTGTCCGTGTCTGAGTGATGGAAGTGGGGAGAACAGTCCGTGGCTCGGGTGGCTGGTGTCTCTGATGATCTCCTAGGCCTTCCTGCGACACCTGGTGTTGTAGGTGTCCTGTAGGGCAGGCAGTGTGCACCCAATCGTGTGTTCGGCTGAGCTTTCCACCTTCTGGTAGCTCCTTGCGGTCAGCGGTGGAGTTGCCGTACCAGACTGTGATGCACCCCGACAGTATGCTCTTGATTGCGGTCCTGTAGAACACTGTGAGGGCCACACTGTGAGGGCCACACTGTGAGGGCCGTCGGAGACAGAGTCACTGTCGTGCCTTCTTCACCACAGTGTCCGCGTGATTCAACCATTTCAGCTCCTCTGAGATGTGTACGCCACGGAACGTGAAGTTTTTAACCGTCTCCACGGCGGCGCTGTTGCATCGAGTGGAGTTTAGTCCCAGGGCTGTGAGCTTTGCGGTGAGCTTAGAGGGCACTATATTTTTGAAGGCTGAGCTGTAGTCGATGAACCTCATCCTCACATATGCATTCCTTTCGTCCAGGTGGGCGAGGGCAGTGTGCAGTGGAATGGCGATTGTGTCATCCGTGGCTCTGCCGGGGCGGTAGGCGAATTGGAGAGGGTCGAGTGTGTCGAGGAGGGAGGAGGTGATATGGTCTTTGACTAGACTCTCGAAGCACTTGATGATGACGGAAGCGAGTGCTACGGGTCGATAGTACTGCTATGAAAGCCTTATAAATGTGTTATGAAGTCATGATGTAGATACAATTCAATTAAGTTACACAAACAGTATGTCCGTTTATTTAGAATGATGTATAGAAATGCAGGACAACATGGTAATAAATCACTGTCTTTTTATTTTAGATGGCTAAATCCCATGGATATTAGAATGTATTTGTATAAAAATATGTGATGCCAGCATCAGAAATATAATCGGCTCAGATATGAGACACTTGGTTAATAAATAACTGTACATTCAGTAAATACAATACAAAACAGGGTCATGGGCTCATTCATATTTAGGGTTAGGGTTAACCCTAATTCAATCACATTCTTCGGTAACAGCACTGTAATAAGGATATTATAAATGACTGTATATTAAAGAAGAAGAATTTTCATTTCAACATATAAACGAGCTAAGACCAAAGGGAGAGGTAAAAAACAACTGACGTTATAGAGTGCATTATGTTTGAAAGAATGACGTTGCAGTAAGCTGAATCTTAAGTACTCAAGTTGAACACAATTCGCAATCACAGTAAGTAAGCATACTTACCGCGGCAAAAAACCTTGAGTTAAATTGAATAAGATAACACTGCTTTCGAGGAAGGCATTTGTTGTTGCACAGAGTGGGAAACTTTATGTCAAAGGCGCTGAACCTTTGACCTAAGGAGGAGCAACACTCTGGTTGACCATTGACAGTAGAATCGTAACCGCTCAGGAATCTCGTAGGAGAGGAGGGCCACATCCCAGGCTTTGAGTTGTGTTGGGAAGGAGGGGATGGAAATCTGGGGTAGTGTGCATGCAGTCTATAATGCGGGAAGAAAGGGGGTGGGAAAAGTTAGAATGGTGCGAACTAAGAATCGTATGTTACTGTAAAATATGACTCCTGAACATGCCACAGTGAATTATCCAAATCCAAACAACTTTTCCGTGTGTTATATTATATAGATGTTCTTTACACACAGTGACTAAGCTAAAATTATTGGGTACATTGAGCCTATACTCTGATCTAAGGTCGGTCACATACTCTCTCACTTATGGATAAGGTTTGGAATTTGAGCGCGTCAGTGGATCCTAGAACTGTACCCAGAGTATATTGCGCTACCTACCTGCTGCAGTGCAGTAGAACAGAAGCTTGAGAGATTATGCAGGCCTTTAGCGACCTCTAGTGTCTTGGGAGAGACTGGCAAGCTCATATTGACTCGGGCGTCAATCATCCAGTCAACATGCAGTTTAAAGGAGAAGAGATCCGTGTAAAGTTGTGAGAGGGAGTCGTTTAGCTGGGAGAGGGAAGAGAGGGCGACAAGGTGTGAATTCCGAAGACTGGGGACTTGACACTGTGTTTTAAACGCTTACATCCTATTTAGTACAACGTCAAAAAAAGTTTCTGAAAGTGTTCCTGGTGAATTTATAAAGCATCACTGAAGAATTCCTCACAGTAGATTAAATAAACGGAGCAGTGATGAATTATGGAATACATTTATGTTGCTTTAAGTCACTACATTTACAAAACCTGGTCACTTTCAGACAATTGGCACTGTATACCGCTCCTTGCAAAAGTATTCCGACCCATTGGATTTCTTCACATTTTGTTGTCTTACAAAGTGGGATTAAAATGTATTTAATTGTCATTTTTTTTGTCAACAATCTACACAAAATACTATTTGTAATGTAAAAATGGAAGAACAATTATACAAAAATAAATAAATATGACTACAAATTAAAGAACTCAAATATAGTTGTTGCAGAAGTATTTAACATGTTAGGAACACCTTTGACATTGATTGCAGCTGTGATTCTTCTTGGGTAAGTCTCATAAGAGCTTTGCACACCTGTATTGTGTAATATTTGCCCATTATTCTTTTCAAATTCCCATTTATTTTCATCCTGAAAAACTCCCCAGTCTTTGTGGATGTCAAGCATACCCATACCATGATGCAGCCACCACCAAACTTGAAAATAAGGAGGCAGTTACTCAGTGATGTGTTGTGTTGGATTTGCCCCAAACATAATGCTTTCAATTTAGGCCGTGTTTTTTTTGCAGTAATAATTTAGTTCCTTGTTTTTTCAGATCAGTTTCAGATCAAGTATTTGTATTGATTTGTGGATTATTGCTGATATGTGGATTAATTGCCATTTTTCTGAAGCAAACATATCTGAAAAACATTAACCAGACAAGTCCCAATACATCTTGCACTGTTTGAGTGAATCAACTTGATTCATTGTCTTTGCATGTTTTTTTGCCGTGATATTTCACTATGTCATTTAGGTCATTATTGTGGAGTCCCTAAAATGTTGTTGATCAATGGCCTCGTGATGACATCCCTAAGCAGTTTCCTGCCTGTCCTGCAGCTCAGTGCAGAAGGACGACTGCATCTTTAATGTGTCTAGGTGGTTTAATACATTAAGCACATTATAATTATTAACTTGATCATGCTTAAAGATATTTTCAATGTCTGATTTGTTATTGTTACCCATATACCAATCACTGCTCTTCTTTATGATGCTTTTGAAAAGCTCCCTGGTGTTTATAGTTGAATCTGTGCTTGAAATTCAATACTTGACTGAAGGACATTTACAATTGTGGTAAAGGACATTTTTACAAATTAATTCAAAATTAAAAGTTGAAATGTCTTGAGACATTAGTATTAAACCCCTTCATTATGACTAGCCTAAATAACTTCAGGAGTAAAAATGTGCTTAGCAAGTCAGATAATAAGTTGCATGGACTCCCTCTGTGTGCAATAATAGTGTTTAACAAGATGTTTTAATGACTACCTCTTCTCTGTACCCCACACATACAATTATCTGTAAGGTCCCTCAGTCGAGCAGTGAATCTCAAGCACAACGACAAAGACCAGGGAGGTTTTACAATGCCTCGCAAAGAAGGGCACCGATTGGTAGATGGGTACAAAAAAAAGCATACATTGAATATCCCTTTGAGCATGGTGAAGTTATTAATTACACTTTGGACGGTCAATACACCCAGACACTGCAAAGATACAGCCATCCTTCCTAACTCAGTTAACAGAGAGGAAGGAAAACACTCAGGGATTTCACAATGAGGCCAATGGTGATTTAAACATGTACATTTTAGTCATTTAGCAGACGCTTTTATCCAAAGCAACTTACAGTAGTGAGGACATACATTTTCATATTTTTTGTTCCATACTTAACAATTTCCAGAGTTAAATGGTTGTTTTAGAAGAAAACTGAGGATGGATCAACAACATTGTAGTTACTCCACAATACTAACCTAAATGACAGAGTGAAAACAAGGAAGCCTGTAAGGAATACAAATATTCCAAAACATGCATCATGTTTGCAACAAGGCACTAAAGTAATACTGCAAAAAATGTGGCAAAAAAAAAAACTTTTTTTGTCCTAAATACAAAGCATTTTGTTTGGGGCAAATCTAACACAATATATTACTGACTACCACTCTTCATATTTTGAAGCATGGTGGAGGCTGCATCATGTTATGGATATGCTTGTCATCAGCAAGGACTAGGGAGTTGTTTAGGATAAAAATAAAAGGAATAGAGTTAAGCACAGGCAAAGTCCTAGAAGAAAACCTGGCTCAATCTGATTTCCAACAGACACTGGGAGACAAATTCACTTTTCAGTAGGAAAAAAACCTAAAAGGCAAGGCCAAATATACACTGGAGTTGCTACCCAAGACGACGTTGAATGTTACAGAGTGGCCTAGTTACAGTTTTTACTTAAATTGGATTGAAAATCTATGGCAAGACTTGAAAAGGGCTGTCTAGCAATGATCATTAACCAACTTGACAGAGCTTGAAGAATTTTTAAAAGAATAATGGGCAAATATTGTACTATCCAGGTTTGCCAAACTATTAGAGACTTCCCCAGAAAGACTCATTGCTCTAATCACTCCCAAAGGTGATTCTAATAGGGGGACTCATGGGGTTGAATACTTATCTAATCAAAATATATTTGTTTTATTTTCCATTAATAAAAAAATAAAAAAATTCTTCCACTTTGACATTGCAGACAAGAAATTACAATTACATCCATTTAATTCCCACTTTGTAACACAACAAAATGTGGAAAAAGTCAAGGGATATGCATATTATTTGAAGGCACTGTAGTTATTTAGAGGGCACATGCAATAAGGACTGGACTTGAGAAGACGCATACATACCTTTAGTGAACTGAGGTGATTTGCCGTGTGCTCCATCTCGGGAAGAGAGTCTAGATTGTACTCTGAAAGCTCCATACCGCTGCACTCATTTTCCCTCTAAATTAAGAGGACATAGATAAGAGTTAAATTGGATGGCCACAGAACGAGAGTGTGTTGACTAGCAATGACTGTGCTTTGCCTACCGAACTATGGTCATCTCACTCACCTGTAGATTCCTTGTCAGCATCTGCAGGCTTCTCATTTGCTGGACCATCACTGTCAGATGGGCACAGAGGGGGCACTTTTGGGTGGGGCGTGACCAGGAAAGGACCAGCAGCTGGGCTAATAGCAGCAACAGGAGGAGAGACTGTGTGGAGTCCAGGCACACTGCAGAGGTAAGAAATAAATCATAATTTTAGAGAGCTACATTAAATGAGGCATTGGATCAGGGTTACATTCAAGATCACAGCATTCATCAACGTTTCAAAAAAGGTTTGTTATTCAACAATTGCTAAGTGGTGGTACCAGACCACATGGTACCACCACATGGTGGGCCTACATTCCAGTGAGTGGACACACTGATTGGTTACCACGTAACAGGTTTTTGTCCTCCCGGAGAGCAAGAAACCATTATGGAAACAGATATTTCTTTTAACTTGCCCCCCCCACACACCCCCCTCACTTTGGTGTAACTTGCCTTTAACATGAGATGCCATTTGCTACCATGAACGGGAAATACATAGACCTGATAGCTTCCATTTGAAAAAGAGGTTGCGTTTGAAAAAGGGGTCATCCAATCAGCATGGAGTGCAACTGTTTCATCATTGACTCATCAAGCCGACAACTTCAAAGAACCTTTTCTAGACTACGTGGTTATTGCTAGCAAGCATTATGGCTCTGAATCAGCAGGCTAGTGATTCATTTGATGATATCAAATCACGAAATGACAAGCATTGATGCCAACTGTTTTCTTAGCCAGCAGACTGCAACCAAACCTTCATATAAATCACCAACCAGAACTAAACAAGATATTGCAGTTGAAGCCAAGTCATTGATGATGAATGCTGAGTATGTTGTGGTAGACATCTTACATTCCATGTGACCGTGAAGGAGTGAGATGGAATCTGTCTGAGCTACATGTTGATGATCAGTACAGTACATTGCCAGTAGAATAATACGGTAGCAATTATTTTTTTCATTTATAAATGTGTTATTCAATGTGTATCTATGGGCTATAGAAGTAAAGGCCAAATTCAATATTTTATCAAATAAAAGACACCTAAAGGGGTCCTAAAATTCTAAATCGCTAACTTATCCATCTTAAAACAATTCCAAATATTAGTTTAGAACACCCTCCCCCCCTCCCCCCCAGTTAAAAACAGATAAAATAAATAAAGAGTGTTAACCATTTCCTGTGCAGTCATTTCTTTGAAAAATGTATGTCCCTTTTGCACTGTCAAAAAGCTATTTCTGACCCAGTATTTATACTGTACAACTGATTCAGAAAGCGCTGCACTGAAGTTTCCCGTAGCCTTGGGCTGACCTAACACCCCCATGTATTTGAGAAATTCTGCACACGTTGCTGCTTGTAAGTACACAGCTTTGTCTACGTACAGTGGAACAGTATTAGTCTAAGTTCAGCTTCTGGAAACCTACCGTTATAGTGTTTTGGAGCTGCCTGTATTACTCTCCTAAGTAGAATAAATTGCTTAAATCAAAATCAAAATCACATTTTATTTGTCATATGCACCGAATACATCTGGTAGACTTTACCATGAAACCTTCCAAACGATGCAGCGTGACTAGCTGACTAGTCAGTCGTTTTACATAGTTATTTATTTGCTTATTTGTTTCCACTTTGTTTGCCCAAATCATGTCTTGAATGGATTGTGTTGGTCTCAAACTATTTTGATTATTTTGGTTTTAAATATTTTGGTGCTAAATGGTGGAGATTGATTTGCGTGAGGAATTGGTCCAAAAGTCCTAGTGTGGATTGCAGCCACTCCTTTTCCATAGACTGCTTTCAAGGTAAGGAAACAAATATCTAAATATGCAAAATCGCTGAATTATACCTTTAATCAGAATTGTTGGCAGGTTACAAAATGTATACACCCCCCCACACACAAACACACACATACACACAGACACACATACACACATACACACAGACACACATACACACATATACACAGACACACAGACACATTACATCCCGTCAATAGTGTAGTATCAGAAATACTTACATTTCATCGTCACCCCAAAATCCAAAAGTTGTAAATAAACTGTCAACAGCCCCAATCTTTCATCCCCCTAAATGAATTCACAAATCCAAAGGTTCTCTTTTATAGAATGTGTACGATGACACATCACCTGAGTCACCCTCTCCATTCATAGAAGAACTCCCCCACAAGGCCCCTCTCTCCCCCTCCCAAAACACAGCTCTTCACTTTCTTTCTTTGTTTTTCATCATACCGGTTGGGTTTTTTATACCAGTTGGTTTCTTTGTACTGGTTGGGTTCATTACACTGGTTGGTTGGGGTCTTTGTACTGGTTGGGTTCATTACACAGGTTGGTTGGGGTCTTTATACTGGTTGGGGACTTTATACTGGTTGGGTTTCTTTACACTGGTTGGGGTCATGGGTTTGGTTCTTGTTAGGTTCTTTATACTAGTTGGGTTCTTTATAATGGTGGGGTTCATTGGTTGAGTACTGGTTAGGTTCTTTATACTGGTTAGGTTCTTTATACTAGCTGGGTTCTTTATACTGGTTGGGTTCTTTATACTGGTTGGGTTCATTGGTTGGGTACTGGTTAGATTCTTCATACTGGTTGGGTTCTTTATACTGATGGGTATCATTGGTTGGGTACTGGTTAGATTCTTCATACTGGTTGGGTTCTTTATACTGATGGGTATCATTGGTTGGGTACTGGTTAGATTCTTCATACTGGTTGGGTTCTTTATACTGATGGGTATCATTGGTTGGGTACTGGTTAGATTCTTCATACTGGTTGGGTTCTTTATACTGATGGGTATCATTGGTTGGGTACTGGTTAGGTTCTTTATACTGGTTGGGTTCTTTATGCCAGTTGGGTTCTTTATACTGTTTTTTATAGTGGTTTGGTTCACTGGTTGGGTTCTTAAAACCGGTTGGGTTCTACTGATTGGGTTCTCTTATCAGGCCTTTCTATGGAATAATCTTGGGTTTGAAATAGTGATGCAATCAGACGCTAAAAAAAACTGTCCCACTCTGTAACTCTGATATGATGAGCTGCAATCTCTCTAAAAGAGATGATTCAAACCAATATTTATCAGATATGTTTGATGTTTGAAATGGTTGCTAAGTGGTGATTCCTTTTTATCTGAGTTTTATATCATTCTCCTCCTTTAGTGAATTAGGTAATCCCATAAAAGTAGTGGCACTGACCCTATGTCCCCACTCTGCACCCGACACACCCCACCCAACCCTTTCTATAGCAAGTACTGTCAGATCTCTCCGCTAGCATTCTGCCTGATGTTGTTTAATGGATGGACACAAACGGATAGAGACTCAGACAGAGCAGACAAAGGAGATGAGCATGCCATCAAAGATCTGCCACTTCCCCCCTGGTGGGAAATGGGGGGAAGGGAGGGGCCCAGCTAGCATCGAACGTTCCTGCAACGTTCTGTAAAGGTTCTCCTTCGTTTCTCCTTCTGGGAACATTGTAGAAAAGTAATTTTTCTAAGAATGAAAGAAGTTACTTTAGGGAACGTCGCTATTTTGGTAAGGTAGAAACATATTGTTCTGAGAACGTTCAAATAACCTCATAAAATAATGTTATTTGAACTTTCTTTACACTGGTTGGGGTCATTGGTTGGGTTCTGGTTTCGGAACTAGAGGAATTAGAACTTTTACGCAACGTACCTCTGTGGTTCCCGTTTGGATGTTGGAAGAAAAAAAGTTCTGGGAACATTCTGGTAATGTTGTATATCTAAGGGCCAGTGTGTGTGGAGGTGAGTGCACATCATTATGTAAATAGCTAACTATACTGAACAAAAATATAAATGCAACATGTAAAGTGTTGGTCCCATGTTTCATGAGCTGAAATTAAAGATCCCAGAAATTCTCCATATGCACAAAAAGCGTATTTCTCTAAAATGTTGTGAACAAATTTGTTTACATCCCTGTTAGTGAGCATTTCTCATTTGCCAAGATAATCCATCCACTGACAGGTGTGGCATTTCAAGAAGCTGATTAAACAGCATGATCATTACACAGGTGCACCTATGCAGGTTTGTCATACAACACAATGCCACAGATGTCTCAAGTTTTGACGGAGCGTGCAATTGGCATGTTGACTGCAGGAATGTCCACCAGAGCTGTTGCCAGAGGATGTAATGTTAATTTCTCTACCAACGTCGTTTTAGAGAATTTGGCAGTACAACCAACCGGGCTCACAACCGCAGACCACATGAAACCACGTCAACCCAGGACCTCCACATCCAGCTTCTTCACCTGCGGGATCATCTGGGAACATCTGATGAAACTAAGGTGTATTTCTGCCTGTAATAAAGCCCTTTTTGTGGGGATAAACTCATTCTGATTGGCTGTGCCTGGCTCCCAAGTGGGTGGACCTATACCCTCCTAGGCCCACCCATGGTTGCGCCCCTGCCGATTCATGTGAAATCCATAGATTAGAGTCTAATTTATTTATTTTAATTGACTGATTTCCTTATATGAACTCAGTAAAATTGTTGAAATTGTTGCATATTGCATTTATATTTTTGTTCAGTCGTTTTTATACCCCGCCCCCAGAAAAATATTGAACTCTCCTTTACAAGCCATGTAGAGGTGTTATCAAGATGACAGATGGCATTGGAGAGGTTGCACAGAGAGAAATGTTTGGAGAAAGGGAGCGATTGGAGATGATGGTGGAAAAGGAAATAAGGAAGAAAGTGAAGCATATTATGAATAACCATGGAGTTGGGGGATGGCATTGTGCTTCTGAAAGATCTGGTGAAGGAAAAGATGATGGACAAGGGGAAAAAAAGGAGAACCGCGGAAATGGTTATGAGGGAATATGGAATGAGGGATTTTGCTGAACTTTTGGAAAAACTTGAGGAAATTGAGAGTGACGAGAGTGAGAATCAATTATATACACATGGTGGCAGGTACAGTGATGACTGTCGAGAAGAAGTTGAGTGTAGAGGGAAGCAGTGTGTCGAGGAAGGTTGGCGTCAAGTGGAAAAAGAGGCATACGTGTTCCAGTAACTCAGAGATTGAACCTGACGAGTGTTGATGACGTTCCTGCAGTGAGGACCGCCGAGTTCGGGCCTCGGCTTGAGGATGTAAAGGTGTGTGTGTGTGCCAATCAGATTGCAGATTTCTCCGAACCCGTTTCATAAAACAAATTGATAACTGAAATTATAATTGTGTATTAATTGTTCATATTTAATTGTGTAATCCTGGGTGTGTGTGTTCCCAACTTTGTAACCTTCAGAGAACGTTCCCGGGAACGTTCCTAACTTTGTAACATTAGAGAACGTTCCCAGAACCTTCATACAACCAAAAGAGAACATTCAAAGAACATTAAGAAAACCATCTGTTTGAACCTTTAGGAAACATTGGTGCAATGTTCAGGGAACGTTTCCACAACCTTCGCAGAACCAAAATTTGTTATCTGGGGAGGTGTCAAAAAAGTGATGTCAGATCACGCCCCGCTTCGTCATTTCCCCTCCACCGCCCACCCACTCCTCTGCTTTCTTTCCTGTTCATTGATGGAGGCAATGGAATGTGTGGAATTTCAAGAGAGAAGGAAGGCACGGTAGAATGGCGTTAAGAGATTTATTCGACTGATTATGCCCATTATAATCCTGACTGACACAAACCACAACCCCCTGCATTGTTTGACATAATCTACAGAGAAGAAGACAGAAATACACTGATGATGCTGAACCACAAGCCAAAAACATTAAACTACAATTTAGTACTGCACTACATGGTCAGAAGTATGTGGACAACCCTTCAAATTAGTGGATTCGGCTTTTTCAGCCACATCTGTTGCTGACAGGTATATAAAATCGAGGCATCAGGTTAAAATATATAATATCATGTATTTTGTGACAGAAATATACAGTATGATCTGAAGAAAAATAACAAGATGAACATTTTCCATACAACAAAGTTAAAATGCAAAGGTCAAATCTGGATCTGTTTTGTCATGTGGTTTCAAGGAGCAGCTCTTTCACTTCTTCTGCCAGGGTGAACTTCACCTCGGGCAGCCCTGGACATCTGTCAAAGGAAGACATTGCAAATAGGCACATACACATTAATGATGTTTGACTTTTCTCAGTGGTGTAAAGTACTTAAGTAAAAATACTTTCAATTACTACTTAAGTAGTTTTTGGGGTATCTTTACTTTCTTTACTATTTACATTTTTTACAACTTTACTTTTACTTCACTACATTCCTAAAGAAAATAATGTATTATTTACTCCATACATTTTCCTTGACACCCAAAAGTACTCATTACATTTTGAATGCTTAACAGGATAGGAAAATGGTCCAATTCACCCACTTATCAAGAGAACATCCCAGGGGCTTCATTTATAAAATTGTTCTTAGATTTATACTTGAACTTAGTCATAAGATCATTTCCGACGGTGTGCTTACGTTCGATTCATAAAAGATACTGAGCATAAAAAACCTTGCTTACGTAGGTTCTAAGTAGCCTTGTAATTTACGCGCCTGTGATCTATAAATCTCAAATTAACTTCAAATTGACCTCACCTGAACGTGCCTTACAATCAGCGATTTCCCCTTATAGAATGCTAGCACAAATGAGGGTTTAGCCAGGAATAGCCATGGACCAAAAGAAAAAAGCTAACTTTTTGGAAGACGAGATCATGGTGATGGCAGAGGAGATTGAAGACAGGCAACACGTATTATTCGGTGGACTAAATAGGGGGCCAAAAAGGTAGCTTGGGAGTGTGTCGCCGCTGCAGTGAAGAAGGTGGGGCAGCAAGACATAACTGTGGCTGATGTGAAAAAGAAATGGTCTGACCTTAAACTACAAGGGAAAAAAAGAATAGCCCTACATAACCAGCAGGAAAATCACTTACGTCAAGTCTAGACTGCGTAGGGATAAGATCATTTCCACGTCAAAGTAAGGTTTTATAAATAACTACGTATACATTTCTGCGTAAGTCACACTTAAGATCAAAATTGATCGTAAGTCCATTTTATAAATGAGGCCTCTGGTCATCCCTACTGCCTCTGATGTGGCAGACTCACAAAACACAAATGCTCAATTTGTAAATTGTGTTGGAGTGTGCCCTTGACTATCTGTAAAAAGAAAAGAAAATGGTGGTGTTTGGTTTGCCTAATAGAAGTCATTTGAAATGATTTATACTTTTACTTTTGATACTTAAGTATATTTTTTGCAATTACATCTACTTTTGATACTTAAGTATATTTAAAACCCAATACTTTTAGACTTTTACTCAAGTGGTATTTTACTGGGTGACTCACTTTTACTTGAGTCATTTTCTATTATTAAGGATCTTTACTTTTACTCAAGTATGACAATTGGTTACTTTTTCCACCACTGACTTTACTTAATTCAAAATGAATGCTCACACATAAAACAGTTAGCTTAAATACCTACAAACTACAACATTGTATGTTGTTGTGAGTTTATATTAGACATTTTTCCTCATAATCACCTGGAGTTGGTCATAGTCAGAGCTGATGCTGGCAATCGTTAGGTTAGTGTACGTGTTGTCTCCTTTCTCTGACAGCGCTAGCTGCTGCTGGAATATTGAGGAGAAAGAATTGTATTTAAACGGAGGAGTTATATCTTATCCAACGGACTATCAGTCTCAGAGGTATCAATACTATATCAAATGTAATATGAAATAGGAGCATTAGTGTTGTACGTTTTATACAAAGCCACAGTGAATTTGGTCAAAGACTCAAGATGTGTAATAGTCATAAAGAGAATTGTTAAAGCTTTGACGTAGAATCTTTGACATAGAATCTTTGACGTAGAAACACATTGTCTCTGTATCGTATCGTACTGCGTCATCTACTGCCAATGCCTTAAAATTGCTCAGTTAATTAAACAGAATATTATGAAAATGAAAATGTTCCTCTTACTTTCAGTCTTCTGGACAGACTTAGGGGAGGGAAAAGGGGGAACTTGGGTTAGAACAAAGTGGATCGGAACAGTCCTTCTATAAATGTTTTCTATAAATGTATTCCTAAACTGGATGGGCATGAACATGTAAACATTGATACCTTTTATATTTATACACATCCACGGTGATGGTTAGAACATAGAGCAACACCATCACTCCACAGATGATGTAGGGGATCACGGAACATTGGCCACCTAAAAACAATGGGAATAGAACATGGGTTTTTAAAGTTTACTATTCATTTGTTGTCCATTTGTCTTGAGAGTTAACCATTGAAAATAGAGATTTAATGTTCACTTTTCAACAATGGCACTTTTCAACAAATAAAATGGCACCCTATTTCATATAGTGCACTATTAGGTCAAGTGTTGTGCATTAGTCATCAAGTGAACAAAATGATTTACTTTCGAACTCCAGAGGCATGGCCTTTGACCTTTGTGATCCCTTCTCATTGTGGGCCTCACAGAGGTACAGCCCGCTGTCTGCCTTGCTGACCAGGAGGACTAGTGTCTGCCCATTGGCCTTCCAGGTCACCTGCCCACTGATGTCTTTGTACCAGGAGTAGCGCTCCACTGGTGGGTTGGCATCACTCTGACAGGTCAGGGTCACTGCCCTCCCGTCGGGCACAGGCCCAGATGGGCTGGACAGGGCTACAGTGTTTTTAGGTGCATCTGGAAGACAGAATCCACACAGTAAAATCAACTTCCTGTGAGGTACGTGAGCTCATTTTGATCTGTGAGATTAAAGGCCCGTTTCCACAAGGGAACGTTCGTCATGCGAGTGTCAACGAGCGTGCGAACGATAGAAATAGAGTGTATTGGTGTGAATGAGAGAACAGGAAAAAAAGATGATGAGGAAGAATCACTGCATAGGTATGAATAGCTAACTGGCTGCTTATTACCTGCTAATTCATGTTTAACCCGTTTGTTTTTTTATGCCCTGTGCTCTTTGATACTGTTTAGCACTTAACACTATCAATTATCTATCAATGAACTAATCATGTTCACAAACAGAATGAGGAGATTCCTTGGTTTCATTCTATAGCTACGTTACTGTTTATATGGTTGCGGTATGGTCATATGATTATGGTTGTTGTGGTCTCTCACAAAGAACATTGAGGGTCAGGTTCCTCTGAGTCGTCTTGGTGGTGCCCCCTGGCTGCAGTGTGTAGCGGGCAGAACATTTGACCATCAGCCCGTGATGCCGGAGGGAGGCGGTAAAGGTAAGGGTGGAGGTCATGGTCATGAGCCCATCTATACCCTCCTGTAGCTGGCTCTCAACACTGCCACCCAGCCCAGAGGTCCAGGTCAGAGAGGGCGGGAACGAAGGGCAGGGGGCAGAGGCAGAGCAGCTCAGTCTAACCAGCTCCCCCTCTGGGATGTTGCCAATAGGGGTTAGTTGGGGTTTGGGTGGGGTGTCTGGAGGTAATAAAGGTATGTGGGAGAGAGAGAGAGAGAGAGAGCGAGAATCAATAACAAGACAGAAAGAGGCCTGGATAAAGCCCAATGACATACCTTAATGGGGCAACCAGGTTTAAACCAACTCTGCTTAGAACATCACTCTGTTTTTCATGTTAAGCAGTGCCGGCTCCAGGCATAAGCGATATAAGCGGTTGCTTAGGGCACCCGACCCAAAAAATTACTTTCTGTTGAGAGTTAGAATAGTAGAATACACAAAGTGCAAGGTTGAATTTATTTAAAAAAATTATTAATTCTGCAGTTTAGATTGGTAAATTAGTCAAGCCCCCATTGATTTTGTTAGTCACTCTCACTCAGATGTCATTAGCATGGCATAAGTCATGGCAAAATGTGTACAATTGCAACCAAATCTTGCTTAGGGCAACCAAAAGGCCAGAGCTGGTTCCTGGTGTTAAGTATTTAAACCTGTGTTTGCTGTTAGAATTCACAAGAATTCAATGTAGTCCTTTTGTTAGAATGTTTAGCCCTCAATATTTCTTTTAACTGGAAATCATAAATATCTTAGGTAAGGTCAAATTCAGTGTACCTGTATGACTGATATGTACTCCTGGGTAGAAAATATACTTGAGGCGATTTGTTCCAGCACATTCCAGCCTGAAGATATATGTGTCATCATATCCTGCAGGGAAACTGTTGAAAAGGGTGGTGCAGTTCTTGCTCAATAGATTTCCCTCCATCACTCCCTTTATGATGTTTTGGTCATCCGTATTGGCTGAGCTCAATACTATATTTCCCCCAAAATCTTTTTTAGACCAAAGCCCAGTGGGTGTGCAGTTTTTCAAGTCAGCATCATATGCAGCAGGGATCTCAAATCTACATGGGACCAGTAGGCAGGATCCACCAACAGCCACAATGCTTTGGGGTGTCCGCAGACTCCACTGTTGGCAGAGTGCACCTGGAGAACACAGCACCATCAAGAAACACTGAACAGCAAAACCTGGACTCAGGGATACTCGTAACATAGCAAATGTTAATCTGTCTCCCTCCATTTAGTGTGATATGTTACGTTTCGGATGGTATGTATTAATTTGTGGATGTCCATCATCCATTTTATATGATACTGTATGTTACGAATTTGCAATACGTATGACATGTTACGAATTCCACTTTGTTGTGGCAAACGTTAGCTAGGTGGCTATGTGGGCTAGGGTGGGGTTAAGGTTAGGGTTAGGAGATATGGTTAGGTTAGGGTTAGGGGAAGGGTTAGCTAACATGCTAAGCAATTGCAAAGTAGCTAAAAAAGTAGTAAATAGTTGAAAAGTTGCTAATTAGCTCAAACGCTAAAGTTGTCCTTGATGTGATTGTTCGTGTTATACGCCCACCCATCCTCCCCAACCAACCAACCTCCCTCCTTTTGTTTTTGGCTAAAGTAACCTTCTGTCGTACGTAACCATACCAAACGTAATATATCATACTCATTTCAGTGTCACCTATTCACATTTACTATGTTACATTTACTCTTTGAGGCCAGGCTGAACAGCAAAACACATTTGTCTGCACACACACACACGGACACACACACACGGACACACACACAGACAAAGGTTTATCAATCTCACACACATTTGTCGAAACACCCAAGCACATATTGCAGAGATGATATCATTGTCATTAAGTCAAAGTGTGTACAAGTTAAGAGGGAAGTACAGTATGCACAATCAGGAAGAAACTGACCTTTCAACAGAAAGGTGATGAAAGCAATAAACCCCAGAAACATCTGTGATGTTGTTGAGATTCCTTCCATAGTAAGAATACACCTCAAATAAACAGAGATAGAAAAAGTAGATCAGAATTAGACAGCTATGGATAATCTGTGCTGAACAAAAATATAAAACGCAACATGCAACAATTTCAAAGATTTAACTGAGTTACAGTTCATATAAGGAAATCAGTTAATTGAAATAAATAAATGAGGCCCTAATCTATGGGTTTCACATGACTGGGAATACAGATACAGTGGATTTAAAAAGTCTACACACCCCTGTTAAAATGCCAGGTTTTTGTGATGTAAAATAATGAGACAAAGATAAATCATGTCAGAACTTTTTCCACCTTTAATGTGACCTATAACATGAACAATTCAATTGAAAAACAAACTGAAATCTTTGAGGGGGAAAAATAAAAAATAAAAGAAATCACAATAACCTGGTTGCATAAGTGTGCACACCCTTAAACTAATACTTTGTTGAAGCACCTTTTGATTTTATTACAGCACTCAGTCTTTTTGGGTAGGAGTCTATTAGCATGGCACATCTTGATGTGGCAATATTTGCCCACTCTTCTTTGCAAAAGCGCTCCAAATCTGTCAGATTGCGAGGACATCTCCTGTGCACAGCCCTCTTCAGATCACCCCAGAGACGTTCAATTGGATTCAGGTCTGGGCTCTGGCTGGGCCATTCCAAAACGTTAATCTTCTTCTGGTGAAGCCATGCTTTCGTGGATTTGGATGTGTGCTTTGGGTTGTTGTCGTGCTGAAAGGTGAACTTCCTTTTCAGCTTTCTAACGGATGCCTGAAGGTTTTGTGCCAAAATTGCTTGGTATTTGGAACTGTTCATAATTCCCTCCACCCTGACTAAGGCCCCGGCTCCAGCTGAAGAAAAACAGCCCCAAAGCATGATGCTGCCACCACCATGCTTCACTGTGGGTATGGTGTTCTTTGGGTGATGTGCAGTGTTGTTTTTGCGCCAAACATACCTTTTGGAATTATGGCCAAAAAGTTCAACCTTGGTATCATCAGACCATAACACGTTTTCCCACGTGCTTTTGGGGGACTTGATGTTTGTTTTTCCAACTTCAGCCGGGCTTGGATGTTTTTCATTGTAAGAAAAGGCTTCCGTCTTGCCACCCTACCCCATAGCCCATTCATATGAAGAATACGGGAGATTGTTGTCACATGTAGCACACAGCCAGTACTTGCCAGAAATTCCTGCAGTTCCTTTAATGTTGCTGTAGGCCTCTTGGAAGCCTCCCTGACCAGTTTTCTCCTCGTCTTTTCATACATTTTGGAGGGACGTCCAGTTCTTGGTAATGTCTCTGTGGTGCCATATTTTCTCCACTTGATGATGACTGTCTTCACTGTGTTCCATGGTATATGTAATGCTTTGGAAATTCTTTTGTACCCTTCTCCTGACTGATATCTTTCAACAATGAGATCCCTCTGATGCTTTGGAAGCTCTCTGCGGACCATGGCTTTTGCTCTGAGATACAACTAAGAAAATGTCAGGAAAATCCTACTAGAACAGCTGAACTTTATTTGTGATTAATCAGAGTCACTTTAAATGATGGCAGGTGTGTAATGACTTCTATTTAACATGAGTTTGAATGTGATTGGTTAATTCTGAACACAGCCACATCCCCAGTTATAAGAGGGTGTGCACACTTACGCAACCAGGTTATTGTAAGGTTTTTATTTTTCATTTTTCCCCCTCGAAGATTTCAGTTTGTTTTTCATTTGAATTGTTTACATTATAGGTCACATTAACAGTAGAAAAAGTTCTGACATGATTTATCTTTGTCTCATTCTTTTACATCACAAAAACCTGGCATTTTAACAGGGGTGTGTAGACTGTTTATATCCACTGTATGCATCTTTTGATCACAGATTCCTTAAAAAAAAGGTAGGAGCATGGATCAGAAAATACCAGTCAGTATCTGATGTGACCACCACTTGCCTCATGCAGCGTGACACATCTCTTTTGCATAAAGTTGATCAGGCTATTGATTGTGGCCTGTGGAATGTTGTCCCACTCCTCTTCAATGGCTGTGCGAAGTTGCTGGATATTGCGGGGAACTGAAACACACTGTTGTACACGTCGATCCAGAGCATCCCAAACATGCTCAATGGGTGACATGTCTGGTGAGTATGCAGGCCATGGAAGCACTGGGACATTTTCTACTTCCAGGAATCGTGTACATTATCATGCTGAAACATGAGGTGATGGTGGCGGATGAATGGCACGACAATGGGCCTCAGGATCTCGTCACGGTATCTCTGTGCATTCAAATTGACATTGATAAAATGCAATTGTGCTCGTTGTCCGTAGCTTATGCCTGCCCATACCATAACCCCACCGCCCCACCATAGGGCACACTGGTCACAACGGTAACATCAGCAAACTGCTCACCCACAAGATGCCATACACGTGGTGTGCGGTGTGAGGCCGGTTGGATGTACTCCCAAATGATCTAAAACGATGTTGGAGGTGGCTTATGGTAGAGAAATTAACCTTAATTTCTCTGGCAACAGCTCTGGTGGACATGCTTGCAGTCAGCATGCCAATTTCACGCTCCCTCAAACTTGAGACATCTGTGGCATTGTGTTGTGTGACAAAACTGCACATTTTAGAGTAGCCTTTTATTGTCCCCAGCACAAGGTGCACCTGTGTAATTATTATGCTGTTAATCAGCTTCTTGATATGCCACACCTGTCAGGTGGATGGATTATCAATGCTCACTAACAATGATGAAAATAACATTTTGGCACAACATTTGAGAGAAATAAGCTATTTGTACATATGTAACATTTCTGGGATCTTTTATTTCAGCTCATGAAACATTGGAGCATCACTGTACATGTTGCGTTTATATTTTTGTTCAGTGTATGTACAAATAGGTAAAAATACTGGAATGTTTAGCATTTGATTCTAAGTAGCAATTACCTATGAACACCTTAACTACTGTTTAACTGACATACAATTACATTTTTGCAACAATTTAATTGTTTATCAGTACCATTTTTCCAAAACTCAATTTTAAATTTAAAGAGGTAACACATTGCCACGTCAATACAATTTCTACTTTCTCTACGATTCAAGTCTTTTTAGTATTGTGATTCAATATATTTGAATGAGATTTTGTGGAATTGTGTTTATTGTTCTGAGATACTCTAAATGTGTCTTTTAGATGAAATAATGAAAAAGCCTTACCTGTAACTGAGTGAAAGAGATTATGGATATTGAGATCACCGATATCTCCAAAATGGCGCTGGGTGTTTAATCAAGCAAGAAGCTGTCTTTCCTTTAATATGCATTGGGAAATAAAGGAAGTTGTCCTCATCACACCAAACCCTGCTTGCTCAATTCTTAACCAAGAACAAACGTCAGGACAAAGAGGATGTTTTCTGCAGTTGATAGAACATTTACAATTGGCTGCAACGTTCTGTGGCAGGATATATCTGACTTCTTTATTGTAAAAAGGCACAATGTGATGACTTGTCACAGTCTGCCACCAAATTGCAGCATCCCCATGTAGGAGTTACCCAAAACTATCAGGGGCCAGAGGCATTCCGCAGATAGCTTTTATAAAGCTCTGTATACAATCGTGCAGAACATGCATCAGTAAGACATATGTTGGTAGTTTTGGAAAGTTATATACTCAAACTCTATGTTCTCAAATACCATATCAAATCTGCAATGAAGCTAAAAGATTGACGTCGTTCATTTCGTAATCAAATAAAAAACTGTGATTGAATGATGAGTTTAGATGCGTCAGTCAATTCGTCATAAGGTCATCACTTTATTATGGTGTAGTTAGTCAAGATAAAGGCTTATTCGTGGTGGCATCCCAATCTCATTATGCCAACAACATGTCAAGTAATACTACTTTTTGCATATTTTGTTGTGTTACAGCCTGAATTTAAAATGTATTCAATTGAGATGTTGTGTCTCTGGCCTGCACACAATACTGCACACAATGTCAAAGTGGAGCTACAAATTAATTAACAAAGAAAAGCTGAAATGTCGAGTCAATAAGTATTCAACACCTTTGTTATGGCAAGCCTAAATAAGTACAGGAGTAAAAATGTCACATAGTAAGTTGCATGGACTCCGTGTGCAATAATAGTGTTTAAAATGACACAAATATTAATTTCCACAAAGTTTGCTGCTTCAGTGTCTTTACATATTTTTGTCAGATGTTACTATGGAATACTGATGTATAATTACAAGCATTTCATAAGTGTCAAAGGCTTTTATTGACAATTACATAAAGTCGATGCAAAGAGTCAATATTTGCAGTGTTGACCCTTCTTTTTCAAGACCTCTGCAATCCGCCCTGGCATGCTGTCAATTAACTTCTGGGCCACATCCTGACTGATGGCAGACCGTTCTTGCATAATCAATGCTTAGAGTTTGTCAGAATTTGTGGGTTTTTGTTTGTCCACCCGCCTCTTGAGGATTGACCACAGGTTCTCAATGGGATTAAGGTCTGGGGAGTTTCCTGGCCATGGACCCAAAATATCGATATTTTGTTACCCGAGCCACTTAGTTATCACTTTTGCCTCATGGCAAGGTGCTCCATCATGCTGGAAAAGGCATTGTTTGTCACCAAACTATTCCTGGATTGTTGGGAGAAGTTGCTCTCGGAGGATGTGTTGGTACCATTCTATATTCAAGGCTACGTGTTCTTAGGCAAAATTATGAGTGAGCCCACTCCCTTGGCTGAGAAGCAACCCCACACAAACTTCCCAGACCTTAATCCCATTGAGAACTTGTGGTCAATCCTCAAAAGGCGGGTGGACAAACAAAAACCCACAAATTCTGACAAACTCCAAGCATTGATTATGCAAGAACGGTCTGCCATCAGTCAGGATGTGGCCCAGAAGTTAATTGACAGCATGCCAGGGCGGATTGCAGAGGTCTTGACAAAGAAGGGTCAACACTGCAAATATTGACTCTTTGCATCAACTTCATGTAATTTTTAGTAAAAGCCTTTGACACTTATGGAATGCTTGTAATTATACTTCAGTATTCCATAGTAACATCTGACAAAAATATCTAAAGACATTGAAGCAGCAAACTTTGTGGAAATTAATATTTGTGTCATTCTCAAAACCTTTGGCCACGACTGTACAATCCAGGTGTGCAAAGCTCTTAGAGGCTTACCCAAGACTCACAGCTGTAACTGCTGCAAAAGGTGATTCTAACATATATTCACTCAGGGATGTGAATACTTATGCAAATGAGATATTTCTGTATTTCAAAAATCTCTAAAAACATGTTTTCACTTTCTCATTATGGGGTATTGTATGTAGATGGATGAGCGCAAAAAATCAATTGAATCCATTTTGAATTCAGGCTGTAACACAACAGAATGTGGGATAAGTCAAGGGGTATCAATACTTTCTGAAGTCACTGTATATATGTGAGAATATTACTGTAGATTTTGGGGGCATTCACCTCATTCTGTGTGTTTCTTTTGGCTGAACATAGAGAATACGGGCAGGAAGTGGACTCCAGTTGAAAAGGGAAGAGCATCTAATGACCGAGTAAGGCATGGCCAGTAGTCCCCACCCCCTTCCAACTCCTGCCTCTTCTAGAGTGAAAGAGAAAGATAGCGAGAGGGGGGAGAGAGAGAGAGAGAGATAGAGAGAGGAAGTTCATAGAACTCATGTCTTTTCTGTGGCCACCCAAGTGGCACTGTGACTTGGGGTTTGAGCCCACATCCTTTAGACTCGCTCGCACAGACACACTGATGCACACAGAGAGGACAGAGAAGACAGTGCGGATTGTAGGGACACAGAGACACAACTATCTGCACAGAGACACAGCATAGAACTATGCACCTCCACACTCTGTTCAACCATTGAAGCTGAAGTACTGGTCAGCTACTACTGGAGCATCGCAACTCATAGGTAAGCATTATCGGTATGAATAACAACCGTACACGGCATTTTTCGGCTTTACTTTTCATTTAGTTTCTTAAATCACTTCATTCGAATAGTTTCAAGTACAGGAGAGAATATTCTGTAGATGTTCTATCAACAGACAACTGGTTTGATTTAGTTAGTTAGAGACAACGTAAACTCTTTTGACATGCAGAAACTCTGTCTTCTGACTAGCTATACTATACTCAAGCTGTACACGTACAGTAGCAGCATGCTATAGCCTATTCTGGACAAATGATGAGATTCTGTGTATAGTTAGCTGAATATATACAGATCATCTGTCAGGGACTATCCAAAGAAGATGTTACCCTTTATCTGTGTCCATTGGTTTCCATTGCCATATCACCACGTCAGCTCAAATTGAGTTGCCAACAAGATGAATAAGGATTAGCCACTGATATACATTACTACTGTTGATTCAAATATGACATTGAGTTGGAGGGGGGCGGACCCAGCAAATTACACCCTGTAATTGAGTAAAGTCTAGGCTAGATATGGCAGGTTTGTTTTGCAGCATTTATTGCAACTTCATTGAAAACAAAGTCTCTTCGGTGTTTACGAGCAGGGGCAAACGGCATTTATTAATCATGTAGGCAAGCAGAAATATTGTAGTAGTAACACAAACAGTGCCATAAAATAGGTGTAGTAAAAATGACTAAATGCTCAAAATGTATACACTGTAGTCCAGAACAATCAGTCCACTGTGCTAGTCCCATTGATCATGAAGTCACCAGTACATACAGTATGTCAGTCAATCTAACAATAAGACATAGTTCTTTATCTTGACAAGAAAGACATTCGAACAGAAATAGTATCTCACGTCTGTCAGTGACAGTGCTTTGGATAAATGATCGGATTTTACTTTGTAAGGTGTATTTCCATGAATGGAATACATCCTCAAACTGATAAAGAACAACCAATGAATGTAGTCTGTCAATATTGACTTTGAACTTGTGCCGGGAGCCAGCTTCATGGCAATGAAAGTATTTAGGGGAACGCAAATCGTATTGGCGTCATATCAAAGAAGCCTCTGCTTATAAAAAAGCACAACCACAAAACCGTCCAAGAGGTGGAGTGAGTTCTTGGCTCAGGTCATAATAAAGCGTTCCTAATAATCTTGCTCCTAAGTAAACCCCATCAGTTATATGGACTGGAAGCTTATTGGTTGCCAGACAACAGGAATATGTTTGTTTACCGTTGGCTCATTGATGGGAATGGGTATATGGCACAGGATACTGTGCACTGATATACTACCCCAGGCCATAGCCGCAAGACGTTTTGACTAGCGGGTGCTGACTGCGGATTATCATCTCACCACCAGAGTGTGCTGTAACACCCCCAGCACCCTACTTCCCGCGGCTATGACCCAGGTATCTCTGGTCTGACTCATAATGAGAGGGTACCTGGGCAAGAGACTGGTCACATCAGTCATAAGACAAAACCATTATATGGTTCCTGTCTATGTATGCCTCTGGAAAGGAAATGGAGATACGCAAAGAGGAAGAGGATGGCAATCATGTTCTTACAAGTTCCTGATATGTTTTAGGTGGAATGCTGACGATATGTCAGTATCCGATAAATAGGATAGTATGTGGGCGTGCACCACAGTTTGGGAGGACGGGCTCGCGGTAATGGCTGGAGCGGAGTTAGTGGAATGGTATCAAATACATCAAACACATGTTTTATACCATTCCATTCCATTATTATGAGCCGTCCTCCCCTCAGCAGCCTCCACTGGTGTGCACGTTGGAAAAAGCTGAACAAAAAGGTACAACTGTGGGTAGTTCACAGTACCAGACCTCCGCCACATACTCACACAAACACACACACACATTCCCAGACACAGACACAGAATGACTCAGACTGTCATGGACAGATCACATCATGCCCGGCACACAAGGTCCCATCTGAAGATTCAGAATACTTCCTAAAAAGCTAAAGATATTTTAATCTTTAAGTCAAGAATTTATAGAGTTCTGTCCATTTGTGACTATGAGTCCTCTTCCTGATAATAACAACTGACTGGCTACTGGCTGGACAAAGTTCAAAATCATTAGAGGAAAAAGTGTTACACTTTATGACTAATCTAGAGGAAAGCCATTAAGTGGTAATGTATAAGGAAGTCATTCTGTATATTCACACCCTTCTCGCCCTTTTTTACAGAATGACATCCAACGCCACGCTTCCATTGGTCCTCCTTGTCTCAGCCGGCCGAGATGACAAAGCCACGGTGGTGGACATTGACGCCATCATGGACAACTTCATCATTGTCCTCTACACGCTGACCATTGTCCTGGGCACCACGGGCAACTCTGTGGTCATCTGGGTGGCGGGCTTCAAGCTCAAGCCCACCGTCACCAACGTGTGGCTGGTCAACCTGGCCGTGGCCGACCTCATCTTCTGCCTGAGCCGTGTGCTCTCGCTGACCAAGAAGCTCTTCTTCGACTACTGGCCGTTCGGCATCTTCCTGTGCAAGTTCAACGGCTTCTTCAAGTACACCAACATGTTCTGCAGCGTGTTCCTGCTCGCCGTCATCAGCATGGACAGGGCACTGTGCGTCTGGCACCCCGTCTTTACCAAACGCCGCCGGACACTCTGCGCTGCCCGCCTGATGAGCACCGGCGTGTGGGCGGTGGCGGCCATTTTGAGCGCCCCCTACTTTGCCTACCGCCAGGTCTACCTGGGCAAGAACAACCTGAGCAAGTGCTCGCTGGAGGTCAAGGAGCCAATGGAAGGCGACAACAGCGCTAAGCTAGCGCTCTACTCCATCCGCTTCCTATGCGGTTTCCTGCTTCCTTTTCTCATCATCCTCTGCTGCTACGTCCTGGCAGGGCTGGGCATCCGACGCACCCGCCTGTCGGGCAAGTCGCGTCCCCTTCGTATCCTGGCATCGCTGGTCTGTGCCTTCTTCCTGTGCTGGGCACCCTACCACTGCCTTCTACTGGCCAAAATGATGTACAGCAAGAGTACCATGGTGAAGGTGGGGCTGACAGTGGCCAAAGGCTTTGCTTACTTCAACAGTTGTGTGAACCCGCTGCTGTACTTCTGTATGGGGTTGGACATGAGAGGTTCAAGGTTCAGGCAGAGCTTAGCGGGGGTGTACCAGAGAGCACTAGCCGATGACAGGGATGGTCGGTCCACACATTCCAACGAGCGCACAGTGGATGATAGTTCTGGCCCTGCGTCACGACCTGTAATGGTGACCGGTCAGTCTCGAGTGAATGTGGCCAACGTCTGAGGGAAGTCACATTTGGTATGAGGAGGGGCTTCAGTCCTTATTAATTTACAGGCTAGTTAACACTGAATAGCTGAATAGATTGTGTAGACAAAAATATATATATATTTTTGATCAGTTGTTCAAGCCGTTCACATTCCATTGACCATGTTGTAGCTAGCTAAGAGAGGCGGAAGCTAGACCACAGGGGATACATAGAGACTGTAAATGTATGTAAATGACTCAATAAATAATTCTCACAGTTTCAAAGTGTTAAGTGCTAATGTTTTGATCTATGTGATGAAAATCACAGAAAGAAAGTGGAACTGTGCCTAGAAAATAGAAAATAACATAACGGGGAAGTGACACAACTTTTGGGGGAAGTCATAGATGACTTCAGTCATGTTATTTCTACTGAAAGCCAACTTCAGGTTTCAACAGGGGAAAAGCTTTTATTTCCATTTTAGCGTTTCCATTTAGAATCATTGTCTTCCACAGGACAGCATCCTTATGTGCCATTGGTGAATTTTACATATCAGTGACACCTCATTCACTCTCATTGATGATTCGAAAGGGGGAAATGAAAGATTTGAGAGAAAATAGACAGAAAGGGAGAGGGAAGTCAGAAACAGAGGATGTAATCTGGACAGCTGGACTTGAGGAAGTGTGGTGGTCGCTTGTTTCTCTTTTAGTCACCACATTGTTCCTCACTGTTAGACTGTCTCGATCATGTCTCAGTAGTATGACTGGTCTCTCAGTAGTCTGACTGGCCTCTCCTTCAGACTAACTGTGTCAGTGGTGAACACAGTGGCTCAGTTTAAGCTCTGTGGTTGCAGAGACAGGATGGCTAATTAATTTGCAGTGACAAACACCACACTCACACAATTCAAGTCACACTAGTTATTCAATGTATCTCTTCTGAAACTCAATCTCTCTGCTTATTCAGAACTCTTGTGCTGAAATAAAAAGTATGTAAGAGAGACAGTTCAGCTAAAGTCTAAAGTCTATCTAAAGTCTATCTAAATAAGAATCAGAATTGTTTTCCTTTCTTGACTGAAACGGTGTAGCTAGCTACATCATGTCCTCTGTGTCGTTCATGAAAGGCCCAAAGGTCCAGGATGCAGAGAAACAGCAATCTCCCTCAGGACAATGGAGGAGAAGGGACATGAATGGATGGGAACAAACAGAACAGTTCAGTTTGATTCACCAGAAAAGACAGAACAAATATTTGAACAAATATTATGGTTAAAATCAAATATACTAATTGATTAAAAAAACATTATTTTGGGGAAAAATGTACAAAAAAACTGTATAATCTTTGCAAATTATCTCATAAATAGGACTGGTGGAGTTATGTCACACATGCAGTTAACAAAAATATATATATCTTTTGCTTAATCCAAAATTGCAACCAACTGATTGCATCATTACCACGAAAATGGAGGACGCAAGTGGAAAGGGGAGAAGGTAAGGAGCTTGTCTGTTAGCTCTGCATTAAAGACCAAAATTGGTTAAAGAAAATTGTGATACAGAAAGTGTACCAGTTTCATTTAAGGACCAAAAAATGGACAGCTGTGCCATATAGGTCGCAAAAGAGTAGGGAGGATATTTTCAATGTAATTCTAGCAACCAATACAATGTTATATGTGGGATACAACCGTCCCAGCTCTACAGATTTTGCTACGAAGAGACAGAACCATTAGATCATCTGTTTTGGTACTGCCCATATGTAGCTTGTTTTTGGTCGCAGGTTCAGGAATGGCTAAAAAACTGCAAGACTTTCTTGGAGCTAACTCTGCAAATAGCACTGCTGGGTGATTTAAAAAGTCAGAGTCAAACGATCAATAATATTAAAATACTATTAGCAAAAATGTTTATCTTTAATTTACAATCTGTAGAAACTACGAGAATAGAAAGGTTCAGAACTTTTGTGAAACATCACAGCACAGAGGAAAAATATATGGCAACTAGAAATCAAGAAATCAAAACTGAATGGTCTTCAGGGATAGATGGGAGGGTTTAAGTGTAGCTGAAGGCTGGGACACCCCCAAAAAACAACAGATAACTAATGTAAAATATAATGGCTGTAAAATGTATATAGTATGAATAAGCTGGAAGTAGATGCCTAAGTATTGTTGTCCGTTAGTTTACTCCAATTATGGGAGGGGTGATAGGGTTAGGGGAAAATAATAAAGAAGGAAAATATATAAAAATATATACTGTATATACATATTTAAAATAATATACAGTACCAGTCAAAAGTTTGGACACACCTACTCATTCAAGGGTTTTTCTTTATTTTTTACTATTTTCTACATTGTAGAATAATAGTGAAGACATCAAAACTAACACATATGGAATCGTGTAGCAACCAAAAAAGTGTTAAACAAATACAAATATATTTTAGATTTTAGATTTTTCAAATTAGCCACCTTTTGCCTTGATGACAGCTTTGCACACTCTTGGCATTCTCTCAACCAGCTTCATGAGGAATGCTTTTCCAACAGTCTTGAAGGAGTTCCCACATATGCTGAGCACTTTTTGGTTGCTTTTCCGTCACTCTGCGGTCCAACTCATCCCAAACTGTCACAGATCCATCTGGAACTTTCATTACGCAAACCTGGCCCCTATTCCCAGTGATTAGTAATTGTGTAAGTGTGTCCTTGGTTAACAGTGTCCTGCCGATTATTGTTACAATGTTCGTTGGTCGTGTGAGTACCTGTGCTGTGTGTTTTGGCATTTGTGCCATTGTGGATTGCGCAGATGATTACGGGTCTCCTCCTGTGTGATAATCATTGTGCGCTTGTGTTATTTATTTGAGGTACTCCTCGCTCTTTTGTTTGGGTTTTAACCCTGTGTGTTGTATACGTGTTTGTTTGGTCTTCGTCACCGTGCCTGTACACGGCATGCTGTAATTTGGGTATAATAAAAAACTCTATTACGCATTCCTGCACGTCTCCCGATCCCTTATACCAGCGTGACACAAACAACCTCAATTGGGTTGAGGTCGGGTGATTGTGGAGGCCAGGTCAACTGATGCAGCACTCCATCACTCTCCTTCTTGGTCAAATAGCCCTTACATAGCCTGGAGGTGTGATTTGGATCATTGTCCTGTTGGCGTTTGGAACCAAAAATCTCACATTTGGACTCATCAGTCCAAAGGACAGATTTCCACCAGTCTAATGTCCATTGTTCTTGTTTCTTGGCCCAAGCAAGAAACAGGCCTAATTCACACAGTCTCCTCTGAACTGTTGATGTTGAGATGTGTCTGTTACTTGAACTCTGTGAAGCATTTATTTGGACTGCAATCTGAGATGCAGTTAACTCTAATGAATTTATTCTCTGCAGCAGAGGTAACTCTGGGTCTTCCTGTCCTGTGGCGGTCCTCATGAGAGCCAGTTTCATCATAGCGCTTGATGGTTTTTGCGACTGCACTTTAAGAAACTTTCAGAGTTCTTAAAATTTTCCAGATTGACTGACCTTCATGGCTTAAAGTAATGATGGACTGTCATTTCTCTTTGATTATTTGAGCTTTTCTTGCCATAATATGGACTTGGTCTTTTACCAAATAGGGATATCTTCTGTATACCACTCCTACCTAGTCACAACACAACTGATTGGCTCAAATGCATTAAGAAGAAAATAAATTCCACAAATTAACTTTTAAGAAGGCACACTGTCACGTCCTGGCCAGTATAAGGGTTAATTAGTATTGTAGTTTGGTCAGGACGTGGCAGAGGGTATTCGTTTTATGTGGTTCGGGGTGGTGTGTTTTGTTGAAGGGGCATTTGGTTTAAGTATTCTGGGGTTTTTGGGCACTGTTTGGTTTTCAGGTATTCTATGTTTAGTCTAGTATGTCTGTTTCTATGTTTGGTTAATTGGGGTTGGGACTCTCAGTTGAAGGCAGGTGTTGTCTATCTGCCTTTGATTGAGAGTCCCATATATTAGGGTGTGTTTGTGTTTGTTATTTGTGGGTGATTGTTCTGTGTTGAGCCTTATGCTTTGCCAGACTGTTTGTTGTTGTTGTTGTTGTTGTTGTTGTTGTTGTTGTTGTTGTTGTTGTTGTTGTTGTTGTTGTTGTTGTTGTTGTTGTTCGTTCTTTAGTTCTCGTGTTTTGTTGTTTTGGTATTCATTTTGAAAATAAATAATCATCAAGATGAGCATACACATACCTGCTGCGTTTTGGTCCTCCATCACCGACGACAACCGTGACAGAATCACCCACCAACTATGGACCAAGCAGCAGAGGAAGGAGCAGAGGGACTTCGAATTGGACTGGCGGGAGAAGTGGACCTGGGAGGAAGTTCTGGACGGGGCCGGACCTTGGCACCAGGCTGGGGATTATCGCCGCCCGCAGTGGGAAATTGAGGCAGCCAAGGCAGAGAGGCGGAGGTACGAGGCCATGGACGCGCTGAGGGAGAAGCACGAGAGGCACCCCCAATACATTTTTTGGGGGGGGCACACGGGTAGTTTGGCTAGGCGTAGGAAGAGCCGGAAGCCAGCTACCCGTGGTTATATGGAAGAGCGTATGGGGTGGAGAGCGCTATGTTTCGCTGAGGAGCGCACTATCTCACCCATACGCACGCACAGTCCGGTGCGAGTTATTCCAGCCCCTCGCAGGTGCCGTGCTAGAGCGGGCATCCAGCCTGGTAGGAGGATGCCTGCGCAGCGCATCTGGTCGCCGGTACGCCTCCGAGGACCAGGCTACCCAACTCCCGCTCTACGCACGGCTACCATCAGGCCCCTGCACAGCCCAGTCTGCCCTGTACGAGCACCCCGCTTGTACAGGGCTACTAGTTCCATCCAGCCAAGGCGGGTTGTGCAGGAGGTAAGATCTAGACCGACTGTGCGCCTCCATAGCCCTGGGTTTCCAGCTCCTGTCTCTCGTGCGGACCCGGAAGTGCGTCAACCCAGTCCGACTTGTCCTGTTCCCGCTCCCCGCACTAGCCTTCAAGTGCGTAAACCCAGCCTCGCCAGTCAACAGTCGTCAGAGCTGCCCGCCAGTCAACAGTCGTCAGAGCTGCCCGCCGGTCAACAGTTGTCGGAGCTGCCCGCCAGTCAACAGTCGTCGGAGCTGCCCGCCAGTCAACAGTCGTCGGAGCTGCCCGCCAGTCAACAGTCGTCAGAGCTGCCCGCCAGTCAACAGTCGCCGGAGTGGCCAGACTGCGCTGAACTGCCGGAGTGGCCAGACTGCGCTGAACTGCCGGAGTGGCCAGACTGCCCTGAACTGCCGGAGTGGCCAGACTGCCCTGAACTGCCGGAGTGGCCAGACTGCCCTGAACTGCCGGAGTGGCCAGACTGCCCTGAACTGCCGGAGTGGCCAGACTGCCCTGAACTGCCAGACTGCCCAGACTGTCCCGAGCTGCCAGACTGCCCAGACTGTCCCGAGCTGCCAGACTGCCCAGACTGCCCCGAGCTGCCAGACTGCACCGAGCTGCCAGACTGCACCGAGCTGCCAGAGTGGCCCGACTGCCCGGAACGGCCAGAACCGGAGCCACCTCCTGATATAGGTGGGTTGGGGAGGGGGGGTGTAGCACAGTGCCGTCGTTGACGGCAGCCACCCTCCCTTCCCTCCCTTTTAGTAGAGGGGAAATTTGTTTTGTTGTTTGGGGTTGTTGTTTTTTTGTTTTTTGTTTTTAAGGTGCTTCCGGGGTTAGCACCTTTAAGGGGGGGTACTGTCACGTCCTGGCCAGTATAAGGGTTAATTAGTATTGTAGTTTGGTCAGGACGTGGCAGAGGGTATTCGTTTTATGTGGTTCGGGGTGGTGTGTTTTGTTGAAGGGGCATTTGGTTTAAGTATTCCGGGGTTTTTGGGCACTGTTTGGTTTTCAGGTATTCTATGTTTAGTCTAGTATGTCTGTTTCTATGTTTGGTAAATTGGTGTTGGGACTCTCAGTTGAAGGCAGGTGTTGTCTATCTGCCTTTGATTGAGAGTCCCATATATTAGGGTGTGTTTGTGTTTGTTATTTGTGGGTGATTGTTCTGTGTTGCGCCTTATGCTTTGCCAGACTGTTTGTTGTTGTTTGTTCGTTAGTTCTCGTGTTTTGTTGTTTTGGTATTCATTTTGAAAATAAATAATCATCAAGATGAGCATACACATACCTGCTGCGTTTTGGTCCTCCATCACCGACGACAACCATGACACACACCTGTTAATTGAAATGCATTCCAGGTGACTACCTCATGAAGCTGGTTGAGATAATGCCTAGAGTGTGCAAAGCTGTCATCAATGCAAATGGTGGCTACTTTGAAGAATCTCAAATATAAAATATATTTTGATTTGTTTAACACTTTTTTGGTTACTACATGATTCCATATGTGTTATTTCGTAGTTGCGATGTCTTCACTATTATTCTACAATGTAGAAAATAGTAAAAAATTAAGAAAACCCTGGAATGAGTAGGTGTGTCCAAACTTTTTTCTGGTACTGTATATAATAAAAGAATATATATATGGGGGACTGAGAATGATGCAGACAATGACATTGATAGAAGCCACAATCTGTATGCAATATTAAAGCTGATCTACCCCCTAAAAAAATGACGCTCTTCCCCCTGTATCATCATTGCTTAGCATCATTGCCTTTTGTAACATATGTCAAAGGTTAAAATGTCCAATGCAAAAAATAATAATTGTTTGACCATTTTGAAAAGTGTAAATGGTGATACTGTCACGACTTCCGCCGAAGTCGGTCCCTCTCCTTGTTCGGGCGGCGTTCGGCAGTCGACGTCACCGGCCTTCTAGCCATCGCCAATCCACTTTTCATTTTCCATTTGTTTTGTCTTTGTTTTACAGACCTGGTTTCACTTCCCCAATTACTTGTTCATTATTTAACCCTCTGTTCCCCCATGTTTTTTTGTGAGTGATTGTTTGTATGTTATACGGTCTGTTATGTGGGCTTGCTTTATTGTATTGTATTTGCCTATTTTGAGTAAATTACGTTTATTTACTCATATCTGCTGTCCAGCTGCCTGTTGCACAAAACTAGGATAAGGGATTAAGCCAGGATATCTTGGTGATCCTGGCTCAATTGATCCGTAATCCGGCAGGAGGATATGTTATGGTATAAATTACCATGGAGATTTATTCTGTGGAGCTAGCCTGCTCCAGACCAGGCTAAATTCCAGGATCTATTTAATCTCATCCCTAATGTCAGTCAGCAGTCACCACAAATGGAAACCAATAGTTATTTCACTGCTCACTATACATTGTTATCACATATAACTAGACCCACTGTCATTATTTAAACGTTTGTGATCATTAATTTCAAATATTTTGGATAAAAAATAATTTTTAGATTATGTTGCTATCATTAGAGAATTTACAGTTTCCCATAGACTATAAGGCTATATATAAAATGATAGAATATTAGGGCCACAGAGGGGAAAAAAACACAAGTAATAATATTGTAACCGGTTGTTTTAAAGGAGGACAGTTGTTAAAATGACAGATGTGGGGCATTTCGTGAAATTGTACTTCAGTATGGTTTCATAAACAAAGACATGCTGATGTGCCAGAATATTAAGTATCACATTGTCATAAGTATCAAAACTGTAAAAACAATATGTAGCTTTTCTGCAGAAAGAACCAGCCTCATAAATGTATGACTTTATCCTTTTTCTTCAGTGTGGCCCTAGTACTCTGTCATATAAACAAATACACATTCCATATGAATATAAAAACACAATGTGTAACATTATGTTCCTTTATTGAATAAGGACAAAACAAAGCAGGTAAACCATCAGCTCCTTTCGAAACTGAAGTCACAGTGACTACAAGATGGAAAGCACAGAATCCAAGCATATTATACAAAATGATACATACACATTCAAAGGTCTGTATATAACACACCCTGCATGTCTGCACACTAAAATAAATGCAGGACAAATCCATACACATCAACTGAACAGACAAATGAATGGATGCAGTAGCCTCCCTGCAGCCTTGTATTACACACAGTATACCGCACAAACATCATAAGAGGCCAAATTCGTAAAAAAACGAACCCAAAAAAACCCCAATTCCTCTGCCACCGCAGGACATATTTAACCAAAATTGAAAGCACACATACTAACTAAAATAATTCAACACATATTGGTCCCTCAGCAGCCGACCACTGTCGTCATCAGGGAAGATTGCCGGATTGTCCCAGTCCATGGCTGGTGGCACTCTGGGGGCCCTCTCCTTCCTCAGGCAGGCCACATTGTGGAGGACAGCACAAGCCACAGTAATATCACATGCCCTAACAGGGCTGACCCTTAATTTGTGAAGGCAGTGAAAGCGTGCCTTCAGGAGGCCAAAGGTCATTTCAACTCTGGCCCTGGTCCTGGCATGGGCATGGTTGTAGGCCTGCTGTGCTTCCTGGGGGTCTGTGAAAGGTGTCAGGAGAAAAGGCTGGCAGCCATACCCCCTGTCTCCCAGCAACACACCAGAGAATTCACCTGTCAACACAAAATCTCATCATTACTACCTCATAAACACAGTGATATTCTTGACACAGCCATGATGGTTATAAATAGGGGTTGTGTGGCTTACCTTGTGATAGGCACTGATAGATTTCAGAGGCCCGAAAGATTCTGGAGTCATGGACTGAGCCAGGCCATTTTGCCACAACATTGCTGATCACACAGTCAGCATTGCAGACCATCTGAAATCATAAGATGAGGAATATTACACCAATCAATGCACATCACTGGCAATGCAGAGTGTTCGTCAATGGACAATATCAAAAAGTTATGTTCACCTGAACATTAATGCTGTGAAAGGATTTCCTATTCACAAAATCGGCCTCATGGGCACCTGAGGGGGCTTTTATCCTTATGTGTGTGCAGTCCACTGCACCAATGACATTGGGGAAACCTGTCACACAAAGTAATGAGTATCCTACTATGTGTTAACAGTTGTCCTGTAATTTGTAGATCCTCTTACCTGCAATCCTATAGAACTCCTCTTTGATGTCACAGAGTCTTCTGTGGCCAGGGAAGGAGATGAAGACATCTGCTAATGCTTTGATAGCCAGACACACACTCCTTATTGTGCGGCAAATTGTGGCCTTGTTCAGCATCCCCCACTGAGTACAGGAAGGCTCCACTAGCAAAAAAGCGCAAGGCCACACAAACCATTTGCTCCACACTCAGTGCATGGCTCCGTGCAGTGCGGTGCTTAATCCTGGGACCCAGTAGTCTGCATAGATACAGGTTTTCTGCAGATGGCATCAGGTATCTTTCATATAGATGGTCATCAGGGAAGGCCAGTGGGTCCAACCGGTCCCTGAAGACCCTTTCTCGCCTGAAGGCTCTCCTCAGCACAAGTGCTTCTTCATCCACCACATCTCGCACGAATGGGCATGCCATTGTCAGAGCAGAAAGGAACACACAATTTTGGGCCTTCATATAGGCTATTGGCCACACCTGGTGCTGGGGGGGTGGGCAAAAGAGGGCGATGCCTTATAACGATGACTTGGTTGTACTGATTGCTGGGAAAATAAAAAAAACCTTAGAAAGATGCCACCGTCCTGTGTGCTCACAATAAGAGCTCATATGTCATGGCTCACTTGACTTTACGAGAATATACCTAATTTTTATTTTGAGCTGTGTCATCTTCTTGGAGCTGGGGGAGGAAAGAAAAATAATGATTAATACATTTGTGTTACAGTTAGCATACAGTGTACATTGAAGGCATATCTCACCTCCCTCAAGTTTTCTCATTTCAAGGTCCAGTTTCCTAATTGTCCTCTTTTTTACTTCGGACTCCAGTGCAAGATTTTCCATCTTTTTCTTCTTGTACTGAATGTCTATGTCTGCCAGTTCTATTTGGCGCCGGAGGTGGTTGCCATACAACTTTCTGATAGCTTGTGAGCTCTGTGAACACAATACAATTAGCGCAGCTGGAATTTGGCAGGATGTGGTGTCCTTTTATTAATACGCACTATGTTGCCAGGCTGGTTTTCCCACTGTATAGCATCTGGGTCCTGTAAAAGAAATTAGATTTTCTGATTTTGATGAGGACTCCTCACCATTGTAGAGTAAATAGTACTTTCACAGTCTTAACATGATACCTCATGCCTTCTGGAATCCAGAGAGATGGTCTCCTCCTCATCATCGTCTCCATCATGTGCTGTTGCTGCTGCACTGGGGCCTTCACCCTATCACATTTAATCGGATTCATATTGAAGCTAGTAGACAAGACATGCCAGGCCTACAGTATGCCTTTGATGGAGTACTCACTGGATCAGCATCGTCTGGTGCTTGTGCTGGTGGCTCTAACAGGAACACAGTGCTGCCAGACACTGCAAGGCAATAGGTAAACCAAAGTCAGACAGTCCAAATTGATTCAATATGAATGTGGTTGTATCCCATGTAGAGATGGAAGGACATACCTTGAATGAAGCGGGTGGCATCTTGGGAGGAACCTATGCTCGTCTCTTTCCCCCCAGGGATCCCCTCTAAGACGGGCCTGCCTTTATTTAGCTCCAAGGCCATGTCCTCTGCTGGGGTAAGGTCAGCCTTTGGTGACCCACCACCCGTGCCTTGTCTGTGGGTATTCTTTTTCACTGCTAAAACAGTACAGACAATGTGTGAGCAGGCACCTTCTGGGTACAATATATGCTTGTGCTTTGTTAAATATTAGTCAGGGACCATACCATTCTGCAGAATGTTCTTGTATTTGATTTTGACCTGCTGCCATGTCCGTTTTGGCCCGTTCATGTTTAATCTACACACACACACACACACACACACACACACACACACACATTTAATGGAGTCACACTGCAAAAAATTACTTGGTATTTTTGTCTTGTTTTCAGTAAAAATATAAAAAAATCTATCATAGCTTTATACAGTGTGATGGAGTTACTTTACACAATTTCACTCATATCTGCAGTGCATTTCAATTAAAAATTTAACCGTTTCATAATTACAGTACAACTGCATTTTTGGAGATGTGAATTAAATATTTGAATTGTAATTGTGATGTTTCAGCGGAGCGGTGACTGTGTAATTGTGCACTACTTACGCATTCAGGCGGTCTGCAATACTTTGCCACGCTTTTTCTCTTTGCTTTATCACTGTGGCGGTGTTGCCTTTCTTCTTAATTATATCTTTTACCTCCTCGTATGCCTCCATGAGGATTTGTGCTTCCGACGGGGAAAAGTACGCGGCTCTAGTTGCCATGGTAAATCAGTTAATCTGTGATCTGTGGCGGGGTCTATTTGAGTGAGCCGTGAGCGCGCACCTATCCAGGATTGGTTTCACCTGGCTTAATGAATCCGTGTCTGCTCATCCTGGCTTGGTCTTTGTGCAACCAATTAAGCCTGGACGCACATGTTTTGGCTTCATTGAGCTCAGCTGAGTCATTTATCCCGGATGTCTTAATTCTACTTTTGTGCAACAGGCCCCTGGGCCTGACTCCTCTACACAAGCTACACACAGACCTCATAACAGATATGTTAAATATTGTGATATCTTTTTTGTTGATTTTATCTTTTCAATGTATTACACAATGTAAAAGACTTGTCTAAATCAATAAGTGTGTAAAGCAAATTGACCAGTTGCCATTGTCAAGAATGTACAATGTAAACGGATATCACATTCTTCAACCAACACTGTTGACCTATACTACTGTCTGTCTGAGTCATTTGATTCGTCATGAGTCAAAAGCATAAAGGTCTTGAACTGAGCAACAACTGAAATAATAAAATGGGTTGAAGGCAGTGGGGTGAAGGGTGCTACTAAGTTATGTTTTTCTTTGCTGCTATTTCAGCGATACACATTCGTCACAGTTGTTTTGTCACTGATCATCATGATTACATTCTCAAGATTAGGATTCTCACACTAGCCAAGGAATCAGCATTGCTTAGACACTGTGTCTAAACTGTGTCCTGACACTTTTAGACTCAAGGCTAGATTCAATCAGATTCGCGCTAGCCGACTCCTGCATAGCTATTATTTTGAAGGTGTCTGTCACGTCCTGACCATAGAAAGCTGGTCAGGGCGTGATGTTTTTTTTCTAGTTTAGATTTTCTATGTTGTTATGTTCTAGTTTTTGTATTTCTATGTTGGGCTTTTTTGGGATGATCTCCAATTAGAGGCAGCTGGTCATCGTTGTCTCTAATTGGAAATCATACTTAAGTAGTTGTTTTTCCCACCTGGGTTTGTGGGAGATTATATTTTGAGTAAGTGTATGTTGCACCGCGTCGTCACGGTTTGTTGGTTTATGAGTTTATTTGTATGTCTTGCATAGTTTCACAGTTTAAATAAAATGTGGAATGATACACACGCTGCGCTTTGGTCCCATTCTTCAGAAAGCCGTGACAGTGTCGGAGGTGGAATTATACAACCACATGTTTTTAAACCAACAAGGGGAAGTAACAAAGCAGAAATACACTGAAAATAATTGTGAACGGAAACATGCCCTCTGTGATCCTCTCGTTGACCTTGTGATGTACCAGGGGTGATGGTGTAAGTGTTGTTGGGGGGGTGGAGTGTTGTGGTTGGGGCACTAGTTCAGCAGTAGTGCTGCTAGTTGAAGATATCCCTCTAGTGGTGTGGGGGCTGTGCTTTGGCAAAGTGAGTGGGGTTATATCCTGCCTGTTTGGCCCTGTCCGGGGGTATCATCGGATGGGGCCACAGTGTCTCCTGACCTCTCCTGTCTCAGCCTCCAGTATTTATGCTGCAGTAGTTTGTGTCGGGGGGGCTAGGGTCAGTCTGCTATATCTGGAGTATTTCTCCTGTCTTATCCGGTGTCCTGTGTGAATTTAAGTAAGCTCTAATTCTTTCTTTCTCTCTCTCGGAGGACCTGAGCCCTAGGACCATGCCTCAGGACTACCTGGCATGATGACTCCTTGTTGTCCCCAGTCCACCTGGCCGTGCTGCTGCTCCAGTTTCAACTGTTCTGCCTGCGGCTATGGAACCCTGACCTGTTCACTGTGATTACTATTATTTGACCATGCTGGTCATTTATGAACATCTTGGCCATGTTCTGTTATAATCTCCACCCGGCACAGCCAGAAGAGGACTGGCCACCCCTCATAGCCTGGTTCCTCTCTAGGTTTCTTCCTAGGTTCTGGCCTTTCTAGGGAGTTTTTCCTAGCCACTGTGCTTCTACACCTGCATTGCTTGCTGTTTGGGGTTTTAGGCTGGGTTTCTGTACAGCACTTTGATATATCAGCTGATGTAAGAAGGGCTATATAAATTTGATTTAGTGAAACTGTGTAACGGTCGTCGTATGGAGTATACCAAGGCGCAGCGGGTCGAGTGCTCATATTTAACTTTTATTGAGACACGTAAGAAAACGAACGAACGACAGTCTTGCAGGCTACACACAGCAATGCAAAAACAACTTCCCACAAAACACAAGTGAAAAAAGGGCTACCTAAGTATGACTCCCAATCAGCAACAACGATGTACAGCTGTTCCTGATTGAGAGCCATACCAGGCCAACAAAGAAATACACAACATAGAACAATACCCAAAAACCCCGAACCACATAAAACAAACACCCCCTGCCACGTCCTGACCAAACTACAATAACCCCTTATACTGGTCAGAACGTGACACTGAAAGAGACCGGCTGAAACAAAACCCCAAAAGCAGAAGTGGATATCAGCCCAAAATAAATGTTTTTCTTCATTTGTTTTATGTCAAACTTCCATCAGACAGGGTTTGAGTCTATTTCATTTTAATTAAAGTTAGGGCTGGATTCAATCCGTATCGCGGAAGTATGACGGAAGATCCGCGTTTAAATGTAAAGGTAATTTAGAATTGAGCCAAGATATGCAGCGTTTACCGTGAATGCAGACTCCACGAACAGTGCCTTTAAATTAAAATTTAGCTATATGCGGATCTTCCACGATATGGATGTTTACACATTACAACACAGTGCCCTATGACTTTGTATTTATTCCTGTAATTATAGTGTAACAAGTATTGTCATTATTACACTGTACCGAGCTGTAGTTAGGGCTAGGGTTGGAGTTGAGCCGGGGTGTGGACATGAAACTAGGGTTAGGGTTAATCAACAAAAAAAAAAACACATTGGGGTCTACATACTCTCTCTTTCACACAAACATGGTCAGACACACACAGCAGACAGCTCTCTCATGCTTCCTCTTTCCTTTAAGGTTAAGAATGTGAGATTCGACAAGTCATCAACTAAACTATATCCTCTTCCAAGCATGTCTAAGACAGTGGCGTGTATTCATGGATGCCAAAGGAAGCCAGACTTCCCCAAATATTTTATTAATAAAAAAAACACAAAATATACAATTATTTGTATTTTTCGTCTCTGTGTATTCATAATGTTCTGTCAAATCGCAAGTGGCTGAATCTCACCGGAGAAATCATCAGAGCAAGGGAAACATTGCCCCTATGTCTCAGTATGTGTAGCCCATGTATGATGCTGTCTGGAACAAAAGAGTATGACATGTTGCCGCAGTAGTATTTGATTGATTTTTTTAATTTTCCCAAAAATGTATTTCACCTTTATTTAACCAGGTAGGCCAGTTGAGAACAAGTTCTCATTTACAACTGCGACCTGGCCAAGATAGAGCAAAGCAGTGTGACAAAAACAACAACACAGAGTTACACATGGAATAAACAAACATACAGTCAATAACACAATAGAAAAAGTCTATATTCAGTGTGTGCAAATGAGGTAAGATAAGGGAGGTAAGGCAATAAATAGCCCATAGTGGCTAAATAATTACAATTTAGCAATTAAACACTGGAGTGATAGATGTGCAGAAGATGAATGTGCAAGTAGAGATACTGGGGTGCAAAGGAGCAAAAAAACAATAAAAAATAATAAAATATATCAGTATGGGGATGAGGTAGTTGGATAGGCTATCTACAGATGGGCTATGTACAGGTGCAGTGATCTGTGAGCTGCTCTGACAGCTGGTGCTTAAAGTTAGTGAGGGAGATATGAGTCTCCAGCTTCAGTGATTTTTGCAATTCGTTCCAGTCATTGGCAGCAGAGAACTGGAAGGAAGGAAAGGCAGCCAAACGAGGAATTTGCTTTGGGGGTGACCAGTGAAATATTCCTGCTGGAGCGCGTGCTATGGGTGGGTGCTGCTATGGTGACCAGTGAGCTGAGATAAGGCAGGGCTTTACCTAGCACAGACTTATAGATGACCTGGAGCCAGTAGGTTTGGCGACGAATATGGAGCGAGGGCCAGCCAATGAGAGCATACAGGTCGCAGTAGTGGGTAGTATGATTGATGCCAGCAAGCATTTGACTTCCCTTGCTAAACATTTTTATAAAAGAATTATAAAGAATTAGCCAATCAGTGTAGAGCTGAGCTTAGCTGTGGGTTGTCCTGGCGCAGAAAAACGACCCCAAGGGAGGCCAGTTTGGATTTGGCTTCACACCAATTAAATCACATCCTATGCAAAACGTAATTGTCAGAAAAAACATGTCTGTTTCTGGTCTGCTTGCGTCGTTGTCCTGCAGTAGCTAGCTTGCTAAATCAGACCTTTCCTAAGCCATGGACGGAGATGTGGATTTGGACTTGTGGTTTTGACTTACAGTGCATTCGGGAAGTATTCAGACCCCTTGACTTTTTCCAAATTGTGTTACTTTACAGCCTTATTCTAAAATGGATTAAATCGTTTTTGTTCCTCGTCAATCTACACATAACAGCCCATAATGACAAAGTAAAAACAGGTTGAGAAATTTTTGCAAACGTATAAAGAAACAACAACTGAAATATCACATTTACATAAGAATTTAGACCCTTTACTCAGTACCTTGTTGAAGCACCTTTGGCAGTGATTACAGCCTTGAGTCTTGTTGGGTATGACACTACAAGCTTGGCACACCTGTATTTGGGGAGTCTCTCCCATTCTTCTATGCAGATCTGCTCAAGCTCAGGTTGAGAGCCTTGTCCCGAAGCCACTCCTGCGTTGTCTTGGCTGTGTGCTTAGGGTCGTTTTCCTGTTGGAAGGTGATTTTTTCAGGTCTCTCCAGAGATGTTCGATCGGGTTCAAGGCTGGGCACTGGCTGGGCCACTCAAGGACAGGTTGTGTGCTTAGGGTCATTGTCCTGTTGGAAGGTGATGTCCTGAGCGCTCTGGAGCAAGTTTTCATTAAGGATCTCTCTGTACTTTGCTCCGTTCATCTTCCCCTCAATCCTGACTAGTCTCCCAGTCCCTGCCGCTGAAAAACATCCCCACAGCATGATGCTGCCACCACCATGCTTCACCGTAGGGATGGTACCAGGTTTCCTCCAGACATGGCGCTTGGCATTCAGGCCAAAGAGTTCAATCTTGGTTTCATCAGACCAGAGATTCTTGTTTCTCATAATCTGAGAGTCCTTTAGGTGCCTTTTGGCAAACTCCAAGCAGGCTGTCATGTGCCTTTTACTGAGGAGTGGCTTCCGTCTGGCCTCTCTACCATAAAGTCCTGATTGGTGGAGTGCTGCAGAGATGGTTTTCCTTATGGAAGGTTCTCCAATCTCCACAGAGGAACTCTGGAGCTCTGTCAGGGTGACCATCAGGTTCTTGGTCACATCCCTGACCAAGGCACTTCTCCCCCGATTGCTCAGTTTGGCAGGGCGGCCAGCTCTAGGAAGAGTCTTGGTGGTTCCAAACTTCTTCCATTTAAGAATGATGGAGGCCACTGTGTTCTTGGGGACCTTCAATGCTGCAGACATTTTTTGGTACCCTTCCCCAGTTCTGTGCCTTGACACAATCCTGTCTCTGAGCGCAACAGACAATTCCTTCTACCTCATGGCTTGGTTGTCAACTGTGGGACCTTATATAGACAAGTGTGTGCCATTCTAAATCATGTCCAATCAATTGAATTTACCACAGGTAGACTCCAATCAAGTTGTAGAAACATCATAAGGATGATCAATGGAAACAGGATGCACCTGAGCGCAATTTCGAATCTCATAATAAATTGCCTGAGTACTTATGTAAATATGGTATTTCAGTTTTTTAAAATTATATAAATGTGCAAAAATGTCTAAAAACCTATTTTTGCTTTGTCATTATAGGGTATTGTGTGTAGATTGTATATAATTTTATCAATTTTAGAATAAGGCTGTAATGTAACAAAATGTGTAAAAAGTCAATGGGTCTGAATACTTTCCGAATGCACTGTGATTCTCTGTACAGGCCAATGATTATGATGTGATTCTGATCTAACAATACATTTATATATTGTGCCACTGGTCTAAGATGATTGAAGTTCAATATGTAGCCTAGATGTAGCCTAGTAGGCTCACGTTAACTAGCTAGTCGACTTAGCTGGTTCGTTGTTGCCCATGCAAGGAAGTTAGGCTAGCAAGCATTTTAGCTATGTAGCCAATGAAAACCAAAATGAAATATGTACTGTATGGCAGAGCCATATACCGTTTTGTCAACATGAAAGAGAGGAGGATGGCATTTGCGTTCAACTAGTCTACATTTAGGGTGAATCAACTCTAATTTTTTTTACCTTTGCGCTCACATGCACACACACACACACACACACTCACACACACAAACACACACAGAAATCAGTGCCATGGACAGCCACATGATATTTAGAAACATTGATTGGATTAAATTGTTTTTGGTATCTGTAAATTTGCTTTCAGTGTATTCAACTAAGCATACATGTACAGTTGAAGTCGGAAGTTTACATACACTTAGGTTGGAGTCATTAAAACTGGTTTTTCAATCACCCCACAAATTTCTTGTTTTGGCAAGTCGGTTAGGACATCTACTTTGTGCATGACACAAGTAATCTCAATTTTCCAACAATTGTTTACAGACAGATTATAATTTGGATTATAATTTGGAAATTGCTCCCAAGGATGAACCAGACTTGTGGAGGTCTACAATTTTTTTCTGGGGTCTTGGCTGATTTCTTTTGATTTTCCCATGATGTCAAGCAAAGAGGCGCTGAGTTTGAAGGTAGGCCTTGAAATACATCCACAGGTACACCTCCAATTGACTCAAATGATGTCAATTCGCCTATCAGAAGTGTCTAAAGCCATAACATAATTTTCTGGAATTTTCCAAGCTGTTTAAAGGCACAGTCAACTTAGTGTATGTAAACTTCTGACCCACTGGAATTGTAATACAGTGAATTGTAAGTGAAATAATCTGTCTGTAAACAATATTGTTGGAACAATGACTTGTGTCATGCACAAAGTAGATGTCCTAACCGACTTGCCAAAACTATAGTTTGTTAACAAGAAATTTGTGGAGTGGTTGAAAACCTAAGTGTGTGTAAACTTCCAACTTCAACTGTATATCTATTCCATTGATAAACAGTCATCTTATTAATCATAACCTCTTATCATATCATCATTCTGAACAGTTGAGCTCCCAAGTGGCGCAGCGGTCTAAGGCACTGCATCTCAGTGCAAGAGGCATCATTACAGCACCTTGTTCAAATCCAGGCTGCGTCACATCCTCGCCGTGATTGGGAGTCCCATAAGGTAGCGCCCAATTGACCCATAATCATCTGGGTTTGGCCGGGGTAGGCTATCATTGTAAATAGGAATTTTGTCTTAACTGACTTGCCTAGTTAAATAAAAAGTTGTAACCTACTTGGATCTACAATAACCCCAGCCTTACTCATGATTCAGTACTACACAAATTGGTTTAATTATTTATTTACTAGCTAATTAAATAATCACAAGATAACATACACACTTAATACATGAGACAAAGGTCCCTAGCGGACTTTTAAAATATGGTGGCTTTCTACACCACGACATGGAAAAGGAGCGAGAGGGAAAAAAACACTTATCGTCGATACATTTCAGAACTGTTCTCACATTAATCATATAGTTTGCACATGAACCGCCGCCCATTTGGAGAAAAAAAATCATGAATGTATTTACGTATGGGTGCCTTTGTTCGTTGTGTAGTCCTGAACAGAACTGCAGAGTTCACTCTGTTCCATTCGCTCCTGAAGCTGCTTATTTGAAGGTAAGCCAGCCAGCCAAAATTAAAAACAATATGACATTTGTTTTCCATAGCTCCCCACTGACCATTCCCTACATTCTTATGTTAGAAATATTGTTCCAGTATTCAGTTTTTTGAACGTGTTAGAGTTTCGTCAGGAACCAGTCTGTTAACAAAGTACATTCCTTTCGCCGAAGCTGGAGGGGATAAGAGAGAGTCTTCTTCTACCTTAATTTACAATAGGGTGTGGAGGTGTCAAAACCCCCACACCAGTTCCCTCCTCCCCTCTGCGGGTGAGAGGAGGTCTGGTTATTGCCAACCATTGCCAAGCTGATCTAACCCATTGTGATCCTCACAGGACAGTCATGACATGATCAATGATGTCTACTCTCGGGTACGGCCGGATATTGGGAGGTCGTTATTTGCAGATGATGGGGCCTTATGGAAGAGGGGAAGAAATGTGCCATACATAGTCAGGAAGGTACAGGAAGCAATTGATGAGGTAGAGCTGTGGGCATTAATGTGGGGATTCAGGTTCTCTGTAGATAAAACTCAGACAGTGTTCTTTACCAGGAGGAAGGTGGGAGATGGGGTATGCTTGAGGTTATATGGATGAAACTTGGAGAACGTGGGGGCCTTCAGGTTTCTTGGGGTATACTTTGACACTAGACTGACCTGGGCAGAACACTTTGAGAGAGGTGGGAAAGTGTATGAAGGTGCTAAATGTGATACGCTGTCTGACAGGGAAGGAGTGGGAGGCTGGGCGTTCCTCATTGAGGACCATGTATGTTGCATTGATCCAATTTGTAATAGACTATGGCAGCATAGCGTATGGTTCGGCAGCCCGGGCCTCATTGGAAAGGCTAGATGTCACACAGGGGCAAGAATATGTAGTGGGCCGTTTCGGAACTCCCCAGTGGCTGCACTACAGGTGGAGAAGGGGGATAGGCCATTGCAGATAAGGAGACAGCAGCTGGCAATGAATTAATGGGTTAACCTACAGCGAAATGTGGTGTCTCATCCTACGAAAGGGATTTTACAGGCATGCTGGGAACATGAGTGAAGGCAGAACACAAGCTTTGGGTGGTTGGGTAATACCCAGGCAAAGGAGATGGGACTGTATAAAAGGGAGTTTAGTCCAACGGTAGCTATCCCTGTGAATCCACCATGGCTACTCCCACCTCCAATAGTTGATCTAGAAGTATTGGAGAGACTACAGAAACGCATTACAGATCATATGGATGTGTATACGGCGGAGCTGATGGAAATACTGTTGGCCTTGCAGTGGGTGGAGAAAGTCAAGCCAGACAGAGTAGTTATTTGCTCTGATTCATGTGTGGTGTTGCCTTTAGCTCACGTAGCAGAGAAGACATGCTTTATGAGGTGCTACCAATCCATGGCAGGATTAGACAAATGGGTACACAGATAAGATTTACTTGTGTCCCAGCCTACGTGGGGGTGGAGGGGAACAAGGCAGGTGATGTACTGGCTAAACAAGCACTTCGTAGTGGAGATGTTGATGTTGTAGTTTTAATGCGCAAGGCAGAGGCAAAAAGACTGATTTGGACAGTGACGGTGCAGAGATGACAGAAGCAGTGGAATAGAGATACTAAGGGAAGGCATTTCTTTCAAGTACAGAGAAAATTCGGGGAGGGGAGATTGGCAGGATAGGACAGAAGAAAGGAGGCTATTTTTACAAGATTAAGAGTGTGACACAGCGGGTTGAATAATACCTTAAATGTAATCGGAAAGCATCCACAGGAAAGTGGGATTATTGCCAGGAAACAGAGACCGTGGAGCATGTATTGCTACAGTGTGGACTTTATCAGAGGGAAAGAGAGAGGCTGAGAACTAGTATGAGGGAGAAGGGGATACAGGAAATGAGTTTAAAGAGTATATTGACAAGAACGTCATTAGATATAGTCTCAAATAGTTTGTTATATTTTTTAAGAGCAACGGGGCTGGCAGGTAGGATTTAGTTTCTCCCTGTCTCTGGTCCGCACTCCACTACAGTAGGTGGCGGTAATGCACCATAACGTTAGATGCCAATCAGCGATAAGCCTCACCGAAGCAGAAGAAGAAGCAGAAGAAGAAGGGCGAAGCAACGCTAAGGTATTTTTTCTCTCAAAATGTAACATATTGTTTATTAGATTGAAGAGCACATATATCGGTTTGTACAACTAATAGCCAAATAAACACTTGGGTAACGTTCGTTTTGGTTTAGCTATTCAGTTCTGCAATGTCAGCTAAATAACTAGCTAGCTATGCCACACGTGAAATAGCTGGCTAGCTAACTGATCGCTTAACGTTAGCCATTGTTGTTAGAACTGTCTAACCATGTTGTATTTTGTTTCAGTTCGCGCCTCAGACGTGTTGGTCTTAGCTATTATCATTAAACCACGCCAACTGTTACTAATTAATTGGCTAGCTTACTAGATAGATGTTGGCTTTGATTGCTAGCTAGCTAGCTTGCTCTCTTTGCCAACCGAACTAAAGTTGGCTAGCTAGTTACAGTGCAAGAGCGAAGTATCAAGACGGGGTATAGTCATTAGTGCAAACAGTTGCAAAACGTTTCGCAACGAAAACTAGTTGCTATTGGACACAGGTCAGTTTTTCCTATTGAATACACCCCAGCTAGCCACTGCACTGGAATGGCCTGTTGTGATTCTTGTTTTATGCTCATCACATTCTTACCAGAACAGACGACAATAAACCTAGTTTTAAAACCCCTTATAAAGTTGGTTTTGTAGCGTAAACTGGGAATTTGATATTTTTGATTGATTATGATTGTCTGTTTCATATGTGCAAAGTCGTTAACGATGTCCACTTTAACAACATATTTTAGCCATTAAATAGTATAGCATGCCTACATCTTATATCAATCAAATGTATTTATAAAGCCCTTCTTACATCAGCTGATGTCACAAAGTGCTGTACAGAAACCCAGCCTAAAACCTCAAACAGCAAGCAATGCAGATGTAGAAGCACGGTGGCTAGGAAAAACTCCCTAGAAAGGCCAGAACCTAGGAAGAAACCTAGAGAGGAACCAGGGTATGAGGGGTAGACCAGTCCTCTTCTGGCTGTGCCAGGTGGAGATTATAACAGAACATGGCCAAGATGTTCAAATGTTCATAGATGACCAGCATGGTCAAATAATAATAATCACAGTGGTTGTAGAGGGTGCAACAGGTCAGCACCTCAGGAGTAAATGTCAGTTGGCTTTTCATAGCCGATCTTTCAGAGTATCTCTAGCGCTCCTGCTGTCTCTAGAGAGTTGAGAACAGCAGGTCTGGGACAAGGTAGCACATCCGGTGAACAGGTCAGGGCTCCATAGCCGCAGGCAGAACAGTTGAAACTGGAGCAGCAGGTGGACTGTGGACAGCAAGGAATCATCAGGCCAGGTAGTCCTGAGGCATGGTCCTAGGGCTCAGGTCCTCTGAGAGAGAGAGAGAGAATTAGAGAGAGCATACTTAAATTCACACAGGACACCGGAGAAATACTCCAGATATAACAGACTGACCCTAGCCCCCGACACATAAACTATTGGAGCATAAATACTGGAGGCTGAGACGGAAGGGGCCAGGAGAGCTATACATCTTATAGCTAAGCTGTTACATAAACTATTGTTTACCAAATACTAGCTAGCTATATAATATTACAGAATCTCTTGTTTAGTTGTCAGCTGGCTAGTTTCTTGTGTAGCTAAATTCACTTGTACGTTCTCTAAATTGATGGCTAGACTTCTGACAAAGACTGAGATACTAGTATCACCAGATAAATACAAATGGGTAGCATTTTTCTACGTCTGTTTCTCTCAGGTAGGCCATGGCTCGCGGTCAACAGAAGATTCAATCCCAGCAAAAGAACGCCAAGGCGGCAGCTGCTAAGAAGAAGGGAGCGGCAGCAGACCAGAAGACTGCAGCCAAGGCAGCGCTGGTCCACACCTGTCCTGTCTGTCGGGTGAGTATTAGTGGTTGGTACTGTATGTGCCTTTAGAAGGCAGGCCAAACTCGTGTTTGGTGATTCCTGGTGTCTCATCAAAATAAACTGCAGCATGTTTTGGTAATCATTCAGCGGTTTTTACCTGATTAAGTACATAACCATTAGAAATTGATGTTGAAAGTTCAATAAAATAGTCCTAAAACTTAAGTTGAAAATGATGGTGGTGCTGCTTTCTGTAGACAATGTGTCCAAATCAATAACCAATATGCAGAAACAGTTTGTTATATTGAAGACCTAAACATAAAATGTACTATCTGCACATACATGTGCAACAATAATAATCACAGTACTTTTGTATTAACGGCACACACACCAAAAACCCTGTTTTGACAAGTGACAAATAACTGATATCAATTAGGGGGGAAATCAGGTTGTATGCGCTCTTGAAACCCACAAATTAAAAGAAAAACATGGAAACTGGAGTTTTTTTTACATCACTGGGTAGAGAACAACTTGCAGAACACTGTCATATAGATTTTAGAGTGATTCATTTTGCTTTGGGGTTCGACCAAGACAGGAAGACAAATGCAACACTTATTTGTGAATCACTCATATCGATATCACATTGAAATCAATTGTGCGAGAGGGGGAGATGAGGTTGCACGTCCTGTTAAAATTAACACGGCTCAAAAACCAAACGGAATCTGGGAATAATGTGTACATCACTGGTTAGAGGACAATTTGTAGAAGACCGTTAGCTAGGCCTACATTTAGAAGTGTTGCATTTTCTTTCAAGTGGGTCACAGACGCGGTAAGTGTAATGCAACACTTTTTTTTTGTTAATCACTTCCATCAATGTCACGCTGAAATCAATAGAATGGGGGTTAAATGTTGGTGGTGTAGCGCTGTTTGAAGTAACACTATTCACACTTGGAATAACCTAAACACGGTTGGTTAGATCAACTTGTAGCGGAATTACATTTTTATCTTGGAATGTCAGGTGTTGATTTCGGTAGGAAACGGAACACCTTTTTTGTTAGTTATCTTAAACTTAAACGAATCACGACGCGACATAGGATATCAACAGTGACAACAGTTGGCTGCTATTTAAGTGACAGTTTGACTGTCAAATCCATGTATTGGTGTGTGGCCATAGACTTTTATAGAGAGACCGCGTTTAATTTTCTGTCGCATTTCGTTGACTTATGTGGCATTTCTAAGTCCTGCATAACCGGTACAAAACCAAAGATATTGATCTGTTTTAAGTAATCAATCATATGTCATCTTGAAAACTATACACTTTTATACTAGCATCAACAATCTGAGGTAAAATGGATGTGTAAATCCAATACATTTTCTGGGGTGAAAATGCAGGCATGTGTAAGTTATTAACACAAACTGTCCACATTAGGGAAATTAACAGAATATACAATTGACTATGGCAAAATATTTCAACATGTCCATTTAAGATGATAGTATACACTATATATTCAAAAGTATGTGGACACCCCGTCAAATTAGTGGATTCGGCTATTTCAGCCACACCCGTTGCTGACAGGTGTATAAAATCGAGCATAGAGCCATGTAATCTCCATAGACAGACATTGGCTGTAGAATGGCCTTACTGAAGAGCTCAGTGACTTTCAACGTGGCTCCACCTTTCCAACAAGTCAGTTAGTCAAATTTCTGCCCTGCTATAACTGCCCTGGTCAACTATAAGTGCTGTTATTGTGAATTGGAAACGTCTAGGAGCAACAACGGCTCAGCCGTGAAGTGGTAGGCCCAAGCTCACAGAACGGGAGCTTGTGTCCTCGGTTGCAACACTCACTACCGAGTTTCAAGCTGCCTCTGGAAGCAACGTCACAAGAACTGTTTATTGGGTGCTTTATGAAATGGGTTTGCATGGCCGAGTCGCCGCACACAAGCCTAAGATCACCATTCACAATGCCAAGTGTCGGCTGGAGTGGTGTAAAGCTCGCCGCCATTGGACTCTGGAGCAGTGGAAATGCGTTCTCTGGAGTGATGAATCACGCTTCAAAATCTGGCAGTCTGACGGACAAATCTGGTTTTGGCCGATGCCAGGAGAACTGTGCCTGCCCCAATGCATAGAGCCAACTGTGAATTTTGGTGGAGGAGGAATAATAGTCTGGGGCTGTTTCATGGTTCGGGCTAGGCCCCTTAGTTTCAGTGAAGGGAAATCTTAACGCTACAGCATACAATGTGCGTCCAACTTTGTGGCAACAGTTTGAAGGCTTTTTCCTGTTTCAGCATGCACCCATGCACAAAGCGAGGTCCATACAGAAATGGTTTGTCGAGATCGGTGTGGAAGAACTTGACTGGCCTGCACAGAGCTCTGACCTCGGCTACATCGAACACCTTTGGGATGAATTGGAACGCAGACTGCGAGCCAGGCCTAATTGCCTAAATTCAGTGCCCGACCTCACTAATGCTCTTGTGGCTGAATGGAAGCAAGTCCCCTCAGCAAGCCTTCCCAATAGAGTGGAGGCTATTATAGCAGCAAAGGGGGAACCAACGCCATATGCCCATCATTTTGGAATGAGATGTTCGACGAGCAGCTGTCCACATACTTTTGGTCATGTAGTTTGTTGCCCACTTGCAAACTATTGCAACAATGACATCTCTTTCTCGCTCATTTAACCATTTAGAGAGTAAAATAATGGTCTCAACCACAATTTAACCAGGCACTCTAGACTAGAGCCTCCATAGTCTGTACAGCAGCCTGAACGTTTGACATCCCTACCTTTTAGGTTTCTCTTTGTGTCTAGTCCATTGTACTGGCCTGTGTGATCTGTTGTACTTTGATGCATTTTATTGCTTTATCATTTGTCACCTGAAAATTCGGTCTCAGCCAACAGTTGTTGATATCCTCCGTCCCTTACCTGACCCTTACAGACGCAGATGCCGGACCCGAAGACGTTCAAGCAGCACTTTGAGAGCAAGCATCCCAAGTCGCCAATGCCCCCAGAGCTGGATGATGTTGAGGCTTAAAAGACCAACACACACAATGGACCTACAGCTGGGTTAAGATGCTCTCATCATTCAGACTCCCAGTATACATGTTAGAAGCAAACTCTTTCCCCATGCTAAAGTTGTATGACTCAATATGTGGATATGTCGTCACTCATCGCCTTTCATGTTGTGATTCACAGACACACGATGACCACGATTAGAGCGCTGCGACTGGAACGTAATGGCTTCAAGAGACAAAACACCGAGACCCCTGGACATGGGTGGGGGAATATTTGTGTGACAATGACCTAAAAGGGGGGCAGAAGCACACCAGCACCCCATCTTATATGTCCAACCATCCCTCAACTTCAGACTCTGTGGAAGCATCCATCTTAATTATATGAGCCCACTCTACCTACATCCCTTTTCCCTGTGCTGCTTCCTTCATTAATACCTGATTCAATAACATCTAGACTGTTACACATCTAAAAGTGTCATGGTGTTACTGTTTTTGCAACTTTTTCTCATTTGTGTACCGCTGTCTTACTTTTGCCCCCACCTCTTTTCTATACCTCCTCCCATACACTCTTGTGCAAATCATTTCTGCTTTCTTTGAGAATGGTGTCATAGTGGAAAGGATTTGTTAATTGCCCAAGACTGAGCCTTGTTCTGCCTGTAAAAGGCCCTGGTCGAAACAGTACCAAAATCACTTTTGATAGTCGCCGGGTCCACGTTGTAACAATTGTATTTTGCATTTGACCATTTCCAAGAAATGTATAAATATATATGAAAGCATTCCTCTGCCTATTTGATCCATTCTGAAGGAAAGCAGTGAATACGTTTTCTCTGTGTGTGAGAGAATATGTATGCCTTGTAATGCTGGCAGAAAATGTGTTACTTCCAAATGCAAGTTAAACGCCATTCCGTCTATACTGATACCAGACTAATGCATACTTATAAGTATTTAATGTATTTCCAATATACTGGAATGCTATGTAGCTGAAGAGGGGTGACACTGTCTAGGATAGGAGTGTCAATCAGTTTCTGGAGGTCTGTGTTCACTGGCATTTCCTCTCACTTCTGCATCAAATCAACCTCTGCAATATATATTCTAGTTATTTTATTACAAACATAGCAGTACACAGTCCTCCATAAATATGTTGACAATGACAAATTCCTGTGTATTGGATCCTCTGTACATAGAAAAACGACAAAAAAATGACATTTGCCATTGCTACTAACTTGTACTGGTTAAAAGTATAATTAAAGAAATGCATAAAAAGTAGTAATTTTTGTCACGTGCTTATGGTCCATATATTTAGCGTTAGTACATCTAAAAGAGACAATGAGAAATTCATGGTTCAACAAGACAACATAGACATCAAAAGGGTAGAAATGTAGCATTGCACTTATGTCACAGTACTTTACAGCTTTGATTGGATACATAGAATATATGACAAAGGGTGATGTAATTATCTGAATTACTGTAGATTTGAATAGTTTAAGAGTGAAGTATGGTTCTAAGTCCAATGTGAAGGTCCTTCTTTATGAAGGAGGCAATGTGTGTTATTCATATACCATTCTCATACTCAAAATCAATATATTATACTGAACAGAAATATAAACAACATTGAAAGTGTTGGTCCCATGTTTCATGAGCTGAAGTAAAATATTTCAGGAATGTTTCATAAGCACAAAAAGTTTATTTCTCAAATTTTGTGCATAATTTGTTTATAGCCATGTTAGTGAGCATTTCTTCTTTGCCAAGATAATCCATCCACCTGGCAGGTGGGGCACTTCAATAAACTGATTAAATAGCATAATCATTAGACAAGTGCACATTGTGCTGGGGACAATAACAGGCCACCTTAAAATGTGCAGTTTTGCCACACAACACACAGTTTTTTCTCAAATTTTGATGGAGCATGTCGACTGCTGGAATGTCCACCAGAGATGTTGCTGGAGTATTAATTTCTCTACCAATGTCGTTTTAGAGAATTTGGTAGTATGTCCAACCGCAGACCAAGTTTAACCATGACAGCCCAGGACCTCCACATCCGGCTTCTTCACATGCAGGATCATCTGAGATCAGACACCATTGATAGCTGATGAAACTGGGATTGCACAACTGAAGAGTTTGTAAGAAGAAATCGTCACAGTGCTCGTCGTACTCACCAGGGTCTTGACCTGACTTCAGTGGACAAATGCTCACCTTTGATGGCCACTGGCACGCTGAAGAAGTGTGCTCTTCACAGATGAATCCTGTTGTAGCGTGGGTGAGTAGTTTGCTGATGTCAACGTTGTGAACAGAGCGCCCCATGGTGGCGGTGGGGTTATGGTATGGGGAAATAAACTATGGACAACGAACACAATTGCATTTTATCGATGGCAATTTGAATGCACAGAGAAACCATTGTTGTGCCACTCATCCGCCGCCATCACCTCATATTTCAGGATGATAATGCTCGGTCCCATGTTGCAAGGATCTGTACACAATTCCTGGAAGCTGAAAATATCAAAATTGTTCCATGTCCTGCATACTCATAAGCATGTTTGGGATGCTCTGGATCAACGTGCACGACAGCATGTTCCAGTTCCTGCCAAAATCCAGCAACTTAAAAAAAAATATCAAAAAGGAGTGGGACAACATTCCACAGGCGTCAATCAACAGCCTGATCAACTCTATGCTAAGGTGATGTGGGCTCCCGAGTGGCGCAGCAGTCTAAGGTACTGTATCTCTCGTGCAAGAGGAGTCACTGGTTCAAATCCAAGCTGCATTATTATTATTATTATTATTTGACCCTGCTGGTAATCTATGAACATTTGAACATCTTGGCCATGTTCTGTTATAATCTCCACCCGTTACAGCCAGAAGAGGACTGGCCACCCCTCATACCCTGGTTCCTCTCTAGGTTTCTTCCTAGGTTCTGGCCTTTCTAGGGAGTTTTTCCTAGCCACCGTGCTTCTACACCTGCATTGCTTGCTGTTTGGGGTTTTAGGCTGGTTTCTGTACAGCACTTTGTGACATCAGCTGATGTAAGAAGGGCTTCATAAATACATTTGATTGATTAATTGCATCACATCCAGCCGTGATTGGGAGTCCCATAGGGCGGGGCACAATTGGCCCAGCGTTGTCCGGGTTTGGCCGAGGTAGGCCGTCATTGTAAATAAGAATTTGTTCTTAACTGACTTGCCTAGTTAAAAAGGTTAAATTAAAAAAATATATATATTAAATGAGTCCCACTGCATGAGGCAAATGGTGGTCACACCAGATACTGACTGGTTTTCTGATCCACGCTCCTATCTTCATTTAAAATGGTATCTGTTACCAACAGATGCACATCTGTATTCCCAGTCATGTGAAATCCATAGATTAGGGCCTAAAGAACATATTTTAATTGACTGATTTCCTTATATGAACTATAACTCAGTAAAATCGTTGAAATTGTTGCATGTAAAGTTTATATTTTTGTTCAGTGTAGATACATACTAATTATCCTCATATTTCCAGATTATTGATATCAACTGCTGGCTGTAAGGTATATTACCCTGTTTGTATCTTTTGGAACAATGGTAGTGAGGTTTATTACAATGATGTAGAATAGATGGGCCACCACAGATGTCACAGGCATCCACAGGTCTTGACCACCATGTTGCGATGCTTCTTTAGGATCACATTGTTGTTGTCGTCATAGAAGAGTACAGAGATGGGACTGAGCTTGGTGGGTGCGCAGCACGCTTTGGGAACCTCATCTGGCTTCAAAAGGTGAACCTGCCACGAAAAAAGGTCAATCAGACTTATTCATACATACACTTTGATATAATCAATGATAATATCCTGTTTATAAAAGAGATATTGATTATTATTATGCAGATGCTTCAGTGCTCTCCTACTTCAGTGGGCTGTGGCTTCGCCCCCCTTGTCTGAATTTGGTCAATATGTTTTAACCCAGGTTGTCTGTGCTCCACAAGACTTTATAGCCCACTGAGCCAAAGCCTAGAAGTTCAACAACAACTTCCATGAAACAAACTAAAACATTTCAATGGGCCATTGACCAAGCTGGTGACTTAAAAAAAAAATGGTATTTTTATTTTACATTATACACACACAACATAGGAAAGCCTCTGGTGACAAAATAGGGTCAATAGAATTAGAATGATGACCAGGAACTGTATAGGATTCTAACGGTAACCATTGAGTTCCAAATTCATTTCTATGGCAACACAGCTGTCAATTTTGTAAACAACACTTTTCAAATATATGTGTTGCCATGAGACATCTAACCGTTAGAACATATCGGCGTTCTATTGAACGTTTTCTGTTCGAAAACAAGAACAACTTGAATTTGCTGTTCAACAACAACAAACTTGACTGATTTTTGAGACCTGAGATTGAAACATCGACTGGAAAATGCCTGGGTGCTTTTCAACATTGACGGAGAGACTGCGAGGACGTCGGCGGCCTACTGCGTCGACAGGTTGTTCAAATTCATTTGTGGCTTGTTTTTCTTGTCTTTTTCCGTTTTGCAGGGTTCGTGATCGTCGGGAGGTGGACAGCGACGGCGACTTCGAAGTTGGTATGTGGAATTTTAAACTTCTTATTTTACTACATTCAACATTGACAATGTGATTTGTGAAATGTTGTGTATTTCTGTAATCCAGGCTTGCAAGCTAACGTTAACTTTAGTAATTGTTGCTAAACGATGCACTTTTGCTAGTAGTATTAGCTAGCGTGCTACATTTTACGTCCTAATAATTGTTTGTTTGTATTCCTTTTCCTAATTTTAGAATCAACTGTACTGGATGAGGTCCAGTTGGATGTGCCACTGCTGCCAGTTATCCTTCATGTCCAGGATGCTGCTATCATCCTTGAGGTACACTTTTCAGAAAGTTTTTGGTTTTATGTTTGAAAAGTATCCCACATATTCATTGTGAAAATCTTTGTTGTCTGCTTTAGGAGGCCACTGGTAATTGGCAGCTGATAGCGATTAGGTTCAGCCCCCTGTACTGTGGACCTGTTGTGATCAGGGTAAGAGAACCACACACAGTCACATCACCGTTACAATGTTTGCTGTTTCTAACCTGAATGTATTGTAATGTCACCCCCCTCTTGTGCAGAACAATGCCGGTCCGGTGGCTAAAGCCTGGAGGACTTTCCAGTTCATCAGCCCCATTATCACCTACATGCGTGGGGGATCCCAGGTATGTGTCTTTGTAACTATCTAGTCCTAATCTACATTGTCAGAGTCATGTGATCTTGATGGAAATATGTTACAGCGATGGCTGATGTTGTTTTGTTGTTTCTCTCCACAGCAGGTGGTGGTGAGGATGCACCATGTGAGTAGGGTTCGAGGCCTGGAGACTCAACTGGTGTGGGCCATCTCCAAGGAGACAGCCAGACTTAGTCCAGAGGGCATCCCCTACTGTGCCACCAAGGTGCAGTCTGTCACTTGGATCCAGGTAAGATGTAAATACTACTGAAATAGTATTAGATTAGGCTTTTCTTAACTTATTCCCTTTGGCCTTAACATGTCGTCTCTCTCTGTCAGTATGTGGCTGGCAGGGTGACCCAGTATGCATCTCACCTCCGCCACGAGACGTCTGTGGACGTGACGCTTGGCTGCTACCAGGTAAATAAACGTTTTCCTATGTATATAGAATACAAATTACTGGGCATTTTTCCATTAGATATGCTCTGTTTTCTATTAACCTGTGTGTGTGGTAAACAGGTTTGTTGTGTGTGTTTTTGGAGCAGCAGACTGATGTCTCGGTGGTGTACGCCACTCTCCACATGGGGCTGGATGGGCTGCTCTCCTCCTCGGCGTGGTCGGAGGCTGCCTCCGTCTCTACGCCCACCAATCAGCAGTTCACTGAGCCAGAGCCTGAGGGCCACAACTGCTATGAGGTCAGATGTTAGACACACAGTTACACATTCTATTGACTAGTAGCATTAAGATCCTTCCATTGACCCATTGTTTGTCATGTAATTGGTCACTGATGTTGAATGTTTGTTCTGTTGTTGTAGGGCTGGGAGGAGGACCTGCTGCCTGAGGAGAGGGAGGTTCCTCTGCTAAAGTGAGTTCCTGTAAATGTCTGTGTAGTCTGGGCTTGTCAGATGCTGAAGGATAGTGGTCACCATGCTGTTATCCCCATTGACTCTAATGGTTGACATGCTCCATTCCCTCCCTCCCACAGCCTCTACCTTACCACCAAGAGAGTGGAGGACATCGCCCTGAGGCTCGTCTCCCTGCGCCAGGCCTTCACTGTGAGTGGACCCACTTTTATTTTTTCTCTCTGTATCTTCTTGTTCTGTCTGTCTCCTAGAGGAAGATGGGTGTCTCACCCTAACTCTTCCCTCTTCTCTAGACACTGCTTGGTTCCACCCTGAGCAGGAACCATCTGTTTGTGGCAGGAAAGGTCCTAATGGGCGCACTGGTTCAGGCCCACCACATGGTAGCTCACTAACTCATTATTCATTCAAGGGAAAGAGAGCGTCCTCAGTGGGAAATGTCTTCTGTTCACTAACATCAATGCTCTTTGCTTTGTGATAGGACGAGGCCGAATTCATCCGTGCCTATAACGACTTTGTTGACTACCTGAGTGACCCCTCCAAGAAGATTGACATTGAGAGGGAGCTGGCTGAGGCAAAGGTGAGTTCATTAACTCTTTCATGTCTCACTTTGAGTTCTTCCACATGCATGTCTTTATACATCACAGTATCTGATCTATTTGAAATCCTTCCTATTTTCTCCAAATGTGTTTTCTTGTCCTAGATCCATCATGTTAACCTGATAGATGTCCTCTTTGAACTGGTGATGTTTGGGATGATGACAGCTCAGAAGTCCCTGATGGTGGTAAATAGCATCTCACTGGTACATGTTTCCATGTCTCTCTATTAGCAAATTCACTTAAATTTTTCTTCTCTCCTCCTCTGTTTCCTTTAGCACCCTGGTGGGTTCATGGAGCGTCTGTACGCTCTCCTGTACTCCTTCCTGCCCGCTGCTGCCAGCATTGAGCCAAAGGCTGAGAGATACCTGCTGCTGCTCAATGTAAGTGTCGAGTTTACTTCCTTATTCCTAGTTTACTTTTTCCTGATTAACAGGGTTTCAATTACGTTTTACAGGGAGTAACTCTCATTGTCTCTTTCCTCTTGGTAAGCTAGTAACTCAGAGCCATTATCTATGTGTTGTGTGGTGTTCTCTTCAGGGCGGGCTGATGGCTCTGCTAGATGACATGTTTGGGCAGCAGCTGGCCTGGTACTTTAACCCAGAATCTCTGGTCACTGAGCTCTCCAGCCTCCTGGAGTACCACCTGGAGAACCTCATGGCCAGCATGTAGTCCTGCTGCAGAGATCTGAAAGACCACACTCTCTCTCTGTCTGTCCATCTCTCTCTCTCTCTCTCTCTCTCTCTCTCTCTCTCTCTGTCCATCTCTCTCTCTCTCTCTCTCTCTCTCTCTGTCTCTCTCTCTCTCTCTCTCTGTCCGTCCATATCTCTCTCTCTCCATCCATCTTTCTTTCTCTCTCTCAGGATTTGAGGACTTGAAGTGCTTCGTTGAACCATGATTAGTTAACACCCATTAAATTAATGTATTCTCTTGTTTTCTCTCCCTACAGGATTCTTGTGACACTTTGTCACCTAACAGGGATCTAGACACTAATGCACTACATTACTTTGCACTGAATTTGACATTTTTAAATAAAATAACTAGTAGTTCAAAGCATTTGTCTCTGTCTTTTCATTTACTTGATCATTTCATCACTATTTCCTCTTCCTGGAGTTATGAGGCTAATATTACATGAACAATTATGCTTTATTCTTAACATATGGAAATAAACAACAACGTTTAGTTGATTTACAGGTACTACAGGCCCACACTTTATGGCATTGTACTGTGATGTGTGAGTCTGCCATTGTAGACTTAGGTAACTTGGGTATATTACTTTCAATCTGCCATATTTCCCATTAATGTCTGAGCAATTTACCGTCTTTCCCACTGAAACCAATGTTAGTGTTCATGTGAGAGAGGGTGTAGTAGTACATACTGACCACTAGTTGGATCATAGCGTGGTTGGTGGCGTTCATGCAGGAACCCAGAGGGTATAGGCATTCTCCATCACAGTAGAAGGCAGAGTAACCCGTAGGAGCCAGGACCCAGTCCTAATAGAGAGAAATACCATAGAAATAGAATGACAAGATTAGATAAATGACTAGAACAGAAATACATACACTCCAATGCACGTACTACACAAATGCCTTGCTTCCTTAAAAAGACTAATTGTGTGTTACAGCAAATAAGGTGATACAATGTTAGCTCATGATATTATCTATTCAGTAGAATGAGTAGTTAAGGGAGACAGAAGCTTACCTTCCAGCCTAGGTCACTAAAGCTCACATATAATTCATGTCTCTTACAAGCCTGACGCCCACTGTTGACGTGGCTGTGATCTGAAAGGGACCAAACAATATGTTATGAGACAGGACACACTGTAAAGCACACTTTGGATGCATTGGATTTACAATAAAGACACAATTAAATGCAACTTAATTAATTTAGTAATTTGGATTAACGATGCCTTTAAACGTTGCATTAAACAAGCTTCACAACAAGACCTAAAACCAGGGTTGTCCCCTGACCTTGTAGGACCTCACCATGTGTACTGGGCAGGGGCAGGTCATATTTGGGCTTCCTCTTGCGCGGGTTGGGTTTTAGGGCACGTTGGGGGTGACGGGGGGTCTGGCTGGCCCTGAAGAAGGTCACCATGAAGGGCTGTTTGGAGCGGGGGCCCCTTCAACCCACCAAGCCTACCCACCCAGCTGACAAGGACAGATAGAGAGAAAACTGTGTGCGCGTGTGTGTGAGATATAATCGTGAGGTAAACCAAAACATATCTCCATTTCTATGTATTTACTAAACAATTACAAATACTATGACATTACAGTGTTACTGCGCAGGTACTGGTGTCGTATTCTGAGTTATCTTGCCTCTAGTCAAAGGCATAATAATCAAGAAATCCATATTGTGGGTAATAACCTCCCCATCGGCAGAGCATTTCCTGACCCTGACCATAGTGTTAACTCTATGAGGCTCACCCTCCTCTGTCTCCACATAGTGACGAATGCCCAGGTTGCTGCGGGGGTGCAGGACGTGACAAATAAACTTGAAACTGGAATGTTTACTGGTCGCTCTTGAGGTAAAGGGGAATTCAGATGTGAGGAATACATTTGACTAGTTGTAGAAAATACTGGAGATCAATAAAAATAAGGCAAGGAGCAAGCACTGCGTGGATATTAAGTGTGCCAAACAGGTGCTGTATAGATTACAATACTATTTTTCTAACCTTTTGGAACAATGTAAACACTAAATACATTATAAGCGTATCAGAATGCAATTTCCAAAATGGAAGGCTTATTTATTGTTGAAGCTAATTATTCAAGGCTAGCTTTATTTTATTTTAAAACTAAAATGCTTGATTACATTTCAAATGATGAATGACTCATATGCTGTGTGATGACATGAACGAATGAAAGATTGATTGATACAGTAGCCTATATACAGTGTCAAGAAAAAGTATGGGAACCCTTTGAAATTACCTGGATTTCTGCATAAATTAGTAAGACAATTTTATCTGATCTTCATCTAAGTTACAACAGTTGACAAACACAGTGTGCTGAACTAATAACACACAAATTGTATTTGTATTGTCTATATTGAATACATAATTTAAACATTCACAGTGTAGGTTGGGAAATGTATGTGAACCCCAAGGCTAATGACTTCTCCAAAAGCTAATTGGAGTCAGGAGTCAACTAACCTAGAGTCCAACCAATGAGACAAGATTGGAGATGCTGGTTAGAGGTGTCTAGCCCTATAAAAAAACACTCACAAAATTTGAGATCGCTATTCACAAGAAGCCTTGCCTGATGTGAACCATGCCTCAAACAAAAGAGATCTCAGAAGACCAATAAAAATTGTTGACTTGCATAAAGCTGGAAAGGGTTACAAAAGTATCTCTAAAAGCCTTGATGTTCATCAGTCCACGGTAAGACAAATGGAGAAAGTTCAGCACTGCTGCTCTTCTCCATAGGAGTCGCCGTAAGGGAAAGATGATTGCAAGAGCACAGCGCATTATGCTCAATGCGGTTATGAAGAATCCTAGAGTGTCAGCTAAAGACTTACAGAAATCTCTGAAACATGTTAACATCTCTGTTGACGAGTCTACGATACGTAAAACACTAAACAAGAATGGTGTTCATGGGAGGACACCACAGAAGAAGCCACTGCTGTCCAAAAAAAACATTGCTGCACGTCTGAAGTTTGCAAAAGTGCACCTGGATGTTCCACAGTGCTACTGGCAAAATATTCTGGACAGATGAAACTACAGTTGAGTTGTTTGCAAGGAACACACAACACTATGTGTGGAGAAAAAAAGGCAAAGCATACCAACATCAAAAACCTCATCCCAACTGTAAAGTATCATGGTTAGGGGCTGCTTTGCTGCCTCTGGACCTGGACAGCTTGCTATCGCCGACGGAAAAAAAAATTCCCAAGTTTAACAAGACATTTTGCAGGAGGATGTAAGGCTATCTGTCCACCAATTGAAGCTCAACAGAAGTTGGGTGATGCAACAGGACAACGACCCAAAAAACAGAAGTAAATCAACAACAGAATGGCTTCAACAGAGGAAAATACGCCTTCTGGAGTGGCCAAGTCAGTCCTGACCTCAACCCCATTGAGATGCTGTGGCATGACCTCAAGAGAACGGTTCACACCAGACATCCCAACAATATTGTGGAACTGAAACAGTTTTGTAAAGAGGAATGGTCCAAAATTCCTCCTGACCGTTGTGCAGGTCTGATCCGCAACTACAGAAAACATTTGGTTGAGGTTATTGTTGCCAAAGGAGGGTCAACCAGTTATTAAATCCAAGGGTTCACATACTTTTCCCACCCTGCAGTGTGAGTGTTTACATGGTGTGTTCAATAAAGACATGAAAACGTATCATTTTTTGTGTGTTATTAGTTTAAACAGATCCAATCAAATTTTATGACCAATTTATGCAGAAATCCAGGAAATTCCAAAGTGTTCACATACTTTTTCTTGCCAGTGTAGTTGATCACAAACTCAAGGAATGCAAGAAGCTAGCAAATTCCTGTCCACTTTCAAAAGGTATTCACAATATTCTAATAATACAAGGGGTTATGAAAGAAAACACTTGGCCTGGGGTCGTTCAGTGGTCTTGTGCTGTGGTGGAATGTCTCACCATTATGCTTGCACCAATCCAATGCTTTTAAATGCATGAGGTGAAATGATGCAGGGTATTAGAACACAGCTTATTTCTTTCCCCACTTTCCCCAAAATCAATTTGTCCCCTCAATCACTCTTGCCACTTGCTTGCTTTCGGCAAGGCTATTTTCTTGCCTGCCAAAATTCTCCTCTCCTTCTATCTTGGGACTGCAAGGCCTGGCACACTTCAGAATACCCATCCCTCAATCCCCTATCCCATCGTGCTTTTCCCTCTAAAGGCTTTTCCTACATTTTTTTACGCTTTTTCTGTTTTAGTTTTTTTAAATGTAGGTACAGTAGTAATAATAAAATAATAATAACAACAAATAAAAATGTGTACTCTGGGCAAAAAAGAAAGTTCAAATACATAAGTCAACATGAGTGCATATCCATAATCACAGTAAACTGTTATAACATCAAAAATTAGATTTTTTTTAATGTATAATAATATAATAAGCAAAACTATGACTGAATGTGCCTCCATGAAGAATCCCCTCCCCAATAGGTCCCTTCCCCCTCAATAGGACACCCCCAGCACCTCCACCATCCCCATCAACCCACCCACAAAACACAATAATGATAATAATAGAAATTTAAATAAAATAAATATACATACACACATGTACAGTACATATACATAAACATATTCACAAGACACTCAACTTCTCATCTCTTTTTCCTCCATCAGATATGCAGGTGACATTTCCACCTGGATGACAGCACATAATCAGCAAGACGGAGATGCTCTTCATCCGAGGGAATACCTGCCCATTCTCAGATGTTAGATAACCCGAGATGATCACGTCATTTACATTCCAGTCTTTGTCAGCTCCACATTTGACTACTTTAACCCACACCCTGCTGGAATCCCTGCATTCTCAGATTCCCCTCTGTTATTAATCTCTATATTGTAATCAATAAAGTGTTTCAAAATGCTGTACTTTTATGAACATATATGTTCAGATCATTCCTGAGAGAGAAGGGGTGTAATATTTCCAGATGGGTGTGTGGTACCTTCCTCACCCATGCCAACAAGATGTTACTTCTTGTGGGGTCTTTGCCTTGAAAGTAAGTATGAGAGTATAAGTAATGTACAATTAACCTACTGAAAGTATACTGACTAAAAGGCAAAACAGAACTGTCAAATTATATTATAGATGTGTCGTTGTATACTTGCGAATTAGAATCTTAAATTGAACATAATTCTGTTGGTGAAAACTGAAATGCCTATCAATTTTTTTCCCCAGTTTGCTGAATGTGTTCTGAAGGTATAAGGGCACAAGGTGAGGCCCAGATGCAGATGGTTCGAGTCTCTGATATTTATTCAAATCCAAGGGGTAAGCAAGAAGATGGTCGTGGACAGGAAAAAGATCAAAAACAGGTCAGAGTCCAGGAGGTACAGAGTGGCAGGCAGGCTCAAGGTCAGGCAGGCGGGTTCAGAGTCCAGACAGGCAAGGGTCACAACCAGGAGGACGAGCAAAAACAGCGCAAAGTAAAAAGCAGGAGACTGGAATAACATGCTGGTTGACTTAACAAACTGTCAACAGACTAGCAGGGAACACAGGAATAAGTATCCAGGGACTAATGAGGGACTAATGAGGAAAACAGGTGACACCTGGATGTGGGTGGAGACAATCACAAAGACAGCTGAAACAGATCAGGGCGTGACAGAAGGAGGAGTCGTTGTCTTTTCAAATAGGGACAAAGATGTTAACATCACGAGAGAAGAAATAGCAGTCACTCTCCTCTAAAACACTGGTATGTTCAATTTCTAATTTAATATAATTGTAGTTAAAGAAAAACTTGAAAGCTCCATATAAATGTTATCTTTGATCCAACTTCTGACTAGATGGCTGCTAAAACACATGTATATAAATAATTATGTTACAAGAAACCTATACTATTCCCTTGTTCGCTCAGAAAAATGCATGTAAAGATGTATAGACTACTTGACATTATGTTTTGCCTGATGACCTGAGCCATTATTGAGGTGGACAATAATGAGGAAGACACTAACGGGGTAATTGCTGGTTCACTTCAAAAGGCATGTTTTTAGGAGTACAAATTTGTATAAGCAGTAATACTACCTCTAGAAATATCATCTACTTTGTCTGATAATGAAATAATTATAATTCAAGAAAATGTATTCAACGTTTTAAATATATTTACATTTATCATAAATTTCAGATTGGTTGTGACCGCTGCCCACGATGGTTCCACCAGTCCTGTATGAAAACCATTCCATCATTGGAGGATTGTGTCTGCGCTGCCTGTCAGGACTAGGTTAGGCTTGAGTTCCAGGTGACGGTATCACCTGGAAAACTTTCCATAAAAAGTGGACTAAATGTTCAGTCGAGCTGTTGCAGCTTTCCAATATGTATTTATATTTGATTTGTCATTTTATCTCTTATGCAAAGATTGAAATTTTGTATTTCTTATTAAATGTTAAACTTAACTTTGATCAATATTTGTTATTTTCTTAAACGTTTCTAAAATAAGTTTGTTTCTTTATACTTTCATTTAGCTTTCTGTTGCACACACTACTGGTCAACATGCGCTACCAAAATGATTCTGAAGTGTGCCAGGCCTTGCAGTCCCAAGATCGAAGGGGGTGGGGGTAGAATTTCAGCAGGCAAGAAAATAGCCTTGCCGAACCACCTCCTAATTTCCTTAAATTTGTGGCTAGAGTCAAGTACTTTCTGTCGCACACATCAGTCAAATACTTTCTATAGAACAGTTTACGTCAGGATAGGCAACCGAAATTAATGAGGGAGTAAAATGTAGGCAAGCAATAAATACACTGCTCAAAAAAATAAAGGGAACACTTAAACAACACAATGTAACTCCAAGTCAATCACACATCTGTGAAATCAAACTGTCCACTTAGGAAGCAACACTGATTGACAATACATTTCACATGCTGTTGTGCAAATGGAATAGACAACAGGTGGACATTTTTGGCAATTAGCAAGACACCCCCAATAAAGGACTGGTTCTGCAGGTGGTGACCACAGACCACTTCTCAGTTCCTATGCTTCCTGGCTGATGTTTTGGTCACTTTTGAATGCTGGCGGTGCTTTCACTCTTGTGGTAGCATGAGACGAAGTCTACAACCCACACAAGTGGCTCAGGTAGTGCAGCTCATCCAGAATGGCACATCAATGCGAGCTGTGGCAAGAAGGTTTGCTGTGTCAGCGTAGTGTCCAGGGCATGGAGGCGCTACCAGGAGACAGGCCAGTACATCAGGAGACGTGGAGGAGGCCTTAGGAGGGCAACAACCCAGCAGCAGGACCGCTACCTCCGCCTTTGTGCAAGGAGGAGCAGGAGGAGCACTGCCAGAGCCCTGCAAAATGACCTCTAGCAGGCCATAAATGTGCATGTGTCTGCTCAAACGTTCAGAAACAGACTCCATGAGGGTGGTATGAGGGCCCGACGTCCACAGGTGGGAGTTGTGCTTACAGCCCAACACCGTGCAGGATGTTTGGCATTTCCAGAGAACACCAAGATTGGCAAATTCGCCACTGGCGCCCTGTGCTCTTCACAGATGAAAGCAGGTTCACACTGAGCACGTGACAGAGTCTGGAGATGCCGTGGAGAACGTTCTGCTGCCTGCAACATCTTCCAGCATGACCGGTTTGGCGGTGGGTCAGTCATGGTGTGGGGTGGCATTTCTTTGGGGGGGCCGCACAGCCCTCCATGTGCTCGCCAGAGGTAGCCTGACTGCCATTAGGTACCGAGATGAGATCCTCAGACCCCTTGTGAGACCATATGCTGGTGCGGTTGGCCCTGGGTTCCTCCTAATGCAAGACAATGCTAGACCTCATGTGGCTGGAGTGTGTCAGCAGTTCCTGCAAGAGGAAGGCATTGATGCTATGGAATGGCCCACCCGTTCCCCAGACCCGAATAAAATTGAGCTCATCTGGGACATCAAGTCTCGCTCCATCCACCAACGCCACGTTGTGGTGCACACAGACTGTCCAGGAGTTGGCGGATGCTTTAGTCCAGGTCTGGGAGGAGATCCCTCAGGAGACCATCCGCCACCTCATCAGGAGCATGCCCAGGCGTTGTAGGGAGGTCATACAGGCATGTGGAGGCCACACACACTACTGAGCCTCATTTTGACTTGTTTTAAGGACATTACATCAATGTTGGATCAGCGTGTAGTGTGGTTTTCCACTTTCATTTTGAGTGTGACTCCAAATCCAGAACTCCATGGATTGATAAATTTGATAAATTTTATTTTTGTGTGATTTTGTTGTCAGCACATTCAACTATGTAAAGAAAAAAGTATTTAATAAGATTATTTCTTTCATTCAGATCTAGGATGCGTTGTTTAAGTGTTCCCTTTATTTTTTTGAGCAGTATATTTCAGAACAACTGCTAGACGAATAAGACATTGGTGAGATTATGAATTTTGGCAAAGAGATGTATTTATAAATTAATTCACTTCAAACAAATAGCCAAACCGAAAACTGCAGACATTACTAGTCCCCCCGCGATCAAACTGACAAAAATCAAATGAAACGCAGCCTAACGTGATCAGAAATCTCAAGTCGCAGCAATGAAGAATTGAGTTGGCAAGAATTGGAGCTGTTCGGTACAAAACCGGAAGAGTCATCTTTATTTCATCCTTCCTGACTGTTGATGACCTCTTAAAGTGGAACTGCACGGAAAAGGCTCCATGCAGGATTTCGCCAAAATGTAACCCACTGGACAAAAACTGGTTGAATCAACATTGTTTCCATGTCATTTCAAACCCAAAAATCTATGTGATGACATTGAATCAACGTCTTTTTTTTCACTCAATTTTGAACCTAAATCCAATTACATGGCGGCATTTGTTGTTGAATTCAAGGTTAGTTGACAACTAAACCAAATGTAAATCAAAACTAGAAGTTGTACTAATGTCTGTGCCCAGTGAAAAGTAATTTGTCTTAGTAAACATGTTTTGAAATACAGTAGGTTATCAATATGCGTTGTCAAATAAAGTCAATACAAGAGATCTTCTGTTGGATCTGACAATTAATCTTGATGGTTGTACAGTCATCTCAAATAAAACTGAAGGACCTCGGTGTTACCCTGGACCCTGATCTCTCTTTTGACGAACATATCAATAGTATTTCATGGACAGCTTTTTCCATCTACGTAACATTGCAAAAAAATCTTACACTTTTTGTCCAAAAATGATGCAGAAAAGTTAATCCATGCTTTTGTCACTTCTAGATTAGACTACTGCAATGCTCTACTTTCCGGCTACCCGGATAAAGCACTAAACTAGGGCTGATTTCAAGATTTTACTGCTAACCTACAAGGATTTACATGGACTTTCTCCTACCTATCTCTCTGATTTGGTCCTGCCGTACATACCTACACGTACGCTATGGTCACAAGACGCAGGCCTCCTTATTGCCCCTAGAATTTCTAAGCAAACAGCTAGAGGCAGGGCTTTCTCCTATAGAGCTCTATTTTTTTCTGGCAGGGCCTGCCTATCCATGTGAGAGACAAAGTCGGTCTCGACCTTTAAGTCTTTATTGAAGACTCATCTCTTCAGCAGGTCCTATAATTGAGTGTAGTCTGGCCCAGGAGTGTGAAGGTGAATGGAAAGGCACTGGAGCGACGAACCACAATTGCAGCCTCTGCCTGGCCGGTTCCCCTCTCTCCACTGGGATTCTCTGCCTTTAACCCTATTACGGGGGCTGAGTCACTTGCTTAATGGTGCTCTTCCATGCCGTCCATGGGAGGGGTGCGTCACTTGAGTAGGTTGAGTCACTGACGTGATCTTCCTGTCCGGGTTGGCGCCCCCCTCAGGTTTGTGCCGTGGGGGAGATCTTCGTGGGCTACACTCAGCCTTGTCTCAGGATGGTAAGTTGGTGGTTGGAGTTATCCCTCTAGTGGTGTGGGGGCTGTGCTTTGGCAAAGTGGGTGGGGTTATATCCTGCCTAGTTGGCCCTGTCCGGGGTATTTATGTTGCAATAGTTTGTGTTGGGGGGCTAGGGTCAGTCTGTTTATATTTGGAGTATTTCTCCTGTCTTATCCGGTGTCCTGTATGAATTTAAGTATTCTCTCTCTCTCTCTGTCTCTGTCTCTGTCTCTCTCTGTCCTGGGACCATGCCTCAGGACAACCTGGCCTGATGACTCCATGCTGTCCCCAGTCCACCAAAAAATGCTGCTGCTCCAGTTTCAACTGTTCTGCCTGCAGCTATGGAACCCTGACCTGTTCACTGGACCTGCTGTTTTCGACTCTCTCTCTCTCTCTACCGCACCTGCTGTCGCTAACTCTGAATGCTCTGCTGTGAAAAGCCAACTGACATTTACTCCTGTTGCACCCTCTACAACCACTGTGATTATTATTATTTGACCCTGCTGATCATCTATGAACATTTTAACATCTTGGCCATGTACTGTTATAATCTCCACCTGGCACAGCCAGAAGAGGACTGGCCACCCCTCAGAGCCTGGTTCCTATGTTCCTGCCTTTCTAGGGAGTTTTTCCTAGCCACCGTGCTTCTACATCTGCATTGCTTGCTGTTTGGGGTTTTAGGCTGGGTTTCTGTATAGCACTTTGTGACATCGGCTGATGCAAAAAGGGTTTTATAAATACATTTGATTGAAAGTTTGATTGATACAGTATCAATATAATTTTAAAGAGGAAATCTTGGTCTTTTTTGGTAAACAGCTGAGGTGTGGTGATGGAATGAGACCATCCATGACCACGAGATCAAAATGATCGTTTTAACCATGTTTTGAAGCTATACAGTGTTTGTTTAGAGTAAACCGAGCTTACATTTGCGGTTCTGATGGGATAATACAGTTGAACTAAGCTCATGAGGCATTTATAAGTAATATTCTTCAAGAATCAATGCCTACGTCATAAAATGTATTTACCAATCCCAGATTGACCCTTTAACATTAGATAGATATTGATGCAGATAGAATAAGCTTTTTGTTGAACATACTGAGCATACAGCATGTCTATAAAAATATATATTTTTTGTGACATATTTTAGTTTAGAACAAGCACCATCTTTTCCTTCAGTACTTTGTTGCTTTTTGAAATTCACATCAGTGTAGACTACTCCTTCAGACATACTTTGTAAGTGTAACAGTATAGCTTCCGTCCCTCTCCTCGCCCCAACGTGGGCTTGAACCAGGGACTCTCTGCGCACATCAACAACTGACACCCCACGAAGCATCGTTACCCATCGCGCCACAAAAGCCGCGGCCCTTGCAGCGCAAGGGGAACAACTAGCGCGCACCACCGATAACTAGCTAGCCATTTCACATCGGTTACATAAGCCATTGTAAGTGTATGTCTTTCAGTGGGTGGAGATGGTTACTGATCCTAAAAACTCATACTAGACCCAAAATAGACATTTCTATATAATGGGGACTGAGGGACAGAGTTCTGCAATGACAAAGACTTCTCTTGTCTGTTAGTGGCATTAATTCAACTAACTATCACAATTTTTTATTTACCATTATTTAACTAGGCCAGTCAGTTAAGAACAGATTCTTATTTTCAATGACAGCCTAGAAACAGAGTTTAAACTGCAGAACGACAGATTTTTACCTTGTCAGCTCAGGGATTGGATCTTGCAACCTTTCGGTTACTAGGCCAACACTCTAACCCCTAGGCTACCTGCCACCCCGTTAATGATTAAGTGGTAGGCCTATTCCTATCGTTGGTCATCATTTACATCCACACAGCTCTTTCTCTTATAGACATGTAGCTGAACCACATGAGGTATCTGATTAGTTTGATTAATAGTATGTTTCTCTTTTCTGCTTCTAAAAGCATCTTAATTTAGAGAAAGACTGTGGTTTTGATAGAAGTTTGTTGGTTTTCTTGTTAGTTGGAAAAGTATTATTTGAACAACCTTTAATCAGGGGTTTGCCTACAAAAACAATCATTTACAGTTGAAGTCAGAAGTTTACATACACTTAGGTTGGAGTCATTAAAACTCGTTTTTCAACCACTCCACAAATGTCTTGTTAACAAACTATAGTTTTGGCAAGTCTGTTAGGAAATTTACTTTGTGCATGACACAAGTAATTTTTCCAACAATTGTTTCCAGACAGATTATTGCACTTATAATTCACTGTATCACATTTCCAGTGGGTCAGAAGTTTACATACACTAAGTTGACTGTGCCTTTAAACAGCTTGGAAAATTCCAGAAAATGATGTTATGGCTTTAGAAGCTTCTGACAGGCTAATTGACATAATTTGAGTCAATTGGAGGTGTACCTGTAGATGTATTCCAATGCCTACCTTCAAACTCAGTGCCTCTTTGCTTGACATCATGGGGAAATCAAAAGAAATCAGCCAAGACCTCCGAAAAAATGTTGTAAACCTCGACAAGTCTGGTTCATCCTTGGGAGCAATTTCCAAACGCCTGAAGGTAACACGTTCATCTGTACAAACAAGAGTATGCAAGTATAAACACCATGGGACCATGCAGCCATGGGACCCTGACTCAGTTACACCAGCTCTGTCAGGAGAAATGGGCCAAATTTCACCCAACTTATTGTGGGAAGCTTGTGGAAGGCTACCCAAAACGTTTGACCCAAGTTCAACAATTTAAAGGCAATGCTACCAAATACTAATTGAGTGTATGTAAACTTCTGACCCACTTGGAATGTGACGAAAAAAATAAAAGCTGAAATAAATCATTCTCTCTACTATTATTCTGACATTTCACATTCTTAAAATAAAGTGGTGATCCTAACTGACCTAAGACAGGGAACTTTTACTTGGATTAAATGTCAGGAATCGTGAAAAACTGAGTTGAAATGTATTTGGCTAAGGTGTATGTAAACTTCCTAATTCAATTGTATACCTAACAAATGCCTATATTTAGACACAAAAACAATGTTAATAATGATACTTATTATTATTTATTTAACTTGTATGGCGCTTTTTTTTTTTTTACAAAAAACAATCTCAAAGCGTATAAAATCTAAACAAACGAACAACAAATGTAGATTGATTGATGGAGATTGAATGTCTCAATATGGATTCGAATGAAATGCTGGGAGTTGAGGCTGTTTGGATTGAAAAGGCACTGTCGTTTCAGCAGGGGAGGCATCGATGGTAGAGCCAGAGAGTCAGTGCACCACATCTGCTTCTCCGACGGTCAGATCCTCCATAGGACCCGCTTCTCCGTAGGTACTGGTCGTCCATTGGCGAACATTTTGCGCCCACCTGGGTGATGCCACGGATGATGAAAAGCGACCACATCTTGGCAGTAACCTCTCTAGGGTAGGGGGCAGTATTTTCACATCCTGATAAAAAACGTACCCGATTTAATCTGGTTATTACTACTGCCCAGAAACTAGAATATGCATATAATTGTTTGATTTGGATAGAAAACACCCTAAAGTTTCTAAAACTGTTTGAATGGTGTATGTGAGTATAACAGAACTCATATGGCAGGCCAAAACCTGAGAAGATTCTGTACAGGAAGTGCCCTCTCTGACCATTTCTTGGCCTTCTATACCCTCTTTATCGAAAACAGAGGATCTCTGCTGTAACGTGACACTTTCTAAGGCTCCCATAGGCTCTCAGAAGGCGCCAGAACGTCAAATGATGACTTTGCAGTCCCTGGCTGAAAAACAGTAGCGCATTTGGATAGTGGTCGATCTGAGAACAATGAGACGGGCGTGCACGTGAAGAGTCCATTTTACATTTTCAGTCTTTGAACGAAAAAGACATCTCCCAGTCGGAATATTATCGCTATTTTAAGAGAAAAATCGCATAAAAATGTATTTTAAACAGCGTTTGACATGCTTCGAAGTACGGTAATGGAATATTTTGACATTTTTTTGTCACGACATGCGTCTGCGTGTCACCGTTCGGATAGTGTCTTGAACGCAAGAACAAAACAGAGGATATTTGAACATAACTATGGATTATTTTGAACCAAAACAACATTTGTGGATGAAGTAGAAGTCCTGGGAGTGCATTCTGACGAAGAACAGCAAAGGTAATCCAATTTTTCTTATAGTAATTCTGAGTTTAGTGAACGCCAAACTTGGTGGGTGTCAAATTAGCTAGCCTGTGATGGCGAGCTATCTACTCAGAATATTGCAAAATGTGCTTTTGCCGAAAAGCTATTTTAAAATCTGACACCGCGATTGCATAAAGGAGTTCTGTATCTATAATTCTTAAAATAATTGTTATGTTTTTTGTGAACGTTTATCGTGAGTAATTTAGTTAATTCACCGGAAGTTTTCGGTATGTTTGCTAGTTCTGAACGTCACATGCTAATGTAAAAAGCTGTTTTTTTATATAAATATGAACTTGATTGAACAAAACATGCATGTATTGTATAACATAATGTCCTAGGAGTGTCATCTGATGAAGATCATCAAAGGTTAGTGCTGCATTTAGCTGTGGTTTTGGTGACATTATATGCTAGCTTGAAAGATGGGTGTGTGATTATTTCTGGCTGGGTACTCTCCTGACATAATCTAATGTTTTGCTTTCGTTGTAAAGCCTTTTTGAAATCGGACAATGTGGTTAGATAAAGGAGCGTCTTGTCTTTAAAATGGTGTAAAATAGTCATATGTTTGAGAAATTGAAGTAATAGCATTTTTAAGGTATTTGAATATCGCGCCACTCGATTCCACTGGCTGTTGACTATGTGGGACGATTTCGTCCCACATACCCTAGAGAGGTTTTAAGAACAGTCCCTGAGCCTCCTCTGCCACCGCTACAAACAGCATGTAGTACTAGTTGTAATTATTCCCGACAGATGAAACCATAATAGTAATATTACTTAATTATTAAATAATAATAATAAACAATTAATATGAATAATAATAATAGAGATGTATCTAACAGTCTAACTAATAACAATGTTCATTTACATTTCTATGGTCCCTCACCAAAGAAAACCCGTATTTGCGTGTGCAAAACCCGGATGTTATAACAAGAAATTTGCTTACTATTTCAGCAAATCAGCGTGTATGACGTTTGACTGAGCCATCTAATGACCAATGAGAGGGAAGTATTTTCTAATAAGGGGCGGGCTTTATTCCTAAACAGCAAGAAATAAGTCGCTGACACTTCCTTTCGTGGTCAAGTTGGCAGATAACAAAAGTGGCACAAGGACGGTTAAAGTGAACATGGCCCCCAGCATGCAATTGAACGATGCCGTGTCCGATGTTAGAAAGGGAATTCGGGCAATCCTTCTCGGACCCCCAGGTGCTGGGAAAGGAACACAGGTGAGTGAGTTATGCTAACTTGCTATGGAAGTGCAGGAATGGGAGACCGCATGGCCGACACTGCCACCTAAGTGTATACACCTTGTCCTGAAGTTCATTCTGAATTGGCTTGCATAGATGGCTAGCTTTCCCAAGTTTCGTGTCATGAATTGGGTTTCTAGATCAGACGGATAAGGAAGTATAATGCAAGTTGTAGCTAGCTCACTAGTTATGAGCATTTGTTAAGTTGAGCGTAGCCATTTCCCTTTGAACTAACGTTATCTGGTGCTGACCAGTTTGATTTGTGAACTTGCAACACTTTGGCACAATGTTGTACTCGTCTCTGGAGTAGCATGCCAATGTATTGTATGAAGGGCTCTTTGAACTGTGACTTTCAATGTCCCATTAGGTGACTGTATGCTAATCATACTCTCCAGCTGGCCAGAGCCAACTACTTTCATTTGATCTAACCAGGTTCAGTGAGCGTGTAGACTTGACTTCCCTGTCAATAAGCTCAGTGTAATTGTTATTTAGTTTCTGGAAGTTTCTGGTCCGGGAGAACAAATGGTTGTGCAGGGTTTTGTTTGAAATGTGTTTGGGCTGGAACAACAGCTGGCACACCTGCAGCTTGCCAGGACCGAAGTTGGGGACATCTGTACTTCCTTACTGTAGTGGCTGGATAGCTGCAGAGCATTGCCTTATAAAACACTCACATTTTCGGTTGCACAGGCTGGTACAAGTACTGTAGGGCGTTCAGGCAGTGCTTTCTGAAAGTATACATACCCCTATTTTGTTACAGCCTGAGGTTTTTTTTTAAGTGATTAAATTGAGATTTTTTTGGCTGGGTCACTGGCCTATAATACCTTATGACAGGGTTCCCCCAACTGGGGGCTGGCCTGTGGGTGGTTTTATTTGACTTTCTTAAAAAATTTGATTAATTGAGAAGCTGGAATGTCTTGACTCAAAGTATTCATCCCCTTTGTTATGGCAAGCCTAAATGAGTTCAGGAGTAAAAATGTGCTTTTATAAGTTGCATGGACTGTGTGCAATAAGTGTTTAACATGCTTTCTAAATGACTACCTCATCTCTGTACCCCACACATACAATTATCTGTAAGGTCCCTCAGTCGAGCAGTGAATTTCAACCACGAAGACCAGGGAGGTTTTCCAATGCATCACAAAGAAGGGCACCAATTGATAGTTGGTGATAATATAAATAAATAATAATAATTAAAAAAAATATATATCTCTATCCTGTTGAGCATGAAGTTATTAATTACACTTTGGATACACCCAGTCACTACAAAGATACAGGTGTCCTTCCTAACTCAGTTGCTGGAAAGGAAGGAAGTCGCTCAGGGATTTCACCATGAGGGCAATGGTGACTTGTAAACAGTTAGAGTTTAATGGCTATGATAGAAAACCGAGGATGGATCAACAGTGTAGTTACTCCACAATACTAACCTTACTGACAGTAAAAACATGGCACTAAAGTAATACTGTAAAAAATGTGGCAAAGCAATTCACTTTTATTCCTGAATAGACAGAGTTATCTTTGGGTCAAATCCAATACAACACATTAGAGTACCACTCTCTATATTTTCAAGCATAGTGGTGGCTGCATCATGTTATGGGTATGCTTGTTATCATTAAGGCTTGGAGTTCTTCAGGATAAAACATTTAAAAAAAGTTAACGGAATGGAGCAAAGCACAGGGAAAATCCTAGAGGAAAACCAGGTTGTCTGCTTTCCAGCAGACACTGGGATATGACATTTCATTTCCTAAAATGAGGCCAAATATAGACTAGATTTGTTTACCAAGAAGATGGTGAATGTTGCTGAGTTACGGTTTTGTCTTAAATCTGCTTGAAAATCTATGGCAAGACTTGACAATGGTTGTCTAGCAATGATCAACAACCAACTTGAGAGCTTGAAGAATGTTGATCAGTATAATGGGCAAATATTGTACAATCCAGGTGTGCAAAGCTCTTAGACTTAACCAGAAAGACTCACAGCTGTAATCGCTGCCAAAGGGGATTTTAACGTGTTGACTCGGGGGTATGAGTACTTATGTTGTTTAGCTATTTCAGTTCCATAAATTTGTTAACATTTCTAAAAATATTTTTTTATGTTGTCATTATGGGGTATTGTGTGTGTGTGTGTGTGTGTGTGTGTAGATGGGTGAGATTAAAAAAATATATATTAATCCATTTTGAATTCAGGCTGTAACACAACAAAATGTGGAATAAGTGAAGGGCTATGAATAATTTGACTGTACTTGTCTCGCTTGGAAGATCTTAAGTATTTACTTAGTCCCTTGGGGGGGATTGGTCTTTAGCTCTCAGTTGTGGCGCAACTTGAACATCGCTCTGAAATGTAAAAACTAAATGGCAACATGATTGTGTCCTTGAAACAACTGTACTGCATGTGCTATGGCGTTTAATTATTCAACCCACGTTTTTCCAGAAGTGTCCCATGCCCTCCCCACATCGAGCCATAGCATGGGTGGAGGCTCATGTCATGGGTGGAGGCTATGTTGCAGCTGGAGGGATGTTGTGATCAACTATTAAGATTCAGCACGACTTGAATACCTTGAAGGGCTCCCACCTGTTGTAATAATTTGACATGTTGGGGAGGTGGAAATGTGTTGCCGTACTTCTCTCTTCAGAGTTGTCAAGTTACACTTGAAACATGAGACATGGCTACCGAAACGCTACCCTTGTTGCCTTTGTAACATTAGGCCTAATGCCAATAACCCCCCTCCCTCCCAGGCTCCTCGGTTGGCAGAGCAGTACTGCGTGTGTCATCTGGCCACGGGGGACATGCTGAGGGTCATGGTGGCGTCTGGCTCTGAGCTCGGCAAGCGGCTCAAGGAGACCATGGATGCCGGGAAACTGGTAAGATGTGTTGTGTGTGTTCATATGTTAGTTCTGAACGTGTGTCTGTGCTCATTTTAATAGGAATGAATCTGTTTTGTGTCACCGGTTCTGTAGCTTAGTGGTAATCTGAGACCGGTTTACTTGGACCTCTGTCCCAATTGTGTGTTGTCATGCCTTTTTTTGTCTCATTGCTCATCACTGTCAACTTACTCATAGGTCAGTGACGAGATGGTGGTAGAACTCATAGAAAATAACCTGGACACGCCTCCCTGTAAGAAGGGGTTCCTATTGGACGGATTCCCCCGCACAGTGAAACAAGCAGAGATGGTGAGGATTGGTTGGTGCCTGACTCCATTTTTGCTGTCAATTCCAAGAGCAAAAGTGTCTCTAGCTGTTAATCAAGCATATGTAGTGGGTAAACCGATTGCTGTTCGTGGTGGAAAAAAAGTGCTTCCTACACTTCCAATGCATTTTTCTGCAAAGGGTGGGTTAACTGTCGCGCAAAATGAAAATGGGTAAACTGCGTTTACCCTCGACTGCTTCACTGAGGATATGAACCTGTTTCCTCCCTGCTCCTATGTTTCATGAGTCCCTCTCTCCTAGCTGGATGACTTGCTGGAGAAGCGCACCGAGAAGCTGGACTCTGTGATTGAGTTCTCCGTCGACGACTCCCTACTGGTGCGCAGGATCTGTGGCAGGTAGGACCAAATATTGTATAGCAGGGGGAGACGTGCTGCGTTGACCTGTGGTTTGATCCAGTTATTATAGACCATTTGTTGGAGAAATTGTTATGAAACCGAGCAATGCCTCCCTCAGCCGCAACAAACAGTGATCTGTACAGAGGACACGGCTTCATACAGAGGAAATAATGTGCCTGTAGTCCAATCCAAATGGTGCCATTCGCATGTCAAAAGGGGTTCTTCGGGTGGCCATTATGGGATGTGGTGTGAAATGTTGAAGTGGGCCAAAGGCAGTGTGGTTGGACTTGATGGAGGACGGGAGTGTTGTTGAAATGGGGTTAAACCATGTGGCCCACTAACCTCTTTCCCCCCCCCCCCCCCCAGACTAATTCACCAGCCTAGCGGTCGCTCCTACCATGACGAGTTCAACCCACCCAAAGAGCCCATGAAGGATGACGTAAGTACCTTGACAAACATCCCCCTTTCTGAGTCTGGAAACCCTACTTCTAATGTAGACCATTTTAGTCATTTAGCAGACACTCTTATCCAGAGCGACTTGCAGTAGTGAATGCATGCATTTCATACCCTTTATTTTTTTCCCCGTACTGGTCCCCCGTGGGAATCGAACCCACAACCCTGGCGTTGCAAACACCATGCTCTACCAACTGAGCCCAGAGGAAGCTGGTTGTATAATCCTCTAATCACAGGTTTTCAAATGTGTTTCTGGGTCAATTTGCACTTCAAAAAGTGTGCACGCGCTCAGTGTTTGTGGAAATATGCACTTTTAACAAGTGTGTTCTTTTTAGAAGTGTCTATCATATGAAGAATGTAGTGGCTCATTCGCACACACTCTTTCACAAGTGTCGTGTGACACAATTCCTTGGCTAGGAGTTGTTCCGTGCAGGTGGCTTTGAGCTCTTTCAGATGCTCAGCACAGAAATGGCTTTCAACACACAAATCAAAAGGGTTGTAGTGTGTGTGGTACCCAGAGATGTAGATCGGTGCTACTGGCTTGGCAATCTATTTGACACCGCTCAAGGCCTTCACCACCCCTTCTGTGTTCATCATAGATCCAAAAGGACTGGATAGGAGGTAATTAATATGGTAGATGCACTTGACCATCTGGAGGGCTAGAGGGAGCCATCACCATATTTCTTAAACCTATCAAATTTGTATAGATCTGTGAACTCTGAAAGTGTAGGGAGGAAGGGAAAAATAAATAACAGGAGAGAAGCCAAAATGGCACTTTTCAGTCATATGAACCCTAATGTCTTCTCTCTCTGTCCCCCATCAGGTGACGGGGCAGCCGCTGATGCGCCGCAGCGACGACAACGCGTCGACGCTGCGCTCGCGGCTGGAGGCCTACCACCGGCAGACGGTGCCCTTAGTCAAGTACTACAGCGCCCGCGGCCTGCACAGGGCCGTTGATGCCGCCCAGTCCCCCGACGTCGTCTTCGCCTCCATCCTCGCCGCCTTCTCCTCGGCCACAGCCTCCCCCTGTAAAGACCTGGTGCTCTTCGTCTAAGCTCCCTTCCACTTCAGTTGCTTCTTCACTCTCAGGACTCTGGTCCGTGCTCCTTTCGTCTAGCTTTCCAACTCTCCTCCTCGGGACGAGTCTGTGCTCCGTTCTCTTCATCTCTCTACTTTCTGGTGGGGTGTACTTGTGTTTGAATGCGCTCCTCTAATGGGTCTGTTCCTGGACACTACAGAGAATAGCTGATTTTATAATGGCGTGTATAAGATGAGTGTAACGTCCCCCTTGGGTCAGGTATACATATTGGTGGAAATGTAGCTTATTTGTGATGGTCCCTGTACTTGGATTAAATTGAGCAAGCTGTAGGGAATATGGATGTGATTTAAAAAAATGTATTACAGTTAATGTAATACATCTTAATGTAATGTGTCATTAGTTTGAAAAATGAAAGACGGGGATAGATAAGGCGAATGTCAGTCTACTCAGAAATTAATTATCTACTGACTTTTGTACTTTGACACTTGGTGTGCATTGCTTTTCTTTGGTTAGTGAAACTGAAAGCATGCCTTTTTTTTCCTAGAGCATAGCCACAAACACAAATTACCTGTCATACCGATGTATATTTACTTCCTGTTAACCAACACCATTTTTATGTTCCTATTGATACGATTTCCATCCCGCTCTATAAATAGGCTACCTGTTGACTCATTTGTCCTTTCCTTTCTAGATGTTTGTCCCTTCTTGCTCTCTGTAGTCAACTGTGATCTCTGCATTTGGTTGAAACATCTGCATGCCGATTGTGACTTATCATCTTTGAATGTGAATGCATGCTCTCAGGGTAGTCGGAAAACAATAGCAATTGTGTAAAGCTATATTGGCCAGTAGAATTGCTGTGGGAATTTTCCTAGCTTGACTAGATAATGTTAAGTTTCAAAACAATGACTATTGAATTCTGCTTTAGTTCCTGTAGTCAAGTTTGATACTGGCAAATGATTGTTAATGTGCTGCTAAGTCGCGTTGTAGTGCAGCGTTAATTTTGACTCATGTAAAGCCTGATGGCTGACTCTTTATGATAGTTAATTGCACTAGATGGACAGGATTGTTAAATTGAACACATACAAGGGTCTTTCTATATCCAATGGAGCAACTTGTCTGTACATGTTCTGCCTCTTGCAGCTTTAAATGATCCAAAACTCAGCATTTTGTTGGAATTTCTATGCGATTGTCTCAAATGTTTAAATTCACCCAAGTCTCTTATTTTTGTTTCAGCTATTTGAATCCCTGCTTCTCCGAGTGCAATCTACCAGTAATAAGTGAAGCCATCTTGGAATTGACTTTGATTATGTTTCCCTTCTAATAAAAAGATGCTTTTCTACAATCATGACATTTTGTAGCCTCCCTTTGTGCTGCATACTACTCATATATATTGCCTTACTTTCTACTAATATAACTCAACTGCAATTACCTCAATGTGAATTGAGTCATGGTTTATGTTGCGTATTCTACATAACTGGGTGGTGTCTTTATGGAACATAACACAGTTGTTTGCATTAGCCTGCATAGTGATTTGGCTAACGTTCATACTTGGCAAAGGTGTACTAGGGCTAGAAGTTTTTCAAAGTATTAGACACTGAAAGATGTAATTTGAGGAACCGGATCGAAGTAAATTGCGCGAGCACTCAATCCTATATGGAAAGTTGGAGGAAATGCAGTAGGCTACATTTCCCATATCTAATCGACTGCGCTAAGTGTCTTTATGATTTGATTTCTGGGAACTCGACATAAATAATAGTCAGCGAGTTCCAGGCCATGTCATTACACAGAATCCAAATATTGACGTTTCCCTGGTTATTTCCAAGCACTGTAAATTCATTTTGAGCTTTCGATGGTGACATCACCACGGACGGGTGGGGTTTCCTTGTTCCTCGGTTTGTGGCGTCACATACTGGGGCTTTCCTCCATGAGAAAGCAGAGGCTGCGGAGGTTCTTCTGTTGCTCTCCTAAAACGGGACAGGGCGCGATCTGCATTTCATAACCTATACATACTCCATTTGATATTTTAGGAACAGTGTGTCAGGTCCCGTATAGGAAGCTGAGATGCAATAGCCTAGACAAGGAAGATTTCAACACACCCAAAGCAAGCGATCACAGCCCATCGCCATTGACGAATGAACATTAACAGCGGATCCCAGAAAACGGTCTCGTACCACCCCTTGAGGTAAGACTAGTCTGCCTTATTGGGCCTTGACACACAATGCAACATGTTGAAGATATTCCGATTTTTGTGGATTCATGTCGCTCAGTTGCTTACTTGGTAGGCTACATTATGGGAAGTAACATATCTTAACTCTAACGGCAGTGTTACTGTTCGTTACATGGTCAGTGTATATGAACAGCCAATTGTATATATCCCATATTGTTGTGCATGTTCTGACTGCTGCTCATTCTTGAGTAATAAACAATTACAGTGAGTCATGGCTGGTGATAGTGTACTATAGTACATACTTAAGCGTTTGGGTTTGTTTATGACCACTGAACAAAAATATAAATGCAACATGTAAAGTGTTGGCCCTATGTTTCATGAGATGAAATTAAAGATCACAGAAATGTTCCATATGCACAAAAAGCGTATTTCACAAAAATGTTGTGCCCAAATGTGTTTACATCCCTGTTAGTGAGCATTTCCCCTTTGCCAAGATAATCCATCCACAGACTGGTGTGCCATTTCAAAAAGCCGATTAAAAAGCATGATCATTACACAGGTGCACCTTGTGCTGGGGACAATAACAGGCCGCTCTAAAATGTGCAGTTTTCTCACAACACAATGTCACAGATGTTTTGAGGGAGTGTGCAATTGACATGCTGACTGCAGGACTGTCCACCAGAGCTGTTGCCAGAGAATTGAATGTTAATTTCTTTAACATATGCCACCTCCAATGTTGTTTTAGAGAATTTGGCAATACGTCCAACTGGCCTCACAACCACAGACCACGTGTAACCACGCCAGCCCAGGACCTCCACATCCGGCTTCTACACCTGCGGGATCGTCTGAGACCAGCCACCCAGTATTTCGGTATGTAATAAACCCCTTCTGTGGGGAAAAACTCATTCTGATTGGCTGGGCTTGGCTCCCCATTGGGTGGGACCATGCCAAGCCATGTGCAATCCATAGATTAGTGCCTAATTGATTTATTTCAATTGACTGATTTCCTTATATGAACTGTAACTCACTAAAATCGTTGAAATTGTTGCATTTATATTTTTGTAAAGTATACATGCATGTTTGTACAGTAGTGTCAGGTGAACTCTGTTTCAAAGCTCCTGTTGTGTCAGATTCCCTCTCATTCTCAATTTTCTCCTCTCTCACCCCCTCACTCTTTCACTCATTCATTCCTGGTACCACCACTCCCCTGTTTGTCCCAAAATCATTATTGAGGACAGGACATTATATATACAAAAGTATGTTGACACTCCTTCAAATGAGTGGATTTGGCTATTTCAGCCACACCTGTTGCTGACAGGTGTATCAAATCGAGCACACCGCCATGCAATCTCCATAGACAAACATTGGCAGTGGAATGGCCTACTGAAGAGCTCAGTGACATTTAAGGTGGCACCATCATAGGATGGCACCTTTTCAACAAGTCAATTTGTAACATTTCTGCCCTGCTAGAGCTGCCCCGGTCAACTGTAAGTGCTGTTATTGTGAAGTGGAAACGTCTAGGAGCAAAACCGGCTCAGCCGCGAAGAGGTAGGCCACACAAGCTCACAGAACGAGACCGCCCAGTGCTGAAGCACGTAGAAAATGTCTGTCAGTTGCAACACTCACTACCGAGTTCCAAACTGCCTCTTGAAGCAACGTCAGCACAATAACTGTTCTTCAGGAGCTTCATGGAATGGGTCTCCATGGCCGGACAGCCTCACACAAGCCTAAGATCACCATGCTCAATGCCAAGCGTCGGCTGGAGTGGTGTAAAGCTCACCACCATTGGACTTTGGAGCAGTGGAAATGCGTTCTCTGGATTGACGAATCACGCTTCAACATCTGGCAGTCCGACGGACAAATCTGGATTTTTGGCGAATGCCAGGAGAACGTTACCTACCCCAATGCATAGTGCCAACTGTACAGTTTGGTGGAGGAGGAATAATGGTCTGGAGCTGTTTTTCATGGTTCGGGCTAGGCCCCTTTGTTCCAGTAAAGGGAAATATTAATGCTACAGCATACAATGACATTCTAGACAATTCTGTGCTTCCAACTTTGTGGCAACAGTTTGGGGAAGGCCCTTTCCTGTTTCAGCATGACAATGCCCCCGTGCACAAAGCGAGGGCCATACAGAAAGTTTTTGTCGAGATCGGTGTGGAAGAACTTGACAGGCCTGCACAGCGCCCTGACCTCGACCCCATCGAACACCTTTTGGGATGAATTGGAACGCCGACTGCGAGCCAGGCCTAATCGCCCAACATCAGTGTCCAACCTTACTAATGCTCTTGTTTCTGAATGAATGAAAGCAAGTCCCCGCAGCAATGTTCCAACATCTAGTGGAAAGCCTTCCCAGAAGAGTGGAGGCTGTTATAGCAGCAAAGGGGGGACCAACTCCATATTAATGCCCATGATTTTACAATGAGATGTTCAACGAGCAGGTGTCCACATACTTTTGGCCATGTAGTGTATCATTCCGTTGAGCGAGAAAAGAGGTGACGACGCGCAACCCTGAAAGCATGATATCCAGCTGCTTGCTCTAGTTACCATCTGTCCTCAACAACTAATAGAAAAGCAATACTCACTTCCCCACAACTACCTTAGCCAAATACATTTCAACTCAGTTTTTCACAATTCCTGACATTTAATCCTAGTGAAATTCCCTGTCTTAGGTCAGTTAGGATCACCACTTTATTTTAAGAATGTGAAATGTCAGAATAATAGTAGAGAGAATGATTTATTTCAGCTTTTATTTCTTTCATCACATTCCCAGTGGGTCAGAAGTTTACATACACTCAATTAGTATTTGGTAGCATTGCCTTTAAATTGTTTAACTTGGGTCAAACGTTTCGGGTAGCCTTCCACAAGCTTCCCATCATAAGTTGGGTGAATTTTGGCCCATTCCTCCTGATAGAGCTGGTGTAACTGAGGCAGGTTTGTAGGCCTCCTTGCTCGCAGATGCTTTTTCAGTTCTGCCCTCAAATGTTCTATAGGCTTGAGGTCAGGGCTTTGTGATGGCCACTCCAATATCTTGACTTTGTTGTCCTTAAGCCATTTTGCCACAACTTTGGAAGTATTCTTCGGGTCGTTGTCCATTTGGAAGACCCATTTGCGACCAAGCTTTAACTTCCTGACTGATGTCTTGAGATGTTGCTTCAATATATCCACATAATTTAATTCCTCATGATGCCATCTATTTTGTGAAGTGCACCAGACCCTCCTGCAGCAATGCACCCCCACATCATGATGCTGCCACCCCCGTGCTTCACGGTTGGGTTGTTGTTCTTCGGCTTGCAAGCCACCCCCTTTTTCCTCCAAATATAACAATGGTCATTATGGCCAAACAGTTCTATTTTTGTTTCATCAGACCAGAAGACATTTCTCCAAAAAGTACGATATTTGTCACCATGTGCAGTTGCAAACCGTAGTATGGCTTTTTTATGGCGGTTTTGGAGCAGTGGCTTCTTCCTTGCTGAGCGGCCTTTCAGGTTATGTCGATATAGGACTCGTTTTACTGTGGATATAGATACTTTTGCACCTGTTTCCTCCAGCATCTTCACAAGGTCTTTTGCTGTTGTTTTGGGATTGATGTGCTCTTTTTGCACCAAAGTACGTTCATCTCTAGGAGACAGAATGTGTCTCCTTCCTGAGCGGTAAGATGGCTGCGTGGTCCCATGGTGTTTATACTTGCATACTATTGTTTGTACAGATGAACGTGGCACCTTCAGGTGTTTGTAAATTGCTCCCATGGATGAACCAGACTTGTTGAGGTCTACAATTTTTTTTCTGAGGTCTTGGCTGATTTCTTTTGATTTAACCATGATGTCAAGCAAAGAGGCACTGAGTTTGAAGGCAGGCCTTGAAATACATCCGCAGGTACACCTCCAATTGACTCAAATGATGTCAATTAGCCTATCAGAAGCTTCTAAAGCCATAACATAATTTTCTGGAATTTTCCAAGCTGTTTAAAGGCACAGTCAACTTAGTGTATGTAAACTCCTGACCCACTGGAATTGTGATACAGTGAATTATAAGTAAAATAATCTGTCTGTAAACAATTGTTGGAATAATTACTTGTGTCAAGCCCACATTAGATGTCCTAACCGACTTGCCAAAACTATAGTTTGTTAACAAGAAATTTGTGGAGTGGTTGAAAAACGAGATTTAATGACTCCAACCTAAGTGTATGTAAACTTCCGACTTCAACTGTATATTACCATAAGGGACCTCTATTTATTAGAAATGCTGACATCATTACTTGTCTGAGGTCCCATATAGTGGAACTATTCTCACAATCATAGTTTGTTAAGGCCCACATGCTTCAGGTTACAGTCCCCTGGAAGTCAGCCTAACAGTCAACCATACTAGGCCTATGTGACATCTCTGTCTCCTCTCCCCTCACATGCACTGTCCTAACTGACATGTCTCTCCGCCTTCTCCTTCATTCTCTTCCTCCCTCGAACTACCCGTCCCCTCCCTGACTTTCATGCCCACTGGTCAGTTGGTAGACTCTGATCTGTGTTGGTGGATTGGAGCTCAGAGAGCTAAGGCTGTGGAGCTGGGGCCTGGGCCTGCACTCTGCCACTGTGACGCCTCCAGGCTTCACATGAAACGTTCAGTTTGCCTCCAGAACGCTCCTCTAATTATTATACCTTGTTAGCTCGGGGATTCAATCTAGCAACCTTTCGGTTACTGGCCCAACGCTCTAACCACTAGGCTCCCTGCCGCCCCATACATGTAAGACTTAAGTGTGTGTGTATGTGCGCATGTGTGTTTGTGTTTGACGACGTGTCTGTAATGTGTGTATGACTGGGTGTATAAGTATGTGGGTGCGTGTCATGTGCGTTCGAGTGTTTGGGATGGGGGTATTCCAGGGTATTGCTGTTGCTTCATTTTGTTTGAAAAGGGATGCTTGAATGACTGTCCACTGCAGACAAGCTCATCGCTGCCAGCTTCAGTTCTGAGGTAAATTCAGAGGAATCACAAAGTCTGGTTTCTCTAGGTGCTTCCACAGAATGGCCCACGACTGTCTCTGGCACACTCCTCTTCAAACTCCCACGTCTACCATTACTGATAGTGTGGGAGGGCTCCACAAGGCCTCCAAATGGCCTCCAAACTCTATGAATCAGTAGGTAACTAGATAACGGAGCTTTTAGCTGAACAGAAGGACACGTTTCCTTTTTTAACCCAGTTAGCATGTAATATCATCACATCATGACATGACTCAACTGGCCTGGTGTTTGGAGGCGGCAGCAGCGTTGGCCTGCCCAGCCCTTCTAGCCCACTACTGAGACATGACGATGCCCTTGTCACAGAGAAAGAGGACCGAGAGGGAGAGCGAGGAAGAACGAGAAGGAACAAGAGGGAGAGCGAGGAGAGGTTGAAAGAAGGGTGTATTACTGTGTCGTAGCCAGAGGGGCAGTTCACTCTGTTACCTCCCTCTATATTTGCTCCTGCCAGGAGATTAAGTGAGAAGGACACACTGAGTTGCATCTGTCTCTCTAGCCAGAGGGGCATCTCACTGCCTCACTCTGGTCACCACCTTTTTTATTACGCCCTTCTGCACTAATGAACTTAGAACATTAAACCAGTAAATCAGAGTTCACAGAGACCACTTGCTCTACCCAGAGACACAGGCCTCAGTCCTCAGTTACAGCTCAGGGCTTACAGAGGGTTTAGGAAGTATCAAAACCAGCTAATTAGCTTGCCAAACACTCTGTCAGTCTTTGTAAACAAACAACACACCAACATGAATCGGGTGGTTTGTGTGGTGGTGAGCTTCAATGACTTAGGCCTACTGGACTACAGTACCACTGTATCAGTACGATATAATGCACTCTTTGATTGTGTTACTTTATCACTGAATATAAAACATTTAAAAAATGTACCTTTATTTAACTAGGCAAGTCAGTTAAGAACAAATTCTTATTTTCAATGACGGCCTAGGAACAGTGGGTCAACTGCCTTGTTCAGGGGCAGAACGACAGATTTTGTACCTTGTCAGCTCGGGGATTCGATCTTGCAGCCTTTCGGTTACTAGTCCCAACGCTCTAACCACTAGGCTACGCTGCTGCCCCAATAAACCATATCCCTGAATAATATGAATAAAACAATTTGGTGAGTAATTTCTTTATTTCTCTTTATTTTTATGAAGCATAATCAAAGTAGCCAAAGTGAAACACTTGAAATATAGCATAACAGTATAATAGGAACTTTCCCAGTCTTCCCTTTTACTTTGGTTGGATGTCCCTGGGAAAAACGAAACCCATGCTTTTATTGTCTTTATTTTGCATAATGTATTTGGCTTGTTAAGTGTATCCCCAACACAGCTCTGCTGCAGCAGCATTTCAGCTCTAAGTGACTCAGCAGCTTGTGTAACAGCTATCAGGTATTTCGGTAGCACAGCTACATTACCGTTCAAAAGTTTGGGGTCACTTAGAAATGTCCTTGTTTTTGAAAGAAAAGCAAATTTGTTGTCCATTATAATAACATCAAATTGATCAGAAATACAGTGTTGACATTGTTAATGTTGTAAATGACTATTGTAGCTGGAAACTGAAGATTTTTTAATGGAATATCTACATAGGCGTATAGAGGTCCATTATCAGCAACCATCACTTCTGTGTTCCAATGGCACGTTGTGTTAGCTAATCCAAGTTTATCATTTTAAAAGGCTAATTGATCATTAGAAAACCCTTTTGCAATTATGTTAGCACAGCTGAAAACTGTTGTTGTGATTAAAGAAGCAATAAAACCGGCCTTAGACTAGTTGAGTATCTGGAGCATCAGCATTTGTGGGTTCGATTACAGAATCAAAATGGCCAGAAACAAAGAACTTTCTTCTGAAACTCGTCAGTCTATTCTTGTTCTGAGAAATGAAGGCTATTCCATACGAGAAATTGTTAAGATACTGAAGATCTCGTACAACGCTGTGTACTACTCCCTTCAAAGAACAGCGCAAACTGGCTCTAACCAGAATAGAAAGAGGAGTGGGAGGCCCCGGTCCACAACTGAGCAAGAGGACAAGTGTCTAGTTTGAGAAACAGACACCTCACAAGTCCTCAAATGGCAGCTTCATTAAATAGTACCCGCAAAACACCAGTCTCAACGTCAACAGTGAAGAGGAAAATCCGGGATGCTGGCCTTCTAGGCAGAGTTCCTCTGTCCAGTGTCTGTGTTCTTTTGCTCATCTTAATCTTTTCTTTTCATTGGCCAGTCTGAGATAAGGCTTTTTCTTTGCAACTCTGCCTAGAAGGCCAGCATCCCGGAGTTGCCTCATCACTGTTGACGTTGAGGCCGGTGTTTTGCGGGTGCTATTTAATAAAGCTGCCAGTTGAGGACTTGTGAGGCGTCTGTTTCTCAAATGTTATTTTAATGGACCAAAAAATGAGCTTTTCTTTCAAAAACAAGGACCTTTCTGAGTGACCCCAAACTTTTGAACGGTGGTGTATATTACACCTAAATGACTTACAGTAAGTTTGTGTGTGTGAATGTGTGTAGATGTAGGTTCATAGGGCCCCTGGGAAGGATGTAGGATCCTAAAGTGCTCAGACTGTACGGTTTCAGTGTCTTCCGCAGATAGATTTGCTTAGACTAGGCCAAACAAACTGAATGAACAAACTGGCCCCACTTAATGTCCAAAAAGAGCAATGTCTATGTTAAGAGGATGAGAGGCTATGCATACAGTTGACTCACAGTGCAGCAGCAAGGATAACACTATTTGACTTGTCTGAGAGATTCTTAATGCAGAAGACAAGCTAGAGAGCTGCTTAGAGGCAAAAGAAAACAATTTCATTAGTGTAATTGTTCATCACAGTGAGAGATTGTGTGTGTGTGAGCAGCAGTCGAGTGGGAGGAAAAGTGAGGGACAAAGAGTGTGCTGATCACAGAATCCAGACCACTGAGTCTTCAGCCTGTTCATGCCCATCTGCCATGCCTCCTCACTCACACCCCTCTCTCTCTATATCACACACAACTTTAGATACTGCACTGAACAAAACTATAAACTCAACATGCAACAATTTCAAAGATTTTACTGAGTTGCAGTTCATATGGAAATCAGTCAATTCAAATAAATTCATTAGGCCCTAATCTATAGATTTCACATGACAGGGAATAGTGCATCTGTTGGTCACAGGTACCTTAAAAAAAGGTAGGGGCGTAGATCAGAAAATCAGTCAGTATCTAGGGTGCATCATTTGCCTCATGCAGCGTGACACATCGCCTTCACATAGAGTTGATTGGGCTGTTGATTGTGGCCTGTGGAATGTTCCACTCTTCAATGGCTGTGCGAAGTTGCTGGATATTGGCGGGAGCTGGAACACGCTGTCGTACACGTCAATCCAGAGCATCCCAAACATGCTCAATGGGTGACATGTCTGCTGAGTATGCAGGCCATGGAAGATCTGGGACATTTTCAACTTCCAGGAATTGTATACAGATATGGGGTCGTGCATTATAATTCTGAAACGTGAGGTGATGGCGGCGGATGAATGGCGCGACAATAAGCTTCAGGATCTCGTCGCACGTATCTATGTTTTCAAATGGCCATTTATAAAATGCAATTGTGTTCGTTGTCCGTAGCTTATGCCTGCCCATCCCATAACCACACTGCCACCATGGGGCACTCTGTTGACAACGTTGACATCAACAAACAGCTCGCCCACATGACGCCGTACACGCTGTGTGCCATCTGTTGAAACCAGGATTCATCCGTGAAGAGCACACTTCTCCAGTGTGCCAGTGGTCATCGAAGGTGAGCGTTTGCCCGCTGATGACCTTCCCTGAGACGGTTTCTGACAGTTTGTGCAGAAATTCTTCGGTTGTACCTAACCCACAGTTTCATCAGCTGTCCGGGTGGCTGGTCTCAGACGATCCCACAGGTGAAGAAATGGCATGTGGAGGTCCTGGGCTGGCGTGGTTACACGTACCAATAGTATTTCAATCAATCATGGCTAGCTATATACAGTATCTATGTTAGCCCTTTTCCCATATACCCTTCTGTCAACAAGGGCTGAAGTCAAATGTTTTATGAGTCAGTACACATACTGGCTGCTCCTCTCTCTGTGTCTGTCTCAGCCTCCTGCACTCAGAGGCTACGACTGGAATCAGAATCATATTTGCCTTGTCATAGACCTGTAGTCCAGAGGCCAGGCATACTGTAGGAGGAGAAAATCAGGCCAGGACTCTGTTATGACTCAGTGTGTGTGTTTGTGTGCTTAGAAGGTGGGTGTGCTACCTTAGACAGTGGCACAGATTCTGAATATCAACCCTCATAACTGTCATTCTCTCATCCTTTCCCCTTATCTTAGCATAACATTATCTGCATACAAACACACTCTCACCTATAACACTGTATAAATACACACATTAAGCAGTACTGTAATTACCAATGTCTACATTATCTATAAATTACAAGAGTACGTGTGTGTGTGTGTGTGTGTGTGTGCGTGCGTGCGTGCGTGCGTGCGTGCGCGCGCGCGTGCGCGTAAGTGCCAGAGTCACTGAGTGGGTCGCTGTTTGCTCGGCTCATAGTGAGCATCGGCATGGCAACCGCAGTAGCAGCCCAGTGTGAAGTGGAGAGCAGCTCGAGACTCTGTGTGTGTGTGTGTGTGTGAGAGAGGGTTTCATATTGACGGAGCGAGACAAAAGAGAAGAGCAGATGAGAGAAAGAACGAGAAGGAATGGTAGAGGTTAAATAATATAGAAGGTAATTGGACTGATGAATATGTTTGCTTCCCCTTCAAGATACGTTATGTCATTATCATTAGTAAATTCACAAAAATAGTATTCCGCTTTCCAAAGGGCTGTATCTTATGAGTAAGTGTGAGTCAATGAGCATGTTTTTATCAGTGATCATGCTAGCTGTGCATGTGCCTAGTGTACAGTGCATTCGGAAAGTATTCAGACCCCTTGACTTGTTCCACATTTTGTTACGTTACAGCCTTATTCTAAAATTGATTAAATCATTTTTCCCCCCTCATCAATCTACACACAATACCCCATAAAAAAAGGCAATATCACATTTACATAAGTATTCAGACTCTTTACTCAGTACTTTGTTGAAGCACTTTTGGCAGCGATTACAGCCTTGAGTCTTCTTGGGTATGATGCTACAAGCTTGGCACACCTGTATTTGGGGAGTTTCTCCCATTCTTCTCTGCAGATCCTCCCAAGTTCTGTCAGGTTGGATGGGGAGTGTTGCTGCACAGATATTTTCAGGTCTCTCCAGAGATGTTTGATCGGGTTCAAGTCCGGGGTCTGGCTGGGCATCTCAAGGACATTCACACTTCTCCCGAAGCCACTCCTGCATTGTCTTGGCTGTGTTTTTAGGGTCGTTGTCTTGTTGGAAGGTGAACCTTCGCCCCAGTCTAAGGTCCTGAGCGCCTCTGGAGCAGGTTTTCATCAAGGATCTGTACTTTGCTTCGTTCATTGTTCCCTTAATCCTGACTAGTCTCCAAGTCCCTGCCGCTGAATAACATCCTCACAGCATGATGCTGCCACCACTATGCTACACCGTAGGGATGGTCCCTGGTTTCCACCAGACGTGATGCTTGGCATTCAGGCTATAGAGCTCAATCTTGGTTTGATCAGACCAGTGAATCTTGTTTCTCACGGTCTGAGAGTCTTTAGGTGCCTTTTGGCAAACTCCAAGCAGGCTAGCATGTGCCTTTTAATGAGGAGTGGTGGAGTGCTGCAGAGATGTTTGTCCTTCGGGAAGGTTCTCCCTTCTCCACAGAGGATCTCTGGAGGTCTGTTAGTGACCATCTGGTTCTTGGTCACCTCCCTGACCAAGGCCCTTCTCCCCCGATTGCTCAGTTTGGCCGCCAGGCATCCATCTCTAGGAAGAATCTTGGTGGTTCCAAACTTCTTCCATTTAAGAATGATGGAGGCCATTGTGTTCTAGGGGACCTTCAATGCTACGGACAATTCCTTCGACCTCATGACTTGGTTTTTGGTCCACTGTGGGACCTTATATAGACAGTTGTGTGCCTTTCCAAATCATGTCCAATCAATTGAGTTTATCACAGGTGGACTCCAGTCAAGTTGTAGAAACACCTCTTGGATGACCAATTGAAACAGGATGCACCTGAGCTCAGTCTCATAGCAAAGGGTCTGAATACTTATGTAAATTAGGCATTTCTGTTTTTTATTTTTAATACATTTGCAAAAATGTCTAAAAACCTTTTTTTGCTTTGTCATTATGGGGTATTGTGTGTTGATTAATGAGGGGAACAAAGTAATTTAATCAATTTTACAATAAGGCTATAACATAACAAACTGTGTAAAAAGTCAAGGGGTCTGAATACTTTCCGAATGCACTGTATTTAATTTCTTCTTCCTGGCTATCTGCACCAAGAGTTCATTGTGAAGTCGAAAAAGCGAGAGAGAGAACGAGCAAGGAGGGAGAGGTGTGTCATACTGAGCATGCTCCCTGTGCTCTTTGCACTGCTAACTTCCTGTTATCTTCTTCCTCCTCACAGACAGTTGATTGAGAGTGTAAGAGACACACACAGAAGAGAAGAGGAGAAGAAAATCTGACCGGAGCAACCACCAAGAAGGATTTAAGAAAATTTGAATAACCTCCAAGAAGTTCTTCTTTAAATTCTATAACGTTCCTATCATGTTTTTTTCCCTCCTCGTTTGAATTGAGAAACATTTACTGAGAAGGGACATTGACGTTTCTTGTTGTAGTCATTCTCCTCTTTGTGGTTTACAGTAACAGTTTACTGTCAGTTTGGAGCCCCATGTTTGTTTGGACGAAAGCACACCTGTTACTTTTCTCACATTCTTGATTTGGAGCAACGGAGTGTGAGACGTGTGAACGCCAGTGGGAGGAAGGGGACTTTGTTTCTTTCACGTTTGTCTTCTCGTTTATAGTTCCATTTGTGGGTTCCATTGTTTCTTGTCAGAGGAAGGGGAAAAAGGGTTTCCAACTGGGTATCAGTGACATTCCATTCTGGTTTCACCCAAGGACAAGTACCCTCTTGTGTGTGTGTGTGAGGAAAGCTTCCTCACAGTGATATAAGACTATACAAGCGGAAAAGGAAAGAAGCTTTCGTGTGTCACTTCTGGGAAAATGGGATCGGAAAAGGACTCGGAATCCCCCCACTCCTCGGTGAGCGGCATTCCCAACCCCAAATGCCGGGCACCGGGAAAACGCCACGGACGCATCTCCTTCCACAGCCTCTTCCACAGCAAACGGGGTTCCCGGAGCGCCAATATAGGGGCGGCCACACCTTTATCCCAGCTCCACAACCAAAACCATCAACAACAGCAACTCACCCCCCTTGTCCCCCCCGTAGTCCCTTCTACCCCCACACCTAACCCAGCCCCCACCACCACCACCATGGACGCCCCCCAGGACCCAGCCAACTCCCCCACCTCCACCCAAACAGAGCCCCTCTCTTCCAGTCGGCTCTCCCTGGGTCTGCCCCAGTCCTCCAGCTCCACCACCACCAGCGCCTCTCCTCCAGCAGACTTCCTGGAGTGCCCCCTGTGCCTGGTACCCCAGCCCCCCGAACAGCTCCCTGAGCTGCTGGGCTGCAGCCACCGCTCCTGCCTGTGCTGCCTGCGCCAGTACCTGCGCATCGAGATCACCGAGAGCCGCGTCCACCTCAGCTGCCCCGAGTGCTCGGAGCGACTGGCGCCTCATCAGGTGGCGGATATTTTGGACGACGTAGGTCTGCTGGAGAAGTATGAGGAGTTCCTGCTGCGACGCTGCCTGGCCTCCGACCCAGACTGCCGCTGGTGTCCCGCGCCCGACTGCGGGTAAGAGTTAACTTCCGTTGTTGCCTGGCCTTAACCTTAATCGTAACCTGAGTGTGAACCTGAACCTTAACCTTAACTCTATAGAGTCATCACTGTCTAGCCGTGGTAGAAGGGGCGGAAGTACCTTAAAGCGCTTTCTGACCACAAATGTGATTTTAACACCTGAACTTAACCCTTACCTTTACCAAACCCCTACCATTAACCCAAACTATAACTTTTCTTTACGCAGATTCATGCTTTCAAAGCAGTGTTCTGTCAGTTATCCGAAGTCTGAGGATGTTTGTCGTGAACTGGAATGACCTCCAGCATTATTACAAGCTTTAGAGGTGACAAAAGTGAGAGGAAACATTTATAGCCTAGAATTCTCTAAGTAGGTTAGAATGTTGCAGACTATTATGTGGTTACAAGGGGAAGGACAATGCTCGGTGGCTGATCGTGTAATGTGATAAGGGGAAATTTCTGATAAACTGGTATGAGCCTATTTTGTGTGTGTGTTTATGTGTGTGTGTGTATGTATGTCTGTGTTTGTGTGTAGGTGACACACGCATGCATGTGTATGTGGGAGGGAAAGCACAGATTATCTGTGCTGGTTATATTCAAAGGAAACATGCCAGTTTGGTAATGTGAATCCTGTCAGACAGAGAGGAAGGACCAAGACAGTGGGCTGGACTATAGATGACCTACATTCTAAAAAGACCAGAATGACTCACTACACAACTATTCCTTCTCTACAGCCCTACCATGGAAAGGTCTAGTGTGGTTTGGGCTAACGGGAGTGGAGCTTTTCAAAGGGGTACTCTGTGTGTGTGTGTGTGTGTGTGTGTGTGTGTGTGTGTGTGTGTCATAATGGTACTACATTGTCGTGGGTAAGGAATACGTGGCCTTGGTTACAGTAAAGTGGCCTGGATTGTCTCTGGCTGTGGAGTCTCAGGGACCTCTGTCTAAATCGCTTTTTCTTTATTTGTCTTCCACTTTCTTTCTCTCTTTAAAAAAAAATATGTTTATCATAGTCACAAACCCCAGACTCCTTAACTCTGTCTCACTTGAATGATCAAACACTCATGCACACCAGAGTTTGCTCAATTTAGAATTTCTGGAATTGACTCCCATTCAGGCTGTAATACAACAAAATGTGGAATAAATCAAGGGTATGAATACTTTCTGGAGGCACTGTAGAATAGATTAGGCATTTTAATTTCACTGAATTTAATTATATTTCCTTTCGAATTAGAGTTCTGTATCCTGTTTACTACTTCAATTCAAATGTAATAATTTTATTGGAATTTACGAGGCATTCTCAATTCCATTCTGGATTGAGCCCAACCCTGACACACACACACACACACACACACACACACACACACACACACACACACACACACACACACACACACACACACACACACACACACACACACACACACACACCATCTCAATCTATTATTCTTGTGAAGGTTTTAACTCTTGAGCTTCATTGTCCTTTAGACTCATTGGTCAGTTCCCTCTCCATTCCCCAATCAGACCTCACTGACTGACAGGGGGAGACAACCAATCAGAGCAGCGATAGGTCTATGGTCGCTCTGCAGGCTGTCAGTTGCTATGGTGACTAGTGAGGCGGCATAGAGGTAGCCAGTGTTGCCAGGGGTAACAGAGGTTGGGATTTATTTAAAGTGATCATTGCTACCCACCGCTGCGACCTGTATGCTCTCGTCGGTTGGCCCGCGCTACATATTCGTCGCCAAACTCACTGGCTCCAGGTCATCTATAAGTCTTTGCTAGGTAAAGCCCCGCCTTATCTCAGCTCACTGGTCACCGTAGCAACACCCACCCGTAGCACCCGCTCCAGCAGGTTTATCTCACTGGTCATCCCCAAAGCCAACACCTCCTTTGGCTGCCTTTCCTTCCAGTTCTCTGCTGCCAATGACTGGAACGAATTGCAAATATCACTGAAGTTGGAGACTTATATCTCCCTCACTAACTTTAAGCATCGGCTGTCAGAGCAGCTTACCGATCGCTGCAACTGTACACAGCCCATCTGTAAATAGCCCATCCAACTACCTCATCCACATATTATTAGTTTTTTGTTCTTTTGCACCCCAGTATCTCTACTTGCACATCATCACCTGCACATCTATCACTCCATTGTTAATGTTAAATTGTAATTATTTCGCCACTATGGTCTATTTATTGCCTTACCTCCCTGATCTAACTTCATTTGCACACACTGTATAAAGATTTTTCTATTGTGTTATTGACTGTACGTTTGTTAATCCCATGTGTAACTCTGTTGTTGTTTTTGTAGCACTGCTTTGCTTTACCTTGGCCAGGTCGCAGTTGGAAATGAGAACTTGTTCTCAACTGGCCTAACTGGTTAAATAAAGGTGAAATAAAAAAAGAAATGACACACTCACAGGACTGAGTGTGTGTGTGTACAGAGTCACAGACAGTGTACTACATTTGTACTGTAATGATAGCCTAGTTGAAAACAAAGCAGTGTCTCACCAGTGTCTTAAAAGCAATGACAGCTTGCGCTATTCTTAGACATGGCTGTCAGAGTGCATTTGCTCCAAACCTGTAGCTTGTCAGCATTGGACTCCTCAGATTCCCACCGCTCAAAGCCGTGATGTCAGTCATGATCGTGCTCCAACGCAGCAGAACCGACCAATCAAATCACATTTTATTGGTCACATACAAATATTTAGCAGATGTTATCGCGGGTGTAGCAAAATGCAGCGTTGACATGGATTGTTCCTACAGGGAAAAGGCTTCCTTGGCAACTTGTGTCTCTGCTCTGTTGGAACAAGTCACTGAGCTCAGGCTTGAAGACATGTTGCCAGTTTGAACAAACAAACAAAGTAATTGGGAAAGAAACCAGCGCAAACTGGATTTAATGTGCTGCTAAGAACTGTGTTAAAGGGGAAAAAACCATAGTGGTGTAAACATTTCCCCTAGTTTGAGGTTTTGAAAGAGAATAGGTTTTCAACAGTTTTTGTATTTGACGTCTGGTTTGCCTGTGTAGCGGAACACTGGAGGCCTTGAACAGAGTGGTGGTCAATAAGACTGAGTGCTCATCTTGAATACCAGGACCTACAGTTGAAGTTGGAAGTTTACATACACCTTAGCCAAATACATTTCAACTCAGTTTTTCTCAATTCCTGACATTTAATCCTAGTAAAAATTCCCTGTCTTAGGTCAGTTAGGATCACCACTTTATTTTAAGAATGTGAAATGTCAGAATAATAGTAGAGAGAATGATTTATTTCAGCTTTTATTTCTTTCATCACATTCCCAGTGGGTCAGAAGTTTACATACACTCAATTAGTATTTGGTAGCATTGCCTTTAAATTGTTGAACTTGGGTCAAACGTTTCGGGTAGCCTTCCACAAGCTTCCCACAGTAAGTTGGGTGAATTTTGGCCCATTCCTCCTGACAGAGGTGGTGTAACTGAGTCAGGTTTGCTTGCACATGCTTTTTCAGTTCTGCCCACAAATGTTCTATAGGATTGAGGTCAGGGCTTTGTGATGGCCACTCCAATACCTTGACTTTGTTGTCCTTAAGCCATTTTGCCACAACTTTGGAAGTACGCTTGGGGTCATTGTCCATTTGGAAGACCCATTTGCGACCAAGCTTCAACTTCCTGACTGATGTCTTGAGATGTTGCTTCAATATATCCACATAATTTTCATTCCTCATGATGCCATATATTTTGTGAAGTGCACCAGTCCCTACTGCAGCAAAGCACCCCCACAACATGATGCTGCCACCCCCGTGCTTCACGCTGGGATGGTGTTCTTCGGCTTGCAAGCCTCCCCCTTTTTCCTCCAAACATAACAATGGTCAATATGGCCAAACAGTTCTATTTTTGTTTCATCAGATCAGAGGACATTTCTCCAAAAAGTACGATCTTTGTCCCCATGTGCAGATGCAAACCGTAGTCTAGCTTTTTTATGGTGCTTTTGGAGCAGTGCCTTTTTCCTTGCTGAGCGGCCTTTCAGGTTATGTCGATATAGGACTCGCTTTACTGTGGATATAGATACTTTTGTACCTGTTTCCTCCAGCATCTTCACAAGATCCTTTGCTGTTGTTCTGGGATTGATTTGCACTTTTCGCACCAAAGTACGTTCATCTCTAGGAGACAGAACGCGTCTCCTTCCTGAGCGGTATGACGGCTGCGTGGTCCCATGGTGTTTATACTTGCGTACTATTGTTTGTACAGATGAACGAGGTACCTTCAGGCATTTGTAAATTGCTCCCAAGGATGAACCAGACTTGTGGAGGTTTACAAATTTTTTTCTGAGGTCTTGGCTGATTTCTTTTGATTTTCCCATGATGTCAAGCAAAGAGGCACTGAGTTTGAAGGTAGGCCTTGAAATACATCCACGGGTACACCTCCAATTGACTCAAATGATGTCAATTAGCCTATCAGAAGCTTCTAAAGCCATGACATCATTTTCTGGAATTTTCCAAGCTGTTTAAATTCACAGTCAACTTAGTGTATGTAAACTTCTGACCCACTGGAATTGTGATACAGTGATTTATAAGTGAAATAATCAGTCTGTAAACAATTGTTGGAAAAATTAGATGTCCTAACCGACTTGCCAAAACTATAGTTTGTTAACAAGAAATGTGTGGAGTGTTTGAAAAACGAGTTTTAATGACTCCAACCTAAGTGTATGTAAACTTCTGACTTCAACTGTACATTCAAAGCAATAGTTGTGTGACGGGTCATATGTCATTTTTAGCATTGTTATCTGATGAGAAAGAGAGTAACTTTCTAATTAGATTCAGTTTTGCTCAGTCTTTGAGCACTGTCACTTACGAATAGTATTATATGAGATGAAATACCATTTCATCTTTACATACAGTACTTGATGATCTTGTTACATCCGAGATAAGATAAGAACCCTGCCTCCCCTCTTATGGTGAGGTGACAGCCTATTTACTGTATGGAGAAGTGTGTGTGTGTGTGTGTGTGTGTGTGTGTGTGTGTGTGTGTGTGTGTGTGTGTGTGTGTGTGTGTGTGTGTGGTGTCATGGAACTCTGCAATTATGATAATATGCTATGAAGATTAGCTCTTGGTCTTTCTCCCCTCGTGCCCTTCATTGAGGCTACTCCAGACAGCCTGAAATCATATTTTTCCTATTTCTCCTTCCTCTCGTATCCTTTTTTCTAACTCTCTCTCTCCACGGCTCAGTTAATTGTGAACATTTGTCTGGCTACAGTGTATTTAATTTGAACCTTAACCGCTTGATAGTTTCCTTAACTCACAATTTCCTCCAAGGCTGTTGTGTCTCCTCCACTGACTCAGTATCTCTCTCTGTCTCCCCTCTCTCTCTCTCTCTCTCTCTCTCTCTCTCTCTCTCTCTCCAGTGATGTCTTTTTCACTTTGCCATTGATTTCGCATGAGCCAATATGTGCCTATAAAGGTTTTCTGAAAATCAAACGTCTTCCTCTTTCTCCCGCTGACAGGTTCGCTGTGATCGCTTCGGGCTGTGCCAGCTGCCCCAGGCTGGTGTGTTGCAGAGAGGGCTGCTTGGCTGAGTTCTGTTACCACTGCAAGCAGGCGTGGCACCCCAACCAGACCTGTGACTCGGCCCGCCAGCAGAGGGCACTCTCCTTGCACATGCACAGCAACCACTCACCCAGCTACGCGCAGGAGCACGGGCACGGTACTTTGATTACTCTTCATGCCGTTATTGTTATGTCTGTATATTAGTCTCCCTCTTCTTATAAAGCAATTTTCAGACCTCCTTTCATGTTCCAAATGTCTCGGTGGACAGAACAGTAAGTCAGTTTGAATGAACCTTTATCACAACCTCATATGTCTCAGCCCGTCTCTTACACTAGCTGTTGGCAGTCAAAAAGAACTATATCGTCACACAATGTCTCCAAACCAATCCTCCTCTGTCTCTGGTTAAAGTAGAAGTACCTTTTAGGCACAGATCTAGAATCAGCTTACCCTCCCCATATCCTAACGGCAAGCCATAAAACTGACCTCAGATCAACGTTGTCTTGAATCCTACTCCCACTAAACAACCTACCCACTCTCTATCTCTTGTCTCTAGCTGACGACATCAAGCCCTGCCCACGATGCGGCGCCTACATAATCAAGATGAACGACGGCAGCTGTAACCACATGACCTGTGCCGTGTGTGGCTGTGAGTTCTGCTGGCTCTGCATGAAGGAGATCTCTGACCTGCACTACCTCAGGTAACTCTCAAGACTATGGCAGTTCACGTCAACACAGATTTATGTATTGGACTAGTAGATGACTTTCCATGTGCCAAACATCCGTATAGGTCTACCCACCCTTAGCAGAGTTGCCAAAAACCGGATGCATCCGGTTTTCAGGGATACAGATAATTCAACCTGGCGTCCTTTTCCGCTGAAAACCGGATGTGGGAACTCCGCTCAGCCTGCATGATGACATCCACCCAATTTTAAAGCATGATTGTAATTACTGGGGTTAGACTGGTGCTTTTTTTTAAAATCCTTCAGAATTGATTTTAAATTAGAAATACCTACACATTTTATGGAATGAATTAAGATTAAAAAAAACCAAATACTGACGCAAAACATAACTGAACGAAAGGCTTTATTGTTTTGATAAGAAGACACCAAATATATTCCTACATTAAAATGACAAAACGTTTCCACAGATTCCGTCTAACACGTCTTACGTCATATGAGCAATACTGTAAAAGTGGAAAACAGGCAGTGGTGCGCGTCTCACTCCCGTGTGACAATTAGCAGAGGGCTCTGAATTCATAATGACACAACCTTCCGTCACCTCCACTCCTCTGTTGCTGTGGGGATTGTTTTTCCTGAACATGGGCCCAGAACTAATCACTTTTCTGTCTACCTCCCTTGCTCTTCACCATATTCCTCCCCCTTTCTTTTTATATCTGTTTCCCCTTCATTACAATTTTTTCTTTATTTTCTCAATTCACAATCTCCTCCTCCCCCTCTCTCGCGCTCTCTCTATTTTCCACACGTTCCATTCTTTCCCCTTTTCCTTGCTTTCTCTCTCCCCTTTCTCTCCCTCCGTATCCCTTCATCAATCCCTCTCTTTCTTCTGCCTCTCAGTCCGTCAGGGTGTACGTTCTGGGGAAAGAAGCCGTGGACTCGTAAGAAGAAGATCCTGTGGCAGCTGGGCACTCTGATCGGAGCCCCGGTGGGCATCACCCTAATCGCTGGTATCGCTGTGCCTGCCATGGTTATTGGCATCCCCGTCTATGCGGGGCGCAAGGTATGCAAAAACACTGGCAGATGGGCAACCCCTTACTGAAATCCCCTTTCATTTGGCCTACACTCAGTCATTTAGCAGAGGATCTGATTTGGAGTGGCTTACTAAGACATTAAAAGGAAAAGAATGAAAATATCTACTTTTCATGATATTTAACAGAAAAGCTATTAATTGTAGAAATGATATGTGGCGGTGCTGGTCTTAGAAATGGAGTTAGTTTCAATATGATGATGTTCACTTTCGTGGTGGAACTTTCATTTCCTGCGTGTATTTCAGCAATCGAGAAATACAATTCCTGAAATAGATATGGTTTCAAACCATAAGATCTTTTTTAGTTTTCGGGACGATGCTACAACTGTTCTTCGGAAACGACATCATTTTGAAACTATTTAGTCTCGATAGAATTGTAGAATGGCCTATTTTAAAGGATATCTCTTTACCGCATCCTGGTGGCAATACAGTATAACTGCGAGCTTGAACCTAAGCCTGTTTGAATGCTGTAAAATAGCCCACCCACACACCCTGTATTGTTCCAGGCTCCTAAGCCTTCCCAGCTGTAGAAATACCTTTCAGAGTATTACAAGTTGTACTCAGCCAACTGCCTCACCCAATCACAACCAGAGATGTAAAGCCGTAATAGTTCTAGGTAAAGGAGCTCTGATGGTGGTACTAATAGACTAATATAAGCATGTGAATAAAGAAAGAAATCCCCTCACATGACCTACTTCCTACTTCTCCCAAGTGCTTTATAATATTAATCAAACCTAAACCACAATACAGACGTTTCAGCTGCAATAGCCTTTATTGCTATTCACCTTCACTACTATCTATCTTTTTATTTTTGTGATAGATTCATGCCCATTATGCGGGGAAGAAGAGCAATCGCCACAGGAGGAACCTGGCCATCACGGGAGGAGTGGCCCTGTCAATCATCACAGCTCCTGTGATCGCAGCCGTCAGCGTGGGTATTGGCGTGCCCATCATGTTGGCGTACGTCTATGGAGTCGTGCCCATCTCTCTGTGCCGCGGAGGAGGCTGTGGCGTCAGCCGAGGAAAGGGGCGTGGCATGCGGATAGACTTTGACGAGGACGACGGCCCAATCACAGGTGAGCAAGACTTAAAGAGCTATCATTTTTGCCTTAATAGACCTAATACTGTAAAATACAATGACACTAACCTACATGTATGTCTCTCTTTTATGTTACAAACATAATTGAACTGCAAGTTAATTTAGACAAGAAATATATATCATCATCATTCATGAAATAAAAATATGAAATAATTGTCCCCTAGTGGCTGATGCGTGGCGGGCCCTCAAGTCCCCCAGCCTGGGTGAGAGCAGCCTGGAGGGGGCAGCCAGCGGCCTTAGCACCACCTCCCCCAGTGAGGGCCTCTCTGTGGCCCCCGGGGTCCTGGGAGACAACCCCCACTTCAACACTCTGGCCGGGGGCGCCCTTGGAGCCAGGACTGGCAAATTCAACAGGTATGGAGGGGAGCCCAGCAGGGAAGAGAACCTGTTCTGTACTTCTTATGGAGGGGAATGTTGTGCATTGTAAGCAGAGACACAGTATAAATAGGGGCCAAGTAAGCCTTAAACGAACTAAGTTTTTGTTGTCCGTTTAAGAATTAGACCCGCTGCTGTGAATGTTTTTTGCTGAGTAAATGTAATGTGGCATATGTTGAATGCTGTAATAACTATTGTTGGTATAAACATGTAATAATAACCATGTTTTGTGTTGTTCCAGTTTGGAGCTCCAGGGAGGGGAGCTGGGGAAGGACGGTGCCCAGAGAGAGACAGGTAGTCTGGGAGCGGGTAGTGACTGTGCCAGCACCCGGGGCATGGCAGGCTCCATTATCTCCTCCTACACACTCCCTGACAGGTGAGTGTCACAATCTCCCTCTCTCTTACACACACACGATTTTGAGAAAATCTACTCCTCCTCCATGATTTGACATCTAGTCGCATTTTGTTTCTGTCGGTCTCATGTTGTTGTTGTCTCTGATGCAACAGCTCAATTTCCTCAAATCTCTCTTGCGTCTGACTTGTCTTTAGTCTGTGTGGTATGCAGGCAGCACTTAGTGGTTCAAAAATATTTATTTTAGCCATTGATTTAGTTCCCGACAGATGTTTTCAAATCAATTTTGAGTTAAACTTATAATGGTAGGCAAGGTGACACTGGATACAGCAGATGATATGCTGACTAGTAAATCTAAATGTCTTTGTTCTCCTAGGGACTATACTAACCTGGAGATCCAGGTGGACATCGAGACCAAACCCAGCCACCTCTGCCTGACCAGTGAGGAAGACCTAAACACGCCCCCTGCTGCTATGGCAGGGGGGGAGGAGCCTCAGGACTGCAGCTCCAGAAGGGGCGGGGGTCTGTTTGGCTCAGCACTAGGCCTGTCGCCAGGGGCATCGCTCAGGGAGGGGCTTCGCGATGTCACTCTGGCCCAGCCCGAGAGCATCCGTAGCGACCTGGAGATGTCCGACACCCAATCGGACGACATCGCCGAGCTGACGTCAGACGACTGTGACTCGCCTCATCCCAAGAGCTGCCGGCCCCCTCAACCCCAGGCCACCTGCAGACCCCTTCACACCTCCGACAGACTGCACTGTCCCCCGGATAATGTCATCCTCTATGTTTAAGAGTCCAACTGATGGAGAGCTCTCAGAGATTCCACAACCCCCACCCAAAATGTTTTTTTGCTTTTCGGTAATTCTTTTGCTGCTTTTTTGTTAACAAAACATCTTACCTGCAAACAACACCCGTCTACATGTGTCTGTCTTTCTCTCAACATCTTGATCTCCTTGCAGAGAATTGGCAGGGTTCTACCTCTGAGATTTCTCTGTTTACTTCTAGGTGCAAAAATGCCTTGGCTACTTGAGCGACAAAAAAAGCTAAACAAGAGGTACACATTTTCCACAAGAAATACTGCAACAAAAAAAAGAGGAAACAAGGTGAAAGGTCACCAAGCACACTAACGAGTCAAGGATTGTGGGGAATGGGGTTTGTACTATGGAAGAGGATGTTTTTAGGGATGTTTGAGTGTGGCATTTGTACTGGACTTTGTTGGCTTAATTTCCTCCCTTTTTTTGTTAGAACTGAATGATATTGAATGATTTAGAAGTAGTTTTATTTGCTGTGTGCATGAGTCTCCGTGAACTGAGTTTTCTACGGCTGTGTAGGCCTTCAAGTGTAGTATGTACCCGTTACACTGGTGGAGTTTACAGTAGTTTGTTCAGAGACGTGACTTTTAGAGGCGATCTGCACTTGAATCTCACCTGCACAGAGAAGAACAATGTAGGGGTTAACGAGAGTCAATGTTGTGGAAGATAGACAAGTACTTAACCAGCAGACAGTTCCACTTGAATGACTGACTGCCTGCCTTACAGACAGTGATGACACTCACTGACGAACACACTGGCTTTCTGACATGCTAGCTGTCTGACCCACTCTAGTTATGCGTGTGCGTTCTACACCAAGACTATAAAGTCAAAATATACATTTTCAGTAGAAAACAATAGTAGAATGAATGGATGGACTTCTTGTGATTGTATTTGTTTGTCCCACTATCGAGTGAATTTATGAATGAGCACTTGTGCACTTTATCTAAATATTCATTTAATTTTTTTGCTCTTTGTTGTCATCAGTTACTGTCTTTGAGTTTTCTTCCGTTACGTACTTGTAAAATCATAACCAAATGTTGATTATCAGAAACCTTTTTACAGTGTAACAACATTTTGCAGACCCATTTTTATTTCTTCTAGAATAATTACTAGAGCTTGTTTTTGCTGTTTTACCAACCATGTGTTTGAGTTGTTTAAGATATCCCCATTTACTATAGACATCATGAAATCTGTATATGGGAACATTGTTTCATTTCAAATAAGCTTTATGCGGTCAGATCATACTATTGAGCAGTGCTTGGTATGGTCTGTTGATGTTATTCAGTTGTCGCTTATTTCTGCCTATGAGAAACCACATGAATGTACCACGGATTGAAACAGGAACTTCCTAAATATGAAAGGAGGATTTACCCTTAAGAACACAGTACATGTGGGTAAAATAGTTATAAATATATGAATAGCAATATAAAAGTGTTGTATATAAATGTGTAGTATCTCCCGTCACTGTTTTGGAAGCCCCTTTCTGGGGCCAAACACACAGGACTGTGAAAGAGGTTGTGGACTTTGATTTGGAAAATAAACAAATGTTTCTGTTGCAAGAATATTGTGTTATTATTATATGTTCTATTGTGTGTGAAATATTGGATTTAGGGTATTGGAACACACACACACACAAACATATAGAGAGAGAGAGAAAATAGCTTTGCATAACATACATAGATGGTCATAGTCTGTTTTGGGGACTAGTGAACTACACTGAACAAAAATATAAATGCAACATGTAAAGTATTGGTCCCGTGTTTCATGAGCTGAAATAAAAGATACCTGAAATGTTCTATGTGCACAAAAGTGTTTACATCCCTGTTAGTGAGCATTTCTCTTGTGCCAAAATAGTCCATCTACCTGACAGGTGTGGCATATCAAGAAGATGATTAAACAGCATGATCATTACACAGGTGCACCTTGTGCTGGGGGCCACAAAAGGCCACTCTAACATGTGCAGTTTTGTCACACAACACAATGCCACAGATGTCTCAGGTTTTGAGGGAGCGTGCAGTTGGCATGCTGACTGCAGGAATGTCTACCAAAGTAATTGGCTGAGAATTGAATATTAATTTCTCTACCATAAGCCGCATCCAACATCGCTTTAGAGAATTTGGCAGTACGTTCAACCGGCTTCATAACCGCAGAACACGTGTAACCACGCCAGCCCAGGATCTCCACATCCGGCTTCTTCACCTGGGGGATCGTCTGATACCAGCCACCCGGACAGCTATGGGTATGCACAACTGAAGAATTTATCAGAAACTGTCTGAGGGAAGCTCATCTGAATGCTTGTCGTCCTCCCCAGGGTCTTGACCTGACTACAGTTGGCGTCATAACCGACTTCAGTGGGCAAATGCTCACCTTCGATGACCACTGGCACGCTGGAGAAGTGTGCTCTTCACAGAGGAATCACGGTTTCATCTGTACCGTGTATAGCATTGTGTGGGCAAGCGGTTTGCTGATATCAATGTTGTGAACAGAGTGCCCCATGGTGACGGTGGGGTTATGGTATGGGCAGGCATAAGCTACGGCCCATGAACACAATTGCATTTTATCAATGGCAATTTGAATGCACAGAGATACCATGACGAGATCCTGAGGCCCATTGTCGTGCCATCACCTCATGTTTGGGATGCTCTGGATTGACGTGTACGACAGCGTGTTCCATTTCCCACCAATATCCAGCAACTTTGCACACACATTGAAGAGGAGTGGGACAACATTCCACAGGCCACAATTAACTCTATGCGAAGGAGATGTCACGCTGATTAAGACAAATGGTGGTCACACAAACTATACTGACTGGTTTCCTGATCCACACCCTTACTTTCTTTTAAGGTATCTGTGACCAATAGATGCATATCTGTATTCCCAGTCATGTGGGAATACAGAATAATAATAATGAACTTATTTCAATTGACTGTAACTCAGTAAAATCTTAGAAATCGTTGCATGTTGCGTTTATATTTTTGTTCAGTGTACATATACAGTGCCTTCAGAAAGTATTCATACCCCTTGACTTATTCCACATTTTGTGTTACAGCCTGAATTCAAGAATGGATACAATAAACAAGTTCTCACCCATCTGCACACAATACCCAATAATGACAAAGTGAAAACATGTTTTTAGAAATGTTTGCAAATTTATTGAGAATGGAATACAGAAATATCTCATTTACAAAGTATTACACCCCATTGCTATAACACTCCAAATTGAGCTCAGGTGCATCCTGTTTCCATTGATCGTTCTTGAGACGTGTCTACAATTTCATTGGCGTCCACCTGTGGTCAATTCAATTGATTGGACATGATTTGGAATGGCACACACCTACCTATATAAGGTCCCACAGTTGACAGTGCATGTCAGAGCAAAAACCAAGCCATGAGGTCAAAGGAATTATCCTTAGAGCTCCGAGACAGAATTGTGTTGAGGCACAGATCTTGGGAAGGATACCAAAAAATGTCTGCAACATTGAAGGTCCCCAAGAACACAGTGGCCTCCATCATTCTTAAATGGAAAATGTTTGGAACCACCAAGACTCTTCCTAGAGCTGGCTGCCCGGCCAAACTGAGCAATTGGGGGAGAAGGACCTTGGTCAGGGAGGTGAGGTGACCAGGAACCCGATGGTCACTCTGACAGCACTCTAGAGTTCCGCTGTGGAGATATGAGAACCTTCCAGAAGGACAACCATCTTTGCAGCACTCCACCAATCAGGCCTTTATGGTAAAGTGGCCAGACGGAAGCCCCTCCTCAGTAAAAGGCACATGACAGCCATGCTTGGAGTTTGCCAAAAGGCACCTAAAGACTCTCAGACCATGAGAAACAAGATTCTCTGGTCTGATGAAACCAAGATTGAACTCTTTGGCCTGAATGCCAAGTGTCACGTCTGGAGGAAACCTTGCACCATCCCTACAGACTTGGTTTCCTCTATCGTAATCGCTCCTCTTTCACCACAGCTGCCAAACTAACCCTGATTCAGATGACCATCCTGCCCATGCTAGATTACGTAGAAATTTAATTTATAGATCGGCAGGTAAGGGTGCTCTCGAGCAGCTAGATGTTCTTTACCATTTGGCCATCAGATTTGCCACCAATGCTCCTTATAGGACACATCACTGCATTCTATACTCCTCCTTGTGCCGCTGCCATGTTGTGTTGCTACCTTGTTGTTGTGTTGCTGCCATGCTATGTTGTTGTCTTAGGTCTCTTTATGTAGTGTTGTGTTGTCTCTCTTGTCGTGATGTGTGTTTTGTCCTATATCTGTTTTTTATTTTTAATCCCCTGTCCCCGCAGGAAGCCTTTTGCTTTCTGGTGGGCCATCATTGTAAATAAAAATGTGTTTTTAACTTACTTGCCTAATTAAATAAAAAATGGTGTTGGCAGCATCATGCTGTGGGGATGTTTTTCAGCGGCAGGGACTGGGAGACTAGTCAGGATCGAGGGAAAGATGACCAGAGCACACAGCCAAGACAACGCAGGAGTGGCTTCGGAACATGTCTCTGAATGTCCTTGAGTGGCCCAGCGAGAGCCTGGACTTGAACCCGATCAAACATCTCTGGAGAGACCTGAATATAACTGTGCAGTAACGCTCCCCATCCAACCTGACAGAGCTTGAGAGGATCTGCAGAGAAGAATGGGAGAAACTCCTCAAATACAGATGTGCCAAGCTTGTAGCGTCATACCCAAGAAGACTCGATGCTGTAATCGCTGCCAAAGGTACTTCAACAAAGTACTGAGTAAAGGGTCTGAATACTTATGTAAATGTGTATATATGTAAATATATTAGCAACAATTTCTAAAAAGCTGTTTTTGCTTTGTCATTATGGGGTATTGTGTGTAAATTGATGTGGTGAAAAAAAACGATTGAATAAATTTTAGATTAAGGCTGTAACGTAACAAAATGTGGAAAAAGTCAAGGGGTCTGAATACTTTCTGAAGGCACTGTATCTGGGGAAGGGTATAAAACAAGTTCTAGAGTGTTTTTAGTTTCCAAGAGCACATTAGTCTCCATCATTGGGAAATGGACCCAGACTCTGCCTAGAGCTGGCCGTCCGACCAAACTGAGCAACCGGTTGTCACGAGAATTTTTATCCCAATGTTCTAACTGAACTATTTTATAGCTTTGACCAATTCCCAGAGGTTGTAAGGCTCTGGTTAATGAAGAATTAGACCAAGTCCCAGTCTGCAATAGATCAACACTTTATTCAGAGAGCACTCTGCCCCTCAAATGCAGAGCCAGTCTTTTATATATATACACACACACACACACACACACACACACACACACACACACACACACACACACACACACACACACACACACACACACACACACACACACACACACACACACACAAGTTTCTTATCATAGGCTGACTTGACAGTATGAGTTTCTGTGTCTTCCCAGAGCATTGCCGTAGATGTTTCCATACTGGCTGTTACCATATAATATAGGTGTTAAAGATTTCTAATTTAAGAGTCAAGTGAGAAAGACAAGCTATTGTAACTAAAAGAATAATACTTCTGGCTGTAACACAGGCAATATTTTTCACACTACCCCCATACATAGTTATCTCGTCTCACAGGTGCACCCTGCTTGCATAGCTACAAAAGAATACAATGCCCTAGTTATAATTCTAACCAAGCTACACACATCACCAGATTATATTCTTCTGATTCTAACACATTTCACACAGTTATACAGTTTCAGGGTGGAATACTTTAGTCATTATCTTAAACATACAAATTCTTCTATCACCGGTCAAGAAGGACTTTGGTCAGGGAGGTGACCAAGAACCCAATGACCTCTGACAGAACTACAGGGTTCCTTGGTTTAGATGTGAGAACCTGCCAGAAGGACAAGTCTCTACAATACTTCACCAATCTGGACTTTATGGGATAGATGCCAGACGTAAGCAACTCCTGAGAAAAAGGCACATGACAGCATGCCTGGAGTTTTCAAAAAGGCATGTGAAAGACTCTGAGATCATAAGGCAAAAGATTCTGTGGTCTGATGAGACAAAAATGCAACTCTTTGGCATCGTTCATCGCCCGTCTAACACCATCCCCACCATGAAACATGATGGTGGCAGCATCATGCTATGGGAATGCTTTTCAGTGGCAGGGACAGGAACGACTGGTAAGGCTAGAGGGAACAATTAATTTGGCTCTCTTGATGAGAGCCAAATAAAGGCAAATCCTTGATGAGAACCTGCTTCAGAGTGCAAACGACCTAAGACTGGGGCGAAGATTTACATTCCAACAGGACAATGACCCCAATCATACAGTCAAAGCAATGCTGGAATGGCTTCAGAACAACAATGTGAAAGTCCTGGAGTGCCCCAGCCAAAGCCCAGACTTGAATCCCATTGAAAATCTGTGGAAAGACTTGAAGATTGCTGTTCACTGCCGCTCCCCATCTAACGTAACAAAGCTTGAGAAAATCTGCAAGGATGAATGGGGAAAAAATCCCCAAATCCAGATGTGCAAAGCTGATACAACATACCCAAGACAACTCAAAGCTGTAATCACCACCAAAGGTGCTTCTACAAAGTATTGACTCATGGGTGTGACTACTTATGCAAATGTATATTTAATTTTCAATAAATGTGCAAACATTTCTAAAAACATATTTTCACTCATTATGGGTATTGTGTGTAGATGGGTGAGAAATCTATTTAATCCACTTCAAATTCAGGTTGTAACACTACATGTGGAATAAGTTACAAAAATAAAATGTGGAATAAGTGAAAGGGTATGAACATTTTCTGAAGGCACTGTAGTTTAACTAGCAATTTAACTATGTTTTGCAATAGCTTCGTGGTAGTAAACTAAATTAAAATGTTCAGTAGTTAATTTCTTTTTTTTGCCCTGTAGTGGTGTAACTAACTACTGGAACTACACACAGTTTTGTTTAATAAGCTAAATTACACATTTTAACATATGTTCGTACTATTTTGTAGTCTATAACATATTTGATATAATTTATCACGAGGGAGTGAACTACTTTTTCAAGGTAAATTGGTGGCTTGATAAACGAAACATTTGATTAGCTTCCTCAACATCGTCCAGTTTGGGTTAAGACCCCTAGGTTCTATACAGTAGTGTCGTAAATATAGGCTGGGTTTCCAAGCGACCGTCTGATTTCAGGCTTAGGCTCACTCTACCGTAAAGTAACGGGGACCCACACAGAAGGTTAAAGTGACTTCAACAAAACGCGGTAAATAATGACAGTTATACCATATTTACATACCTTTTGACAATACAGTAGAAACAGGTTAGTGAGTCACCACATACAGTGCGAGTGGCCTGTTAGTCAGTTAACAGTAGCTAACTTTAGTCAGTTGGTCCGTGTATCAATAGTTAGCTAGCAAGCTAAACAATTAGCTAGACAATGAAGTCGAGTGCAATAAGTGCATCCCATGGCTGCTAAATATTGCTAGCTACCAATAGCTAGATAATAGGCTTGTATGAATGTCTAATTGCAACGTTGCGATGACTAACGTTAGTTAGCTAACTAGCTAAGGTTGGCAAGCTGTAACGTTAACAAGCTACAGTAGCTAGCTATCATGTTTGAAACAACTGTCCCAGGCTAGACATTTCATAGTAGCTAACTTGCCCATTCACGTATTATTCTAATGCCAGCGCCTATGGCTGTGTATGTGGCCCCTTCTCGAGAGTTAGTAACGTTAGCTAGGTAATTTTACTGAACATTTAACGTTAGCTATTGGACCTGAATTAATATTGATGCCTCCAGTTGTATGAACAATAATTTACAGCAAGATGGCTCTCTGAAAAATGTCAGAGAGATTTCATCCACCTCTATCACATTGGGTGTACCAGTATTTATTAGACGAAGACCGTAGCAAACGTTTGAGGTTTCCAGGGTTAGAGTAGAGTTGTCATGCTGAGGCAGTGAAGAAAGTAGAGGAAGATGGGTTAAGGGGGAGGAGTGGTGAGAGTAGTAGAGATATACCAGTACAGAGGGATAGGCCAAAGAGTGATATAAGTTTCAGTAAGATTAGATTGTTAGCATTTATAGCAATGGTTATCAACTGTACTGCAGGGATGGAACGGAAGTCTCAGAAAATGGAGGTTGTGGTGGCAGCTGCAGAGAGGTATTTTGGTGTTCGAGACTTGACAGCAGAAGAGTTACAAGATGTGTGAAGTGGTGATGTCCCATCCTTTCAGGGTGATGGCATGAGGTAGGAATAAATACATTTAATTAGTGGAGTAGGTGGGGTGTTATTTTTATTTTATATCATTTTGAAATTAGTGAGTATATAGTGTGTGATGGTAGGGTATTTATTTAATACATATTTCTTTTTCAAGTAAAGTATAAGGGAGTTGTACTCCAGTCTAGTAGGTGGCGGTAATGCAACAAATTGGATGCCAACCACCGTTAAACCTCATAGAAGAAGAAGAAACCTTTTACTCAACAATTTTGCAACTTAAACCAGTTTTTATTGGACAAATTCTGTTGCCTTCACTTACTGAACAATGTAGCGAAAAATGGGGCAATTCAAGAGGGTGCTACGAAATGAATGTCCCAACGTTGTTTTCTTTGTCCTATTTCATTATAAATTACATAGAATTAATCATTATATTGTTCTCTACAATATTATAACCTTAATATATTTGCACTTGACAGTGTTTAGGAAATATGAACGTTAATTTGCTGTGACCGTTTTGCAATTCCTTCTCATTTAACTTCTCAAAGTATTACCATACGGGACTGATGCTGTCGCTTGCCTTTCTCTGCCATTTTCCAACTGTTAACGACGATGACGTAGTAGTAGAGTCGACTCTAAAATAATTGATTCCTCGACTCCTTGCGGTGTCAATATTCCTAGCGGAATCGACTCCTAAGATTCTGTATTTTTGGAGGAAACTGATTAGTTGCCTTACTTCCGAGAACACAAACACTCGCATAGGGCTGACCCCATTTAGTAGACTGGTCGATTGTTTGGTCGATAGGCTGTTGGTCGACCGAGATTTCTTTAGTCGAGATGTAGCAAAAACAATAATAAAAAAATATCGACCGTTTTAGACTTCGCAGCTCATGTTTGTATCTCTTCTATATTTGGTGTTGTGAGGTGGTACCATTTGGAGGTGTTTCCGCTCTTTGGACCAAATCAAAATCAACTTGATACCTTAGTCATTTTCATCTCCAGATCCTTGTCTTTCATTGCCTATAACTGGGAATAATCTACGTTGAGGGGCAGTTTCTATGGCAATTTAAACGGAAAGAGTCAGAAATACACAATGATAACAAGAACAGATTGTCTTCGCCGGGGGTGGATATTGAAATTCAGTCTGTTAGCTTTGTAAATAAATATAAATCTAGTCCCTATTTAGTTTTGTATTCAGTGGATTTCATTTAGAAAAAGCCCATGTTTTCATTCACAAAACTGCAGCAACTAGTTAGCTTGTCAACTTGAACAGCGTCACAGGGTTATATTGACAGATTTGTGTTGAGCATTATAAACTGGGTGGACAGCTGTGGTATATCAGACTGTATACCACGGGTATGACGAAACATTTATTTTTACTGCTATAATTACATTGGTAATCAGCTTATAATAGCAATAAGGCACCTCAGGGCGTTGTGGTATACGGCCAATATACCATGGCTAAGGGCTGTATCCAGGCACTCCTCGTTGCGTTGTGCATAAGAACAGCCCTTAGCCGTGGTATATTGGCCATATACCACACCCTCTCAGGCCTTATTGCTGAAGTGACCATTGTGATGACATTCCATTCACTCTAAACATGCTAAATTCTCAGAGTAAATAGTCAAACTTTTGAACCATATATGGTAGAGACATGGGGTTTGGACTGCTGTTTTTCTGACTGAATCGACATATTTGTATAAACCTTGAATAAATTAATAATTTCATTGCTGTACACGCTACAAATTATGTTTGCTTACGCTTGGTTCCTAATGTTAGTGAATGCACCCTTTGTTATTATGGCCGCAATGACTCTAAGGAAAACATTTGCATTGCCAAAACCACAATGCCACAAAAGACCCCTTTCTAAAACCACGATGCCACAGAAAGACCCCTTTCTAATCAGAAACCTTTAGCATCACTCTTGCTCTTCTCTCTTCCCCCCTCCTGCAGCATCATGCCGTTCATCGACCTCCAGGGGAAGTTGGGCATCAACATAGACAAATGGATGTTGATCCAGGGTGGAGACCAGCCATACAAACGGGCACCCCGCTGCCACGCCTTTGAGAAGGAGTGGATCGAGTGTGCGGATGGCATTGGTCAGACCCGTGCCAAGAAGGAATGCAAGCTTGAGTTTGAGGACTTCTATGAGTGCATGCACAGAGAGAAGACGGTGAGTGTAGGATATCTGAGCTTAAGAGTGTGTGTGAACTGTGAAGATTGATTGTGTGTGTGTGTGATTTTCATGTCCTTTCCTAATAAACACTTGTGATTTCATCAACCAAGACCGGTTGAGGAGTTGTCAGTTGATATCCATGTCTGATAAAATAACTGCTTGTCCTTCTACATGGGTGTCCATCCTAGGGATGTGACAAATGGAAAAATGTTCTTAACGTTTAAATGTACATTAAAACGATGAGACAAATGCATAAAATGTCACGTGAATTCATAATGCAGCTGCGCTGCTGGCAGCAACTGCCTGGGTCTCACGGTGCGTCCCTTCCAGATGGTGAAGCATTGCACCTGTACTACCATTACTGTACTTCAACTCCACCTTGCAAAATTTGCAATTCCTTCTCATTTAACTTCTCAAAGTATTACCATACGGGACTGATGCTGTCACTTGCCTTTCTCTGCCATTTTCCAACTGTTAACGACGATGACGTAGTAGTGGAGAGTCGACTCTAAAATAATTGATTCCTCGACTCCTTGCAGTGTCAATATTCCTAGCGGAATCGACTCCTAAGATTCTGTATTTTTGGAGGAGACTGATTAGTTGCCGTACTTCCGAGAACACAAACACTCGCATAGGGCTGACCCCATTTAGTCGACTGGTCAATTGTTTGGTTGATAGGCTGTTGGTCGACCGAGATTTCTTTAGTCAAGCAGTAGCAAAAATAATAATAAAAATATCATGGTGTACAAGACACCTGTCTGATTCGTGGCACAGTCCATCACTCTTAGGCATGTGCTATTGAAGTTGTATAGGGTTAAGGACAATGGTGCAACACTAATAAAAATTATATTATTTTATAACAAACGCGCTTTCTCCCGCATTTCATAGCGGTCACTGTCAACGGTTCTGAAACATCAATGCATTGTTGAATTCGCACCTTTTCCTAGACCATGTTGCAATCTGCGTAATAGCAAAGTTAACCAGCATATTGGTGTTGAGAACAATGCGGCGGAGGTAGCAGCAGAGATAGGAGACAAGAAAACAGCCCTTGCCTTAATTGTTTAACAAAAGTGAGGAGAGAGTAAACTCCAACTTAATTAGCTCTATAGTCAATAGCCTAACTGTTAAATGTTCCATATACAGTACCAGTCAAAAGTTTGGACAATCAAGGGTTTTTCTTTATTTTAACTATTTTAATCATTGTAGAATAATAGTGAAGACATAAACTATGAAATAACACATATGGAAACATGTAGTAACCAAACAAGCATATTATATTAAATATATTTTCTATTTGAGATTCTTCAAAGTAGCCACCCTTTTCCTTGATGACAGCTGTGCACACTCTTGGCATTCTCTCAACCAGCTTCATGAGGTAGTCACCTGGAATGCATTTCAATTAACAGGTGTGCCTTGTTAAAAGTTAATTTGTGGAATTTCTTAATGCGTTTGAGCCAATCAGTTGTGTTGTGACAAGATAGGGGTGGTATAGTTAAATAAATGTTAAATAAAAAAAGTTAACTGAGCACTTGTTGGCTGGTAGGGGTGGTATACAGAAGGTAGGGGTGGTATACAGAAGATAGCCCTATTTGGTAAAAGACCAAGTCCATATTATAGCAAGAACAGCTCAAATAAGCAAAGAGAAACAACAGTCCATCATTACTTTAAGACATGAAGGTCAGTCAATACGGAAAATTTCAAGAACTTTGAAAGTTTCTTCAAGTACAGTTGCAAAAACCATCAAGCGCTATGATGAAACTGGCTCTCATGAGGACCACCACAGGAAAGAAAGACCCAGAGTTTTCCAGTATGGAAAAATAAATGTATGAAATGTATGAATGTATGCACTCACTACTGTAAGTCGCTCTGGATAAGAGCGTCTGCTAAATGACTAAAATTTAAAAATGTAAATGTTACCAGCCTCAGAAATTGCAGCCAGCCCAAATAAATGCTTTAGAGTTCAAGTAACAGACACATCTCAACATCAACTGTTGAGAGAAGACTGCGTGAATCAGGCCTTTATGGTCGAATTGCTGCAAAGAAACTACTACTAAAGGACACCAATAAGAAGAGGAGACTTGCTTGGGCCAAGAAAATCGAGCAATGGACATTAGCCGGTGGAAATCTGTCCTTTGGTCTGATCAGTCCAAATTTGACATATTTGAGATGCAGAGTAGGTGAACGGATGATCTCCACATGTGTAGTTCTCACCGTGAAGCATGGAGGAGGAAGTGTGATGGTGTGGGCGTGCTTTGCTGGTGACACTGTCAGTGATTTATTTTGAATTCTGACAAAAGGCATACTTAACCAGCATGGCTACCACAACATTCTGCAGCGATACGCCATCCCATCTGGTTTGGGCTTAGTGGGGCTATCATTTGTTTTTCAACAGGACAATGACCCAACACTCCTTCAGGCTGTGTAAGGGCTATTTGAAGGAGGAGAGTGCTGCATCAGATGACCTGACCTCCACAATCACCCGACCTCCACCCAATTGAGATAGTTTGGGATGAGTTGGACCGCAGAGGGGAGGAAATTGTAACAAATTTTTTCAAATTTATTACAAATAAAAATACCTTATTTACATAAGTATTTAGACCCTTTGCTATGAGACTCGAAAATGAGCTCATGTGCATCCTGTTGCCATTGATGTTTCAACAAGGTTCTCTGGTCTGATGTTACCAAGATTGAACTCTTTGGCCTGAATGCCAAGCGTCACGTCTAGAGGAAACCTGTCACCATCCCTACGCTTAAGCATGGTGGTGGCAGCAACATGCTGTGGGGATGTTTTTCAGCGGCAGGGACTGTGAGACTTGTCAGGATCGAGGGAAAGATGAACGGAGCAAAGTACAGAGAGATCCTTGATGAAAACCTGCTCGAGCGCTCAGGACCTCAGACTGAGGCAAAGGTTCACCTTCCAACAGGACAACAACCCTAAGCACACTGCCAAGACAACGCAGGAGTGGCTTCAGGACAAGTTTCTGAATGTCCTTGAGTGGCCCAGCCAGAGCCCGGACTTGAACCCAATCGAACATCTCTGGAGAGACCTGAAAATAGCTGTGCAGCGACGCTGCCCATCCAACCTGACAGAGCTTGAGATGATCTGCAGAGAAGAATGGGAGAAACTCCCCAAATACAGGTGGAACAAGCTTGTAGTGTCATACCCAAGAAGACTTGAGGCTGTAATCGCTGCCAAAGGTTCTACAGCAATGTACTCAGTAAAAGGTCTGAATACTTATGTAAATGTTATATTTCCGTAAACTTTTTGTTGTTGACATTTACAAAAATGTCTAAAAACCTATTTTTGCTTTGTCATTATGGGGTATTGTGTGTAGATTAATGAGGGGAAAAAAACTGTAATACATTTTAGACTAAGGCTGTAACATAAAGTGTGGAAAAAGTCAAGGGGTCTGAATACTTTCGGAATTCTCTGTATATATGGAAAAATACACATTTTAAAAATTTCGACCAATCAAACAGATGACTCTCGGTCGACCAAGATTTATTTTAGCCCTACACTCGCATCTGTCATAGCGAGCTAGTAAGGGACGGACAGAGAGTGGAGGGCACAGTATAGGCAGGTCGGCAGACAGGCCTAGTGCACAGTTCTGACTATCTATTGGCAATCAAAAGCTGTATCTCGCAATTCTTGGCATGCAATGTCTCGCAACTTCAGTAAAACATGGCATATCATCAATGAATAGGCTAGGATGTTGAGATGAGTGAGATGCAACACTTCAGTCATATAAAGTACCTGCTCGTGCACTGGTTTGCTTCATGCGGTTTACAGCGTGGTAGACCGGGCACCAAAACAGTTGAGAAGTTGAGCTTCGCTCTTCAACGCTCTTATTTTTGCGGAAATTCACCAATTATGCTATTCTGCATCGACGTTAAAAAAAAACGCATTGTTTTCCGGTTAGGTATTTTTCTTAACGACAAGGATCCCAATTTCGTTGAAATATTTTACCGTTTAAAACGTTCACACCCCTAGTGGAAGCTTTGGTGTTGAATACCAAATTAAGAGCGTCAAGACTAGAGGAAATGCTTTTGTTTTAACAGTTTTTGTTAAAAATACATTGAGTTGATGAATGAAGAGAATTGTGGTTTTGATCAGCAAAGAGCTGAAAAAACACCAATACCTCCTTAAGAAGTTCTGAGCTTGCACCCCCAAAAAGGTTTGACAGCCTGTCTCACAACTAAGTGTCTGACGTGGATTGCTCTCTCTGTCTGTCTGTAGCACAAGAGGCTGTATGAGATCCGTAAGCAGAGGGACAAGATGGTGAAGGAGGGCACCTACCAGACCCCAGCGCACCACACCGGTGCTCAGGCTGATGACAGGCCTTGACCTTGTTGACCACAAGGTGTCCCCCCAACTTGTGTATAATAATTGTTATTCAGAGATCACTTTATTGTTCGTGTCCAACCCTTTGCAAGTTAGCAAATAAATATTATTGACCATGAACCTTGTATGATTTTCTCTCTCTCCTTTTTTAGGTACAGTGTAGGGAGAGATGATTGGAAGAAAGGGACAGAAATGTGAAGGTGATTTATGATATGTGAACTCAGGTTTAAGTTTGTTCACTATCTTTGTGATCTTGGTTTTGAATGTGTTAATACTACCGATTTAACTCAATTATTTGTAATACCATACTAACTACACAATACAAGACAATATGTTTTGAGCGTGAATGTATTCGTTAAAAAAATGAAATTATTTCAAATTAGCCTACTTGTTTTAGGACAAAAATAGCTGCAGTTGAAGTACTACAGCACTACAGACGATATAACCAGCATAATTAATATCCTTGAAAAAACTAAACATATGAGACTTCCAGAAATGACAATCAGAAATATCCTAATGATATCCTTATAAACCAGCCTTGCTTGGAAGTGCGGAGTTGATGATATCTGAACCCCACTCAACTCTAAACCCTGTCACCTAATTCTGGTAAATATCAGAGTTGATGGATTAGTTGATCTGCTTCTAATGAAATTGAAATATGAATGAATGCACTCTGAAATCCCAATTAAATTACCAAGTGTTTCACTAGCCCTAATAAGATTAGGAGATCCTCCATGTCACCACAAGGTGGCGCAAAGAGCCAAGTAAATACTACACAATCTCCGATCTACCTAATCGTGTCAAATCATATTTGAAGTAAATAGGCGTCTGTTACAATGCAACACAAATAAAGGGTTTTATTACTTGCTGATATAGAGTGGAGAATTAAGTATTATGGAGTGAGTTTAGCCTCTGCCTTAATCACAAGGGTTATTTACCAAAATGAAGAGATACCAATGCTGACACTATATAGTTGATAAACCGTTTTGATTTAGTGTTTGGAGGGAGGGGCGCGGGTAGGAGCTGGAATTTTCAGAAGTGCCAAAAGATTGCCTCATGGCCTGACTCCCGCCAAAGGGTTGCACGTTATTTTTCTGATTCATTTCAGTCTGTTGGTGACATTGTATCTAGGCCGTGGGACAAGGTGAAAAGGCAACAGTGTGGTCTAGGCTAGTCATCACAAGGTTTTAATAAAGTGTTTGGGTAAGGGGATTTTGCCCTGTCTGGGCACTGCATTTTCTTTTCCAAAACTATAGGCCTATTGTGCTGCTTTAATGCCTTGCAGTTGACCTGATTTATTGTCAATTACAGAAATGCGTTCTTCCCTTATTTTGATTAACAAAGGGGATTTTAAAGGAGATTGTTTTATTATGTCAGTAAAGTTAAGCAGCATGTTACATATTACAGCCAAACGTTATGGTACCTTTTATCTTCTGAAGCAAGTCTCCGGTCTAACTTGCAAAATTGCACTGCTTCTCATTTGGCCAGTCCCACAGAATTGGCCTTAGCCTTTTGTTTGATTAAAACATCAGCAGCGAGCCTAGTTAATCCTGAACTGTTGGACAGCATTTCGTTGCGCTCTCTGACTGCTCAGCGGAGGGAAGGAGGGAGGGAGGGTCGGTGTATATAGGGGCCAATGGTTATCCAGGGAGGACCATTCTTGCAAGCTATTCTCCCGACCGGACAAGATGGACCTGTAGGACTGGGAGGGTCCTACAATACTCTGAAATATGTAGTTGTTTAGTTGCATAAATACATATTGGGGGGGGGGGTCAGGAGAAACAGGGGTGATAGATCAAAGGATTAAGGATTAATATGATCACATGCACATGCAAAGACAAAGCAAGACCTGTTGCAAAAGCAGTAGCTAAATACAGCTATTTCGTGGTTGCTATGCATCCACAAATATGCCAAAAGTAAACGCCTCTTTCTTCCCCCCAAAAAATAGCGTGCGTCGTGCCAGTTGGCCGTGAGCGAATAGTGTAGCTGAAGTTAGAACACACCGAAATTCAATTTTCTGGACACTTAACATCTCCTCTCCAATAGCTATGGGTTAAATGTTAAACCCTTGATATAGCCAGCCCGTTGATGAGGTTAGTAGAGCGAGGGCGAGGTGGGGGTTGTAGAGACAGGAAAGAACGGGAGAGGGAAGGAGGGGAATAGACAGCCATTACCGAATCACAGTCGTGGTATTCATCGCTTCCTTGTCCCGGGTCAGTACAAACGGCTGAGTAGCAGCCCTGATCAGACCGTCTGTACCTAAACGTGCTTCCGAAAGAGGAATTACGCTTGTCGTGAGGAGGGCGACTCGAAGAGCCACAGCATCCCTGTCTCTGTAACCCTGTAAGATATTCCGACTCGAGGACCGCTATTCTCCGGTAAGGTTTCGGTGTCGGGGAACACACATGTGTAGTCTGAATCATATTGCCAGACGTCTGAGATTGTGAAATACATATGATATAATACATGTATTATGGTTGATTTTCAGTTGCATTTGTATTACCAATGTGGTAAAACTATTCCCTTATTCAATATCTGTTCTTAATTGCAGAGTAAAAAGTTGATATTTATGCAATTCATAAAATCATTGGTGTAATTAATTCATTAGGATATAAATACTAATGTACAGAGTTCATATTATTTTGGTCAGATAGGCCTATCGTTTTATTATAGCCTATCAAAATCGATTTTTTTTAATCCATGCTTGCTCCTGGTTTAGATGCTTTGTGCCTGAAAAGGAGAAATGAGAATGGGTTTGTAGGTCGAATAGCCTAACAATGTTATTCTACTAATGAGAGTGACACAACGCATATTGTTAACACCGGCATCACGAATGGATAAATGTTATTAGCCCGTTATGCAGGCAGTGTGGACAAAGGGCCCCAGTATGCTCCTTGCCTTCGCTCCCCACGACATTTCGAAATAGGATCGATCTATGATCACTCATGCATACGGTTTCCGCTACATATTAAAGCCCTCTCCTCGCTTTTCCTCATAACGCACATCAACTCTTCTACAGAACACACATTCTTATGCCTAGGGTCTATTGTGATTTATATAAATCCATAGCCTTGTGCAAGAGCTGTTTATTCAAGCTATTGTGTAATTTATGTTCGATTTCTGAATAGAAGGTGTCACTGAATAGGATCATTTTATTGATCGGCCATTATCGGTAATAATACCATGGGGACCGCGCACTCATCAAAAACGTCCCTAGAGCGGCATCAATGAATGTTCTACAGAAGTCGTCTTATGTTCAGCCTTCTTCACGCTAAAGGCTGTCTGGAAAATATAACAAAAAATCTGTGCTAGAGATGAAAGCAAGATACAGGAGTCACCCGTCGATTCACACACCAGATGGCCATATGTATTTCCCTGTTGTGAGCAGCCTTGTGAAGATCATAAATCATTAGCTAACATTCGGTCAGTTTGTCAATCTAGCCCGAGGTAAACAGTCTAGGTAAACAGTGAAGTAGTCATTTATATCCCATTTTAAACCTTTGGCAGATTTTCTCCTATTCCAGTGTGATACTTCATACTCATTGCCAAAGATTATGGCTACTACTCTCACGCCCTTTTCAGCTGCAGTGCACATGGACACACCCCCTTTCCACATGAAATATTCAGGAATCGGGAACCACCATTGTGAAACCAGATGGAAAAAAATGTCGCTGAGGCTGCACAGTCAACTACTCTGTGTTGGCTTTGCAGTAAAACAAAAAAGCAATGTCAGACAGTACTGTGTCAACTAGACATCTGTCTCAATTAACAATCTATCACTATCTCTGTCTGCCTGCCTGCCCATCTGTCTGTATCTACTTGCCTGCCTGTCTGTCCGTCTTCCTGCCGGCTGTCTGTCTGTCTACAAGATCGGATCTGGCCATTTGTCTCTGAATTTCCTCATTTTATCCCACAGCTCTTTGATATGCACTGTGTGCCTTGTCATGACGGGCAGGGACACCAGAGAGACATCGTCATTATACAGGTAGCTGCACAACATAACAGGCGGCGTGTGCAGTACGATAAATCAATCAATATAGTGCTGTTCTTGAAGGTTATTTGAACAACCGATAAAACAGATTTCTCAGAGGATACATTGAGTACTTCCCTGAGAGCAACGCATGCTTCCATCGCTGACCCCAGCATTATCTCAGGGGAGCATCCTCTTGATAAAAGGGATATGACAGTTTGCTCTTCGGGAAATATTGATCACAGCTTGGAGTGAGATGATCGGAACATGACGTAGGGTTTCGTTATCATAGATTCAACACACACACACACACACACACACACACACACACACACACACACACACACACACAAGCATATATGCACAGTGCAGGTTGACGTTAATTGATGTGAGTCTTGTCCTGGAGGCAGAACTGAGCGATTTCCCCTAGACAGTCCAGCTGCAAAGCCAAAAGTGGCTATATTGTAAACATTTATGAAAACAAAAATGAGCTTTTTGGTCTTAATTTAATGTTAGGGCTAGGCATTAGGGTTAGCAGTGTGTTTAAGGTTAGGTTTAAAGTCGTATTTTGTTACTTTTTTGGCTGTGCTAGCTAGTGACCACTCTGGAGAGCTGCCTCCTAGAACAAGAAAAACACTAACCTGCATATGCAATACACATACACGCTCTCAACTCCAGTAGCACCTCATTAGCTGTGACTTTTGACAGTGGCTGTCAGTATCGGAGCGAGTCTGGATCGCCAGTGAGGGGGAGTTGAGAGTCTAGTCATTGTGTCAGTGTTACTCATAGCTGGGGGCCTATATCTATGAGGATCGTTCAACTGTCTCCAAGAATATTCATGCACGGACACAACACCGTGTGGATTATATGCCTTTATGCGTATAGGTAACCCCCGCTGCCTGTTCAACTATCAATGAGGATTCAACAGCTGTTAATCGTTTAGTCGGTCCAAAGGCTATGAAGGAATGCTGTTTTGGAATCACTCAGTCCCGGCTCTGGATGGGAACACCTTGTATCCATGGCCATGCAAATCCGGAGGCCAAGTTGTAAATTAACCCAGTCAACTGTTCTGCATCCATACACGCTCCAACTCCAACAACTGTTGTCGGGGAGAGAGAGGGAAGAGGACAGAGACAGAGTGAGAGGGAAGAGAGAAGAGAACTGAGACAGAGAAAGAGAAGAAGACTGAAAGAGTGAGAGAGGGAAGAGGACTGCGACAGAGCAAGAGAGAAAATAAATTATTTTAATATGACTTTATTTGGGGATTTTTCTGTTTTTTCTTTCAAAAGCTGTCTTTTCCTTTCACACGATGCCACACAAGGCCATAATGACACAGCGTGGCTTTGAACCCCCATTCTGTCTCTATTTATAAACCACTGGCTCCGGTCGCCTCAGAACCAACACTCTGTCAGGCAGCAGCAGGGAAACTGAGTGATCCAACTGGACGCTGGGAAGGGTTAACCCCATCCTGGTACCTCAAGAGACATGCTGGAGGAAGTGGGGCAGGCGTTCTGCCCAGGGCAAGACTAGTACAGGGAAATTCAACACAGTTATCACAGATGGAAATAGTAGCTAGCTTGTTTGACTTACTACTCACATCTCAATGAAACCACAGCTGTAGTAGTAAAGAGTTTGTATAATTTCAGTTAATTGCAAATGGCTGATTACAGATGGAAGCCCAAAACTCTTTAAAATACCTTTCCTTATTTAGATAGACGGAAGACCGTGGTGGATTTGTGGTCAACTAGGACCCCCATGAGATGTAAAACTGCAAAGGAATAGTCTGAAAAATAGCTGAACCAAACCAGAATCAAATTTTGTCGGTCATTTAGCATAGAATGGGCTGGGCTGTTCAAGGGTCAGTCTTTAGACAGTAAAACCCATTCAAAGTCCCCAGACACCACTGCGCTGAGGTCAGTGTTATTGATCCCCAATACGATGGACAGAGCCGTAGTCCATGTTCCCGTGGGTCCCATACACATCCAGCTGATCACAGAAGAACTCCTCTCTCTACATGACTCGAGTAGAGAGTCCAGTATCGACCAGGACCCAGACTGTATTAATAGAACCCGGAGCGAGTGTATTCGATCAACCTGTCCCTTGGTCTTTCCACATCATTACCTCAGTGACTCAGCAGCAATGTCCGTTGAACCATCATCATCATGACCCCAAGACCCACCTGTCAATCATCTGTTATGAATGTAGAGTAACGGAAGTCATACTGCTGTAAAGTTTCCTGTCCTTGTCCTTCATTGACTATTGGTTGAAGTTGGCGGTGATTTCACTACAGAGCTCCAGTGACATTGGGGTGTCTAGCCAACCTCTTTGCCTTTATGTCAATCATCTCCGTCTTGAAAGTTGAGTAATGGTCTTCTGTCATACGACTTAGAACTCGTCAAACTCGTTGAGCGTCATTCAGACCTGGCAGTTCTGTTAACCTAATTCTTCCTCCGTCCTCCTCCCTATCGTCATCACCATCGTGTTGTAACCACGGTGACTTAGACGAATTACACGAAGCCTTGCGTTATTCGTGAGCTATGGCAGATTACACCGTGGATGATGAATTATACAGCATTGCCTATCTCTCATACTTCCTTTCTTTCCCTCCTCTTTCCTCTCTTCTTTCTTCCCCCCTTTTGTCCTGACCTTATTTATACCCCCTCCCCTACACTCTTCCCCATTTCTTCTCCTCCTCTTTTACCCCAGTCCCTCTCTTTTTCCAGCCCTCCGGCGTGATGGAGTCCTCGGACGAGGAGACACTGAGCGAGCGCTCCTGCGTTAGCGAGAGGAGCGAGCGGTCTTTGCGTAGCGAGCGCTCGGGGGGCTCCCTGTCCCCCTGCCCGTCCGGACCCCAGGGCCCCCCTGGGGACACCCTACCTTGGAACCGACCGTCCAGACACGAGAGAGGAGAGAGGAGGAAGAGGAAGACCCACGACTCGGTGCTGGACCCGGCGGAGAGGGCCGTGGTGCGTGTTGGAGGTAAGACGTTTTGGTAGACGTATACTACTGCAACACTCAAATGGAAAGGGCAGGGTATACATGCAGAGATGGGAACTGATAATGGTCCTCCTTCAGTGGGGGAAGACTGGAGACAAATGCGTGGCAGTGGTTTTCATTATAACCTTAACCTTTTATTACACATGGGAATGTTGTCAGGTTTAATCTAATTCAAGAACTAGCTATCTTTGTAATTATTGTGCTGTACTGGAGGGAGTTTGGAGGATGTGGCTAGGATGTATATCTCTCCATCCCACTTTACCCTCATGGATGTGGGTTGGGAGTGCATTGTACTAGCCTTGGATGGAAGAAACATATATCATAGCAGAAACTAGACATATATTTTCTTCATACCGTATACTTTCACTAAAGGCGTGTGATTCCGCTCCAAAGGTATCTGTCAGGTTTAGGGCTTGAGGATTTAACCCTGTCATTGTTCCAGCTTGGGTTTTATAAGAGAGTAAAGTGTTTGTGATGGAATGAGCGACTGAGATACAGTGAACAAAGAATGGTTATGTATGCTGCGGTTGTTTCCTCAGGCATGCAAGCTGCTCTTCGCCTGCTATTCCTGCTAACTTCATTGCTCTTTACAAAACACAATCAGTGTCCCACTGGGCACAGACGTCAATTCAACGTCTATTCCACATTGGCTCAACGTAACTTCACAACGTTTTCACCAAGTGTGTGCCCAGTGGGGTTGTCGTGCACTAAAATAGATGTATACAAAAGAGATGGATTGATGCGGTGTGTAACAGAAGCTGGTCGACTCCTGATAACTGTTGTGAATCATGCACTTAAGCAGCGAACATGCAGATATCCAGACTGAGGAATCAACATTTTTTTTTATTTAACTTGGGACTGGAGAACTGCAATCCACTTAAACAAAACATTTTAACACTTAATTAGCACAGGGTAACACTTAAACAAGTTGCACTTACAGTGCATTCTGAAAGTATTCAGACCCCTTGATTTTTTTCCACATTTTGCTTTGTTACAGCCTTATTCTAAAATTGATTAAATAATAGTTTTTCCTCATCAATCTACACACAGTACCCCATAATGACAAAGCCAAAACCAATTTTTTTGCAAATTTATTACAAGTGAAAAACAGAAATACCTTATTTATGTAAGTATTCAGACTCTTTGCTATGAGACTCGAAATTGAGCTCAGGTGCATCCTGTTTCCACTGATCATCCTTGAGATGTTTCTACAACTTTATTGGGAGTCCACCTGTGGTAAATTCAATTGATTAGGCATGATTTGGAAAGGCCTGTCTATATAAGGTCCCACAGTTGACAGTGCATTTCAGAGCAGAAACCAAGCCATGAGGTCGAAGGAAGCTCCGGGACAGGATTGTGTCGAGGCACAGATCTGCGAAGGGTACCAAACATTTCTGCAGCAGTGACGGTCCCCAAGAACACGGTAGCCTCCATCAGACAGAAGATGTTTGGAACCACCAAGACTCTTCCTAGAGCTGGCCGCCTGGCGAAACTGAGCAACTAGGGGAGAAGGGCCTTGGTCAGGGAGGTGACCAAGAACCCGATGGTCACTCTGACAGAGCTCCAGAGTTTCTCTGTGGAGATGGGAGAACCTTCCAGAAGGACAACATCTCTGCAGCACTCCACCATTCGGGCCTTTATGGTAGAGTGGCCAGATGGAAGCCACTCGTCAGTAAAAGGCACATGACAGCCATGCTTGGAGTTTGCCAAAAGGCACCTAAAGACTCTCAGACCACGGGAAACAAGATTCTCTGTTCTGATCAAACCAAGATTGAACTCTTTGGCCTGAATGCCAAGTGTCACGTCTGGAGAAAACCTGGCACCATCCCTACGTTGAAGCATGGTGGTGGCAGCATCACGCTGTGAGGATGTTTTTCAGTGGCAGGAACTGGAAGACTAGTCAGGATCGAGGGAAAGATGAACGGAGCAAAGTACAGAGAGATCCTTGATAAAAACCTGCTCCAGAGCGCTCAGGACCTCAGACTGGGGCGAAGGTTCACCTTCCAACAGGACAATGACCCTAAGCACACAACCAAGACAACGCAGGAGTGGCTTTTGGACAAGTCTCTGAATGTCCTTAAGTGGCCTAGCTAGAAACTGGACTTGAACCTGATCAAACATCTCTGGGGAGACCTGAAAATAGCTGTGCAGCGACGCTCCCCATCCAACCTGACAGAGCTTGAGAAGATTTGCAGGAAAATCCCCAAATACAGGTGTGTGAAGCTTCTAGCGTCATCCCCAAGAAGACCCGATGCTGTAATTGCTGCCAAAGGTGCAACAACAAAGTGCTGAGTAAAGGGTCTGAATAATTATGTAATGATTTATTTTTAGTAAATTTGAAAACATTTCAAAAAACCTGTTTTCGCTTCATCATTATGGGGTATTGTGTGTAGATTGATGAGGAAAAAAAACAAGGCTGTAATTTAACAAAATGTGTAAAAAGTCAAGGGGTCTGAATACTTTCCGAATGCAATGTAAGTGCATTTATCATGATTCAGCTGTATATACTAACCAGTGTGAAGGAGAGAGGAGGCAGTCAACAAATCTCTGGTCAGAGGTCAAGAAAAAGGAGGGAGGAAGGAGGAGTGTGAGAAACAAAATGTCAGTCCATTCGTCACGGTTTTACACGTGACGCGACGTAAACTGCCATGCTAAAGCTACAAACAGGTCTTTATTTTATTGCCTTTTGGTTTGAATCAGTTGTGACATGCATTTCCGGTGAGACACTGGGTTTTCTTTTTTGAAACCTTGTTTCTCAGTTGAACCAATGTTTTTGAGGTTTCGGCCGGACTGGTCAGTTGACAGTTGTGGTCGTCCTCTGGTTCTAAGAGCTGGAATTCACAGCTGTCCTGATGTGTTGTGGTGCCAGCCTGCCAGGGTTTGGGCTGTGTGTGTGTGTGTGTGTGTGTGTGTGTGTGTGTGTGTGTGTGTGTGTGTGTGTGTGTGTAAGTGAGTGGGTGGGTAGAGGAAAGGCTGTGTCTGTGTCAGACTGTTGTGGTTTGATTATGAGAGAGAGTTCTTGGCTCGCTGTTGGCAGCAGGACCTTTGACTGACGTCTTGGCTCAAACGTTAAGGCAAAGTTGTTGTGTGGTGGGTGCAGAATACAGATCTATCATCTTTATTCAAGGAGACAAGGCACTCTTGTATTTCCTATTGGTTTTCATTTTGGATGCAACTGAGGATGAGGATGAAGTGAGAATCAATACAAGCTAAACTACATGCTATGGTGACTGTTTCATAATTCTAATATTCTGTATTATTTGGGTTAAATTCAACTAATTTGACCACAATAATTTGACCAAAATCTGTTTGGTCACAGATTGGCATGTGGAAATTGGAAGCATTAGAAGCAGCTGAGGTTGAGCATCTGTATGTCACATGGAACATAGGCTACATTTGTCACATGAAAGGAACAGTATTTTAAAAACAGTTCAAAAACAAGATCTCCTGCTATTGTGGATAATTTGTCGAGTTCTGAATTATTTTCAGGCAGCTCTCTTGCCTTGAGGGATTTGGATATTTGCTGACTGGTGTAGCCTATGTGTAAATGTCGGCTGGAGGCAGAGTGTATCCGGGTGTGTGGATGCAGTTTGGGGAAATGTATTTACATACAGTATGTACTGAGGCCCCAGATATAAGGTGCCTGCATGGAATTGAGGCGTCTAGGCAACTGCCTGACTGAACTCTTGCTCAACAAAAATTTCACCAGGCAGCTCAAAGGACATCTCTTAGCCTGGCTCGGCCCTATTCCCCTGTTGCCATGGGGACCTGCATGCACACAGTCTCCCGGTTTCCATGGCTATGAAGGGAGCAGGAAAGACACTGGAAAAGTGAGGAAAAAAGTGAAACAGAGAGAGAGAGTGCGAGCGTTTGAATTTGAGTTGAAGTTTGTGAAAAGAAAGACCATTTTTGTGGAGGACACAGAGAAAAGTAGAGGGAGGGATAGAATGAACCCAATGAGGAATCCACAATTAAAAGAGAGATTGGACAGAGAGGAGGAAGAGGGAAGGAGGGCATACAGAGAAAATGGACAAGCTTCAAAGAGGAGGAGGATGGGAAGAAGAGTAATGATGACATATAAAAAGAGACAGGGGCGAGAGAGTACGTGTGGAGGGGACACAGAGAAAGAGGGAAAGGGGATGTGAGCAATTTGGACCGGGAAAAGGGGAGTTGGAAGGCCACGCTATAAGTCAATTATGTCTGTTACTTAAAACACACGTCAACAGAGGCCTCATACACACAACCTCAGAACACCCTGAGAGCTCAAGCCATATAACTAGGAAATAAAGTGACTAGGCAACAGGATAGATAATAAACAGTAGCAGCAGCGTATGTGATGAGACAAAAAAAGTGTGTGTATAAAGGGTCAGTGCAGATAATCCGGGTAGCTATTTGGTTAACTATTTCATTATTTATCAGTCTTCTTTTTAATTTTTTTTTTTTAATTTAACCTTTATTTAGGCAAGTCAGTTAAGAACAAATTCTTATGGCTTGGTGGTAGAAGCTATTCAGGGTCCTGTTGGTTCCAGACTTGGTGCATCGGTACCGCTTGCCCTGCGATAGCTGTGAGAACAGTCTATGACTTGGGTGTCTGGGATATTTGACAATTTTTAGGACCTTTCTCGGGACACAAATCAAATCAAAGTTTATTTGTCACGTGCGCTGAATAGAACAGGTGTAGACCTTACAGTGAAATGCTTACTTACAGGCTCTAACCAATAGTGCAAAAAAGGTATTAGGTGAACAATAGGTAAGTAAAGAAATAAAACAACAGTAAAAAGACAGGCTACATACAGTGGTGAGGCTATAAAAGTAGCGAGGCTACATACAGACACCGGTTAGTCAGGCTGATTGAGGTAGTATGTACATGTAGATATGGTTAAAGTGACTATGCATATATGACAAACAGAGAGTAACAGAAGCGTAAAAGAGGGGTTGGCGGGTGGTGGGTGGGACACAATGCAGATAGCCCAGTTAGCCAATGTGCGGGGGCACTGGTTGGTCGGGCCAATTGAGGTAGTATGTACATGAATGTATAGTTAAAGTGACTATGCATATATGATAAACAGAGAGTAGCATCAGTGTAAAAGAGGGGTTGGGGGGGGCACACAATGCAAATAGTCCAGGTAGCCATTTGATTACCGCCTGGTATAGAGGTCCTGGATGGCAGAGAGCTTGGCCAGAGGGATGCACTGGGCCGTGCACACTATTCGCTGTAATGCCTTGTGGTCATTTTTAGACATGTAGTTTTTCAACTATATGCATTGAGCTTGTCTGATGCTTTAAGCTTACTGTTTGATGAAATAAGACACAAATGACTCAAGAGGGAGACAGAGATCTAGATAAGCAGAAGAAAGAAAAAATATCGTGACCCGACCCAACAATTCTCCTCCCGCTCCTGCTGGTTTTATCAGATTCTGCTGTTACTCTCTGGCTACAGGAGGAGTTGGCAACCTTTTTCATGTGGAATGCCAATTTATTTGACCATTTCTACCAATCTGCGTGCCAGTTATGGTTTTCATATGCATACTGTGGAACAGTTTCATTTCATTTATTATAATGTCTTCATATCTCAAAATCATTGAGATGTGGTTAATCACATTTCTATCCAAATCTAAATGAAAATGGTACAAACATAAAAACGTACTTTTATTGCCATTGCCAACTATGGTGATCGAACAGGTTTCCTGTTATATTCATCAGAGTTGTAGGGAGGGTGAAGTCTGTGAATCCCAAAAATAGTAATTATACAGATGATTGACAAAGCATGCATACGACAGTATTCATACCTGGGTTTTTGTGGTAAATGTAAATGAAAAACCTGTTTTGATAATGGTTTTCATACACATACCTTTTCCATAATGTAGAGGCCTATGGGATATTCATTGAAGAGGTAAGAGAAGAGGATGGTAAATGTGATCTACATAACATACCAGTACCAATTGACATACCTTTGTATTCCTCCTCGTCTGTATACCTGCAGACACAGACACAAAAGTAAGCAGTTCAGTCATCTGCACCCAATACAGCTAGCCGTCAACATATTCTTATAGCCTACATATTCTTACCTCTTTGTTGATAGATATCCATTGAATTGTGTCCATTTTCTGTTTTAGAAAGATTTGCACAAATATGAAAAGATAGATGGTATCATAAAACAATATAAATGTAGATCATACAAGGTGCACACCTTACCTTAAATTGAGGAGATCTTTACATTTTTCAGTTAAGTGCGTGCACCTGCTGTCCTTTCAAATTCAAATTCAAACGTTTCAGTTGGGCAGTTAGGTTCCTGCAAGAACCCCCACCAACTAAGAAGGTTCCTCGATGAACCCCACCTCCTATGGTGTTCTTGGAAGAACCTTTTGGGGGCAATTTTCAGTGCCAACAACCTTAAGGTTTTGTGAAGAACTTTGAGGATCTGAGAAGAACCCTTGTTGAACCCCTAGTTTTTAGAGTGTGACTTGGGCAGGAGCTCACCGGAGCTGAGCACCGGTACCCCATGCTCTACTTCTTGAGCTCCAGTTCCTCTTACAGAATATTAGCTCAAAAGTATTGTGGAGCTCCTGCACCTAAATATAAACAGTACCAGCATCCAAAATGAGTACCGGAACCTATTTCAGTCCAAGTCAAGCACTGATAAGAAGTAGGCCTATTTTATGATGTTATTTCCCTTTCACACTGACTGGTTATCAAAAGGGAGAGAGCTGGAAAGATTTTTGAGATAGTAGTTTGTTCATCGACGTGTCATTCTCAATGGATGTAAAAACACGACTTCGTTTGAAGTGAAGAAAACATTACTTTGAGAAGCTCCACAGCTCATTAGTGGTGGTGCGTCAAGCCAATCAGAAATACTATCAGATCCCCTAATGGGCACATTTTATATGCCTATATTTGCGCGCAGGCCAGGTAGCCTAAAAGCCTACTTCTAAGTGTAATCAGGTGCGAGTCCTTACTCAACATTTACAGGAGCACTCCGAACAAAAGACAATGACTAGATTGAATTGACAAAACTCGTAAATGGAATGAAATAAACCATAGGTTGCATAAGTTGTGCGCTCTGCGAACAATGTGTCTACTCCGACAATGAGAACGGTAAAAGACTGGAATAATAATATATTGATGGCATGAACAGAAATGACCGTAACCAAACGAAAATTGTAGATTCGAAATTATAGGAATAAATGGTAAATGTACTACTGGTGAAATATGTAATGGGGATTTGATATACACCAACAAACAAACAGAAAAAAATCACACAAGGAAGTTGTGAAACAATGAATGTGCACAAATTGGCGGGAGAGAGTGCATTCTGTAGAGAGAAGTGCATTGTGCACCTGGGTGCTGCATGGTCAATCCGACATCTGCATTGGACATGCAGCATTTCTTCTAGGGCTTCGCGGAGCTGTGCAAAGCTGTTGTTATAGAAGCCGTCAAGGAAGTGAGTTTGTGTTCATACAGGATGTACCGCCCCCAACTACTGTCAACCAATCATGTCAATACGGAGCTAGACAGAGACATTGGGGAGGTGCACGGTGATGAGGACTCTGCATACCTCTGGAGGCTCCGCGATTGCATCACACCCACCATAGGGAGCCGCTGACCACATTTTTGGATCAAGCGTCAATTGGCTTTTAGTCTAGGCCTCTGCAATGGATTAGTTCACTGAGATGGGTGCAAATATATGTATATACACTACCGGTCAAAAGTTTGGACACACCTACTCATTCCAGGATTTTCTTTATTTTTACTATTTTCTACATTGTAGAATAATAGTGAAGACATCGAACCTATGAAATAACACTTGGAATCATGTAGTAACCAAAAAAGTGTTAAACAAATCAAAACATATTTTATTTTTGGAATTCTTCGAAGTAGCCATACTTTTGCCTTGATGACAGCTTTACACTCTCTTGGCATTCTCTCAACCAGCTTCATGAGGTAGTCACCTGGAATACATTTCAATTACCAGGTGTGCCTTCTTAAAAGTTAATTTGTGTAAATATCTTTCCTTCTTAATGCGTTTGAGCCAATCAGTTGTGTTGTGACAAGGTAGGGGGGTATACAGAAGATTTGGTAAAAGACCAAGTCCATATTATGGCAAGAACAGCTCAAATAAGCAAAGAGAAAGTCCATCATTACTTTAACCTCCCTGGGCAACGTCCCACCTAGTCAACAGCCAGTGGAATCGCGTGGCACGAAATACAAATACCTCAAAAATGCTATAACTTCAATTTCTCAAACATAGGATTATTTTACACAATTTTAAAGACAAGACTCTCGTTAATCTAACCACATTGTCCGATTTCAAAAAGGCTTTACAGCGAAAGCAAAACATTAGATTATGTCAGGAGAGTACCCTGCCAAAAATAATCACACAGCCATTTTCAAAGCAAGCATATATGTCACAAAAACCAAAACCACAGCTAAATGCAGCACTAACCTTTGATGATCTTCATCAGATGACACTCCTAGGACATTATGTTATACAATACATGCATGTTTTGTTCAATCAAGTTCATATTTATATCAAAAAACTGCTTTTTACATTAGCATGTGACGTTCAGAACTAGCATACCCACCGAAAACTTCAGGTGAATTTACTAAATGACTCACGATAAACGTTCACAAAAAACATAACAATTATTTTAAGAATTATAGATACAGAACTCCTTTATGCAATCGCGGTGTCAGATTTTAAAATAGCTTTTCGGTGAAAGCACATTTTGCAAAATTCTGAGTACATAGCCCGGCCATCATGGCTAGCTATTTTGACACCCACCAAGTTTGGCACTCACCAAACTCAGATATACTATAAGAAAAGTTGGATTACCTTTGCTGTTCTTCGTCAGAATGCACTCCCAGGACTTCTACTTCAACACCCAATGTTGTTTTTGTTCCAAATAATCCATAGTTATATCCAAATAGCTGCGTTTTGTTCTTGCGTTCAAGACACTATCCGAAGGGTGACACGCCGGCGCATATCGTGACAAAAAAAATTCAAAATATTCCATTACCGTACTTCGAAGCATGTCAAACGCTGTTTAAAATCAATTTTATGCGATTTTTCTCATTAAATAGCGATAATATTCCGACCGGGAGACCTTGTTTTCGTTCAAACACTGAAAATAGAAAATGGAGTCTTCACATGCACGCGCGCACCCGTGTCATTGTTCTCAGAACGACCACTTTCCAAAAGCCCTACTGTTTTTCACCCAGGGACTGCAGAGTCATCATTCCCCGTTCTGGCGCCTTCTGAGAGCCTATGGGAGCCTTAGAAAATGTCACGTTACAGCAGAGATCCTCTATTTTCGATAAAGAGGCTATAGAAGGACAAGAAATGGTCAGACAGGGGACTTCCTGTATGGAATCTTCTCAGGTTTTGGCCTGCCATATGAGTTCTGTTATACTCACAGACACCATTCAAACAGTTTCAGAAACTTTAGGGTGTTTTCTATCCAAATCAAATAATTCTATGCATATTCTAGTTTTGGGCAGGAGTAATAACCAGATTAAATCGGGTACGTTTTTTATCCGGCCGTGAAAATACTGCCCCCTATCCTAAACAGGTTAAGCATGTCCCAGTTTAGGCCACCTAGCAGGACAAATTCAGACTTAGTGTAAGGGACCAGGAGAGAGCTTCGGGCAGGTAGGGTACAGGCCGGTGCTGATGGAGGACGATAGCACCCAGCAACAGTCAACAAAGAGCTATTTGAAAGTTTAAAACCAGCAAATCAAATTGTTTGGGGACAGACTTGGTGGACACAACCGACCACTGAAGGTCATCCTTGGTAAGGATTGCCACTACCCCACCTTTGGAATATCTGTCTTGCCGAAAACGGTTATAACCAGAAAGGTTAACGTCAGTATTCAAAACACTCTTCCTTAACCATGTCTCAGTAATGACCATTGGAGCTGTGAACCCACACTATTGATGTTTTTGTGTCTGTAAAAAAATCATTTATTGATTGGCTTCACCTGTGTGTCCTTGTGTGGCACTCTGACACAATGTGCTGTGCTAGCTGTTCAGCCCCCTTATTGTGTGCACATATTTTTCTGGATAGGAGTGTGCAAAATTACCATCTTGATTTTAGGCTCCATGAAATACAGCACATTCTTTTAAACTGTTATGCGTGTGGATTGTTGTTGGAACAGTGGAACTTTTCAGTTCTCAACTGGCATTACATTCAATTGCCGTTAGATGGCAGGCTCAGCATTGGTTCAGTCCAAAACAAAAGCAGCTGTCTTCAAAGCAGATTACTGGACACGCCATTTTTTTGAGTGAAAAGGAGGTGGTGCCGTAACACCAGTCGGGATACCACAGAGGGGCGCTCCTACCCTACTATACGCACTTGTGCCATAGCAGCCATATATTGACCTACAGCGACACATTTCTTCTGCTGGAGGTTTCTGGCGTGGCTGGTAGAGGGGGATGGATGACAGCCACTGCAGGAAGAATAGAGAAACCTGAGCGCGAGATGAGAGAGAGAGAGAGAGAAAGAGAGGGAGGGAGAGAGAGAGAGGCAGGCAGGCAGGCGGAGAGTCGCAGCCCACAAGCCGTGTCTTTAAGAAGCGGCCATTGAGCTGGTGAGAAGCATGTAGAGAAGCTAAAGCGGTTTAATCGAACCAAGAAGACACCGATTAAAGGGGATATAAGAACCGGTATCCGGATACTATTTCAGTGGAGCCTTGTTTCTGATTTCGGAAGGAGCCATCCCACTACGACCCCCCTTGCCTTTACGCAGACACGCTTCAGTGGCGCTCACGCACACACATAAAACACATTCGCCGGTAGGAAGGTGTGGAAGGGTTGATTTTTATAGGACACGGCGAGCGATGCGCCTGGAATTGTGGCTTGGCGAACACATTGGACAGTAATGGGTCGATATATTCAATTAAATAATGGTAGGCTATAACATTCATAGACCTCTATTTTCTATTGGATAGAAGGTTTGAGCTTTCTGTTGCTTATTTGGTCCACATTTTATTCAAACTACGAATGACTCGACTTGTCAAGTGAGCGGCTTCACTTTTTCCTTCAACCAATTAGCCTCGCGAATCGCCACTTTCACAGGCAAACAAGGGAGAGGAGCACATTCACGGTGGCTTTCAACGCAAAACGGATTTGACAGCTGTGTTTGCGAGCAGAGGACCCGGATCCACCGTCCTGGATTACTGCGGTAGCGGGCCATTCGGCTGCTGGCCACCGGTAACAGAGGCACCATGGCCGGCTTCATCCCGGGTTTACAGCCGACCAGCCATTCCCAGGAGAAGGAATTCGCCCAGGCGTACGAAGATGTTCTGGAGAGATACAAAGGTAAGGAACGAGAAGAAAGGAGTGGGCCCTGGCCTGGAGTTGATCTTCGGCGAGACAGCGGGACAATGTCATAATCTCGATTGTTTCATTGTTTACATGTTGGATAAATAGGCTACACTCGCTATGCTACTTTGTGTCCCATCTGTGTTTCATTGAGTGAATCCCAACTGCGTGTGTTTTCAAGTCTGATCTTGATATTAAATTGTGGCATCCAGACGCCAAAGGAAGCAGTTTTATTAAGTCCCATGCCAGCTAACGTCAAGGAATTTCCCCAAATGACATGCACTGTTGTGCGGTGAGTTTGTTCCCAAGACACGAACATATTGCATAATAGTTAATAACACGATGTCTCCCTTTTGGTTGCACATATTAAAACATGGTTCTTAGTTTTAATAACTAAAACGCTACATAGCCTGAAACCAACCCCGTTTTTGGACCTATTCCACCATGTTACCACCAGCATTGAGACGTGCTGTTTTATAATCCCGATGACAGGGGCCCTTTACAAATGAATGCCTCTACTGAAATTGACCGTGATGGAAGCAGGGAGGGGAGGGAAGGGTAAGAGAGGGGGGTGATGACAATTGACGTGGGTCACATCTTTAAAAAAATTCAAATATTTAACAAAATGTAAATGATGGCCTACCCAGGCGAAACCCTAAACCGGACGAGGCTGGGCCAATCCTTGGCTGTAGCACAATCGGCCATGGTTGGGAGTCCCATAGGGCAGCGCACAATTGGTTTGGCCAGGGTAGGGCATCATTGTAAATAAGAATTTGTTTGCCTAAAAAAAGAAAATTGTGTGCCGCCCTATGGGACTCCTAATCATGGCCGGTTGTGATATAGCCTGCAATCGAACCAGGGTCTGTAGTGACTGCTGTGCCACTCGGGAGCCCATCTGTGATGCTTGGGTCTTGATGAAAAGCGAGTCCTTTTAAATGATTGATTATTGTAATGAAATACTACTCTCTTTGGGGTAGTGTGTGTGTGGGTGGGTGGGTTGTAGGGAGTGCATAAGTAATTTGTAGTTCTTTCATCCCCCTAAGAAACTTCAGGTAGTCAAACAACACTTGGGAAATAACCGCAGAGGCATAAACAGCGGGAAAGAGATGTATTTTAAATAATAGTTTGTTGCAGTTATGCTATGACAACGGAGCGTAGAGGTATTGTGGGGAGGGTAGGACCTAAATTATTCTTGTAACCGAGGGAAAGGTGTATAGACATGGGTAATGACAATGAACCACAAAACCACATAGCTGAACATGTGCAGGCAGCGGAATGCTTTTCCACACACACACACAACCATTTTGAGTGGCCTTTCAACATGTTGCACATTCATTGCCACTGATGGCAAGCTTGTATGGTGGCAGTACTTAGTAATAGCTGGTTTTATGTCAAGAATACATCTAATATCAGTGTCTTATCAGCCACTTGGTTTTGTTCATTGCCTCAATAAATAAGTACTTGGCCACGTTGTTATAATCAGTGGGGCTGGGCAGCATCATGTTGGTGTTGATAATTGTAACGGTGAATTAGAGACTAGATACCGTTTCAACTCTTATAACTGACACAGGCAATGTTCTTTTTTGACACGGTCAACATCTCACAGCCAATGAACTGAACTGTGGCTACCATGTGAAACTTGTTTTAGCCTACATTGTAACAGGATGAAGGAAAAAGGAAACCGCACACTGCCCTTGATAGTATCACCGATCTTTAATAAGCTTTACGTATCGGTCTCACGGCCTTCGTCAGAGCTTTTGTGAATTTCTTTTTAATCAGCACCCACCTACATCCGTTCCACGCTTGGAAAGGGGTTGGAGGCAAAGGGAAAACAAACAAGTGCTACCAAATTTTAACAATATGCATTTAATAAATATTACAGAAGTGTATAACTAAGACGTATTAAATGTCTGTAAAACCACAATGAGGACATAGCAAGTTTTCATTCATCATTGGGTACATCGTACGAAAAACATCAGAGGAATCTGAAATAGGGACATAATTCATGTTCAAATTCACAACATAACATACATAGGCATTTCATCATTAAGTCCTTTAGGAAATAATGTCTGGAGGGTGAAAATCCAAAAATGTTCTCTCTTACTCAGAGTATTATTAATATCACCTCCCCTGTTGTAATCAAACTTGGAATGGTTGTGTCACACTGATGCATAGTTAAACTTCCTTGTTACTTCCAATAAAGGAAACTACCAGTGTTGGGGAAGCTATTCTGAAAAAATAGTTTACCAAGCTACCAATTACTTCACACTGGAAGAAGTTAAGCTATTCTAAAGCTACCCTTAAGAACAATATAGTTAACCTTTCTAAGTAACTTTAGTTAAGTAAACTACTTCCTGAAAAATTATCATAGGTAAATCTGAAATGTCATCGACTACAAATTGCAAAAAAGATCCCAGAAATGTTCCATATGCACAAAAAACGTATTTCTCTCAAATGTTGTGCTCAAATTTGTTTACATCCCTGTTAGTGAGCATTTCTCCTTTGCCAAGATAATCCAGGTCTGGCATATCAAGAAGCTGATTAAAAAGTGTGATCATTACACAGGTGCACCTTGTACTGGGGACTATAGAAAACCACTCTAAAATGTACAGTTTTGTTACACAACACAATGCCACAGATGTCTCAAGTTTTAAGGGAGTGTGCTATTGGCATGCTGACTGCAAGGATGTCCACCAGAGCTGTTTCCAGAGAATTTAATGTTAATTTCTCTAGCAGTACATCCAACCAGCCTCACAACCGCAGACCATGTTGATGGCGTTGTGTGGGCGAACGGTTTGCTGACGTCAACGTTGTGAACAGAGTGCTCCATGGTGGGGTTATGGTATGGGCAGGCATAAGCTATAGACAACGAACACAATTGCATTTTATTGATGGCAATTTGAATGCACAAAGATACCGTGACGAGATCCTGAGGCCCAATGTCGTCCTATTCATCCGCTGCCATCACCTCAGGTTTCAGCATGATAATGCACAGCCCCATGTTGCAAGGATCTGTACACAATTCCTGGAAGCTGGAAATGTCCCAGGCCTGCATACTTTTCAGTTGAGCATGTTTGGTATGCTCTGGATTGACGTTTACGACAGCATTTTCCAGTTCCTGTCAGTATCCAGCAACTTCGCACAGCCATTGAAGAGAAGTGGGACAACAATCCACAGGCCACAAATCGGCAGCCTGATCAACTCTATGCAAAGGAGATGTGTCACGCTACATGAGGAAAATGGTGGTCACACCAGATACTGACTGGTTTTCTGATCCACGGCACTTTTTTTTTTTTAAGGTATCTGTGACCAACAGATTCATATCTGTATTCCCAGTCATTAATTTATTTCCATTAACTGATTTCCTTTATATGAACTCAGTAAAATCTTTGAAATTGTTTCATGTTCCATTTTTTATATTTTTGTTCAGTATAGTTAAATTACTAGTTGAACTACATATACAGTTGAAGTCGGAAGTTTACATACACTTAAGTTGGAGTCATTAAAACTCGTGTTTCAACCACTCCACAAATTTCTTGTTAACAAACTATAGTTTTGGCAAGTCGGTTAGGACATCTACTTTGTGCATGACACAACTCATTCTTCCAACAATTGTTAACAGACAGAGTATTTTACTTATAATTCACTGTATCACAATTCCAGTGGGTCATAAGTTTACATACACTAAGTTGACTGTGCCTTTAAACAGTTTGGAAAATTCCAGAAAATGTCGTCATGGCTTTAGACTCAAATTATCAGAAGCTTCTATGTCAATTAGCCTATTGGAGGTGTACCTGTGGATGTATTTCAAGGCCCACCTTTAAACTCAGTGCCTCTTTGCTTGACATCATGGGAAAATCAACAGAAATCAGCCAAGACCTCAGGAGAAAAAAAAATTGTAGACCTCCACAAGTCTGGTTCATCCTTGGGAGCAATTTCCAAATGCCTGAAGGTACCACGTTCATCTGTAGTATAAACACCATGGGACCACGCAACCGGCATACAGCTCAGGAAGGAGACGCGTTCTGTCTCCTAGAGATTAATGAACTTTCATGCGAGAAGTGCAAATCAATCCCAGAACAACAGCAAAGGAGCTTGTGAAGATGCTGGAGGAAACAGGTACAAGTATCTATATCCACAGTAAAACGAGTCCTATATAGACATAACCTGAAAGGCCGCTCAGCAAGGAAGAAGCCACTGCTCCAAAACCAACATAAAAAAGCCAGACTACGGTTTGCATCTGCACATGGGGACAAAGATCGTACTTTTTGGAGGAATGTCCTCTGGTCTGATGAAACAAAAATAGAACTGTTTGGCCATAATGACCAACGTTTGGAGGAAAAAGGGGGAGGCTTGCAAGCCGAAGAACACCATCCCAACCGTGAAGCACGGGGGTGGCAGCATCATGTTGTGGGGGTGCTTTGCTGCAGGAGGGACTGGTGCACTTCACAAAATAGATGGCATCATGAGGAGGAAAATTATGTGGATATATTGAAGCAACGTCTCAAGACATCAGTCAGGAAGTTAAAGCTTGGTCAGAAATGGGTCTTCCAAATGGACAATGACCCCAAGCACACTTCCATAGTTGTGGCAAAATGGCTTAAGGACAACAAAGTCAAGGTATTGGAGTGGCCATCACAAAGCCCTGACCTCAATCCCATAGAAAATCTGTGGGCAGAACTGAAAAAGCGTGTGCAAGCAAGGAGGCCTACAAACCTGACTCAGTTACACCAGCTCTGTCAGGAGGAATGGGCCAAAATTCACCCAACTTACTGTGGGAAGCTTGTGGAAGGCTACCTGAAACGTTTGACCCAAGTTCAACAATTTAAAAGAAATGTTACCAAATACTAATTGAGTGTATGTAAACTTCTGACCCACTGGGAATTCCCTAAGACGGGGAATTTCTACTAGGATTAAATGTCAGGAATTGTGAAACACCTTAGCCAAATAGTTTATGTAAACTTCCGACTTCAACTGTAGTTAGCTACTCCCCAACACTGGAAACTACTACCGGTGTTTCCCCTAGAGATAGTCATTGGCGTGGTGGGCAAGGCCCTCAGTCTACCCAGAACCATAGACGCTTGACTCTGTGTTCTGTCAACACTAAGATACAATGTCACAGCTTGTCCTTTTTGTACCTTCCAAAGGTAGTTTATACAATAGAAACAGGTATACAGGTCATATTGGTTTGTGGCTAAGATTCCCCTCTGGTGGTCTGACTGAAGTAGTGCTTTATGCAATGAACTTCACCTGACGGGCCCTTTCCTACCGTGTGTGTGTGTGTGTGTGTGTCACTTGTGGCAGTTCCATGAAGAAAAAAGTGAGAAATGTGAACTGTCCGGTGCTGACAGCATTGCTTGTCTGTAATTGGAGGCTATATGATACTGGTTAAATGATTCAGGAGAGAGGCTGTGTGTTGTCTCAAAGGAAGGCATCTCTCTCTGTGTGTGTGTGTGTGTTCCACTGTCTGTTGTTCAGGGAGTTGACGGGTTCTCAATAACAATTGACAGGATATCCAGTAAGAGTGACTGGCTGAGCCCAAGGAAAAGCTGACACAGGGACGTGACTCATAAAATGGACACACACACGTCACCCAGTCCCAAGACGGACACCAGTTTCAGGGGTATAAGACTGACAGATAGAAAACAATTATAAACTTGTTTCCCAATTTTTACATAAAAAAAAATGGTATAATTTATATTATTTAAATAACATTTTAAAAAAAGTATTTTTTAATTTGAAGAAAAATGAGCTGAGGGAAGCTCCGCTGAGAGGCTAACAAGGGAACCAGAGAAAGTCATATTTAGTTGAAGTTCAAGAACTGACTGTAGGCCTCTTGCTCCACCACTTCTAGTTTCTCCCCCACATTGCAATGCCTAAATAGAACATTCCAGACTGCCTGTATATGTGCAGTTCAACAAGACAAATCCACGACCTCCCTGACCTGAGCTTTCCATCCATCCAGGCTTGTTTTTGCCCATGTAATGTGACTGCCAGCTCTGTCCTGCGACTGTGTCTGTTGTTTCCACAGCTACTAGCTAGGCTCTGTTGCTTGTTTACCCCTTAAGCAGGACAGGAAGAGCGGGATGGATGGTAAGAGCTCCCTCCCTGTGGCCTTTTCATCCCTCAGTCCTCATATTATTATGCTCTACAGTCACGCACATATACTGACACACACACTGGCACTGTCAGACACCGACACACACTGTCCTCTCACACACACACACAGTACATTCACAGTTTTAGACACTCGCACTTCGCAGAATGTGACTCTTCGACTCAGAGGCTAAGCACCAAGGCTTCGCACAGGTTTTTACTTGCACATTTCCAGTCCTCACACTCACTGTGCATATTCTAATGGAGACAACGAGCGGAAACTTACAAACGTTTCCTGATATTCTTCTGTATTTCCCCTCTGGAGTTGTGCTGACGCTGGTGTCCCTGATTTTTATGGCATACAGGAAGAGCCAGGTTGTTCGAGGCCTGTTCTTCCTGTCTCTCCAATTCGCCACACGCAGACATGTACAGTACCCTGTGTCTTTCCACTGCTTCGTTAAACTCTGTCTACACAGTGCTTTGAATATTATCGCGGCCTGTGAAAACTGGTGCCACTCAGAGAGTCAGTTCAGCTGGCTGGACTTGAATTAGGGTTGAATTGGGGAAATAGTCTGGGAAAAGAGGTTGTAACCGTAATATAACATAACATAACATAACATCTGATCTGTAACTGATTGGAGTTACACTACATGACCAAAAATATGTGGACACCTGCTTATCGAACATCTCATTCCAAAATCATGGGCATTAATATGGAGGTGGTCCCCACCTTTGCTGCTATAAGTTTCCAATCTTCTAGGAAGGCTTTCCACTATATGTTGGAACATTGCTGCGGGGACTTGCTTTCATTCAGCCACGAGCATTAGTTATGTCGGGCACTGATGTTGGGCGATTACGCCTGGCTCGCAGTCGGCGTTCCAATTCATCCCAAAGATGTTTGATGGGTTGAGGTCAGGGTTCTATGCAGGCCAGTCAAGTTCTTCCACACCGATCTCATCAAACCCTTTCTGTATGGACCTCACTTTGTGCACAGGGGCATTTTCATGCTGAAACAGGGAAGGGCGTTCCACAAAGTTGGAAGCACAGAATCGTCAAGAATGTCAATGCATGCTGTAGCGTTAAGATTTCCTTTCACTAGAACTAAGGGGCCTAGCCCGAACCATGAAAAACAGCCCCATACCATTATTCCTCCTCCACCAAACTTTACAGTTGGCACTATTCATAAGGGCAGGTAACGTTCTCCTGACATCCACCAAACCCAGATTCGTCTGTCGGACTGCCAGATGGTGAAGCATGATTCATCACCTCAGAGAACGTGTTTCCACTGCTCCAGAGTAGAATGGCGGTGAGCTTTACACCACTCCAGCCGACGCTTGGCATTGCGCATGATGATCTTAGGTTTGTGTGCGGCTGCTCGGCCATGGAAACCCATTTCATGATGCTCCTGACGAACAGTTCTTGTGCTGATGTTTCTTAGAGGCAGTTTGGAACTCTCTGTAGTGAGTGTTGCAACCGAGGACAGACTATTTTTACGCGCTTCAGCACTCGGCGGTCCCATTCTATCACTTTGCGGCTAAGCCGTTGTTGCTCCTAGACGTTGCCACTTCACAATAACAGCACTTACAGTTGACCGGGGAAGCTGTAGCAGGGCTGACTTGTTGGAAAGGTGTCATCCTATGACGGTGCCACGTTGAGTCACTGAGCTCTTCAGTAAGGCCATTCTACTGCCAATGTTTGTCTTTGGAGATTGCATGGCTGTGTGCTCTTATTTTATTTATTTATAAAAAAAAAAAATATATATATATATATATATAATTATTTTTTTATATACACCTGTCAGCAATTGGTGTGGCTGAAATGGCCGAATCCACTAATTTGAAGGGGTGTCTACATACTTTTGTTTATATACTGTAAGTGTGGAAAGTTCTGAATTGTTCCTAAATGGGTTTTGGTTATTGAAACTATAACCTCCCCTGGTTTGGGACTGACTGAATGTGTGCTGGAGAGAGAACGGCAGGGGGAACTGAGGCAGACGAATGAACGATTTGGATGGAGAGGTTGGATTGTTACAGCTGGATTTTTCCACCTGGCCTCGTTTCCCTCCCCGAATCCCTGGTTGACTTTTATTTATTTATTTATTTTTGCCTCGGCTCACACGGTAGAATGCGGCATGCGTGAACACAACCCCTCATTCCTCCCTCTATTGTTCTATCTCTCTGGCTCTTGAAGTGCATTTTCTTAGTCGACCTCGCGTATCAGTCATACCCCCCTCTGTCTCTCCACCTCTCTCCTTCTCTGTCCTCTCTCCTCTGAGTGTGGGTGGAACAAACTCCCTGTTCTCAGAAGTCTCTCTAGGCTTTTCCTCCCCGGGGCTCATTGCATAACTCCTCTGCAGCTGATTTTTGGAAACATAATCAATGCTCTGTGTGTTTTTAGGGAAGAGGGTATTCAACAATATACATCTATGCTCATGCTTCTGCATGTACTTTATATAGGGTGTTTCTGCTCTCTGCAGAGCCCCTGGAGCGGTGCCTTGAGTAAAATCGATAATGAGGCTGTAGCAGGCCAGAGAAGCAGAAAGAGGGGCTCTACTGTGCCATCTGGATCGCGCCTGTCCCACACACTGCAGCAGCACTCCTCTATATGCCAGCTGTGTGTGAGTGAGAGAAGGGGGGATGTGTACGTTATCAAATGGAGGGGGTCCAGATGTCAAGATGAAGGGAGATGGGGTGGGGGTTAAGCGCATCACAGCAAAGAGAGGGGGAAGGATGGAACGAGGTAGAGAGGAGGCGAGAAACTGTTAACCTCTCTGGTACATGTGGGACGAACTCGTCCCACCTACGTAACAGCCACTGAAATCCAGTGGCGCGATTTTTGAATCGTTAGAAATGCTATAACTTCAATTTCTCAAACATATGACTATTTCACAGCTATTTAAAGACAAGAATCTCGTTAATCTAACCCCACTGTCCGATTTCAAAAAGGCTTTACAACAAAAGCAAAACATTAGATTATGTTAGCAGAGTACCCAGCCAGAAAAAATCAGACACCCATTTTTCAAGCTAGCATATCATGTCACATAAACCCAAACCACAGCTAAATGCAGCACTAACCTTTTATAATCTTCATCAGATGACACACCTAGGACATTGTGTTATACAATACATGCATGTCTGTTCAATCAAGTTCATATTTATATCAAAAACCAGCTTTTTACATTAGCATGTGACGTTCAGAAAAAGCATAACCACCGCAAACTTCCGGTGAATTTACTAACAGTTTGCTAAATTACTCACGATAAACGTTCACAAAAAGCATAACAATTATTTTAAGAATTATAGATACATTACCCCTCTATGCACTCGATATGTCCGATTTTAAAATAGCTTTTCGGATGAAGCACATTTTGCAATAATCTAAGTACATAGCCCGGCATTACAGGGCTAGCTATTTAGATACCCACCCAGGTCAGCATCCACCAAAATCACATTTCCTATAAGAAAGATGTTCTTACCTTGCTTGTTCTTCATCAGAATACACTGCCAGGACTTCTACTTCAATAACAAATGTTGGTTTGGTCCCAAATAATCCATCGTTATATCCAAACAGCGACGTTTTGTTCGTGAGTTCTAGAATGCTTTTTCGCGGTGTCGCGCATGGCGTATTGGCGTGTCAAAAATGTCTAAATATTCCATTACCGTACTTCGAAGCATGTCAACCGCTGTTTAAAACCAATTTTTATGCCATTTATGTCGTAGAGAAGTGATAATATTCCGACCGGGAGTATGCATTGAGCCTAAACAGCCGAATAAAATTTCTCCTCAGAAGCGACTCATGCACGCGCATCATTGAAAGGTCCTCCGAGCATCCACTTACAAAAGGCGATAATATGTTTCAACCTGAGGTTCCCTCGTAAACCTTCAGTTATTTCGCGGGCTCTGAGAGCCTATTGGAGCCCTGGGAATTGTCACGTTACAGCTAAGATCCTTACTTTTCAATAAAAAGAGGTAAGACGCACGACTCCTTGTCAGACAGGGTACTTCCTGCTTGAAACCTTGTCAGGTTTTTGCCTGCCATAGGAGTTCTGTTATACTCACAGACACCATTCAAACAGTTTTAGAAAATTCAGAGTGTTTTCTATCCAAACCTGAACAATAATATGCATATTCTAGCTTCTGAGTTGGTGTAGGAGGCAGTTAAAAATGGGAACATATTTTTTCCAAAATTCTCAATACTGCCCCCTATACCAAACAGGTTAATGAATGAATCATGGAGTCCTGTGGTAAAAGCACACTACGTGGGGACTGTGGCCTGGAGAGCATTGATTTCAGATGGATGCAGATGAGAGCCGCTCTGCCTTTCTGTACCTAGCAACACACACAGAAACAGAACTGGTGTTCACCTCCCCGACCCTAGATCTATCTCATATATAATATATATTACATTACTGTAACAATGTGTAGTATTAGCTATAGGTGAATGATATTACACACTTTGCAGGCCTTAATACTGAGGTGGTTACTTTATGTTCGCTCTCCTGTTTACTTTTCACTGCAGAGGTGCAGGTACTGCAAAGCAGCTAAGAGAAAGCTGATCTCACTACGGGCTCCCAGTTTCTCCCTATATTCCTCCCTTTCATTACCTTTCTCCCTCGGACTTGGACAGGAGCCAGATGAGGTGCTGCAGAGCAGCTACGACGATGCTACAGCCCTCTCACCAAAACTCTGTCTCTACATTTCTTTCATTATCTCTCTTCCTCTACTCCTCCCTCTATTTCTGATCCCGAGGAGAGCCCCCCCCCCCCCCCATCACGCGGTCCTCCTGACATGCTATCCATCCGTCTCCATCCTGGAGGAATCGACTGCTAACTAGCCTATATTGTTCTCCGAGGAGAGGGGGGTCTATTCCATCACACGAGACTAAGTGCATCTAGACTGTGCATGTTGAGTAGATCTTGATCCCATTGATTTAAAATGACGACAACTGAGATCTGGCACCAGGCTATGGATTAGGTGAGGATTGCATGAGAGTCAGTAGGATTCCAATGGGTCAGCCTGTGAATATCTCAGTCCAGTATTGCTGTTTACCATTCTGTGTGTTGAGTTGTGAGAACCTGCTGGGCCGTGGCCTGTGACTGGAGGTCTCGGTCCCGGGAAGAATCTCACTCTTAATCCTCCAGCTCGTGGCTCTCAGCTGATCCAGTCATTATAGGACAGTAGATCACAGATATCACGGCTACCATGCCGTCACAGGTCACACTGTTGTTAGGTCATACACACAGTCAGAAAGAACGCATTCTATTTGACCCCTGAACAAACGGGAGATGGTATGTCATTAGCCTAACCCCTGTCCTAAGTGTGTGTGTGCTTCACTGATCGCTCTTGCCTGTTACTCTTTTTGCAGTGTGTTTGCAGTCTATGATCCTGTGTGTGTGTGGATCTGTTTCTACTCCGTGTGTGTCTGAGGGCTTTAGGTGTGGGGCAGATTTGCCATTCAAATCAGTCCCTAATCTCATTCATCCATAAAATAGCATTGGTGGTACAGGGGTAGAATTGTCGCCTGCCACGTAGGAGGCCAGGGTTCGTATCCTAGCCCATGCACCAGGGGACTAAATGTTAATTTAACTATGGCCTTCCCTGTGGCTCAGTTGGTAGAGCATGGTGTTTGCAACGCCAGGGTTGTGGGTTCGATTCCCACGGGGGGGCCAGTACAAAAAATGCATGAAATGAAAATGAAATGTATGCTTTCACTACTGTAAGTCGCTCTGGATAAGAGCGTCTGCTAAATGACTAAAATGTAAAAAAAAAAAAAAAAAAGTAAATCCACTTTACTACACAGTAGTATGTCCCTATGAGAAGTCCGCAGTGGAACGGCCCACTCCTTCTCAGCATTCCTCTGCTTGATGTGGCACCTTCCATTTACTCCCCTGGCCTAATCAGAGGGGGATGCTTTAGGTGGTTATGTGATTGTGACATAATGCCCTCAACATGGAAAGGGGGACACCTAGTCGGTTGTAAAACTGAATGCATTCAACTGAAATGTCTCTGGATCAGAGAGGTGTGGGGGGCTGCCTTAATTGACATCCACGTCATCGGCGCCCGGGGAACAGTGGGTTAACTGCCTTGGTCAGGGACAGAATAACAGATTTTTACCTTGTCAGCTCGGGAGAAGGATGTATCACTTAGGTATAGCGTGAGGTACTTTTGTATGGGCATATTTGCAGCCTACTGGGTGGGGATATTTCCCCAATTAATATGCAGGTAATTTCTATAAATAAATAAATATGCTTATTTGTTATATGGCTTTAACCAAAGCGTATAAGCCTCTTATAGTTAATACATATTTTCATTATGTGGGACTCAAATCTGTAACTAGAGTTGTTGCAAGCACCATGCAACCAAATGAGCTATAGGAACCTTTTTGACTACCTTGTGTTGCAGCCTATACCATGGATGTGGAGATTATGAGCATTTTGCCTCTTGTAAACCTTGGACAATAGCTCATCCTACACTATATTACAGTGCTTTTGTGCACATGCCATTGACTCAAATGTGCGAATCAGGTTGTCGTGTATGTGCTTCCAGCCTTTTGTGCGAGGTTTAAATGACCGCTTCACGTCAAAGTACATGAACCTACGGTGTCAGGGGAAAAAAAGAACCAGACATTTATCTATTGTAATTTAAGAGAAATCGTACAATGTACAATTTGGTGATTTTCAAAAAAAAAAAAATCCCCCAAAAAGTTACAGATCCAGTTGCAGCGTGTTGAGACGAATCCGTTAAGGTGGGTTTCAGAGCTCTGCGAGATTTCTGTGATTTTCTGAAATGACACACACTCATTCAACCCTCTGTAAATAAGTCAGTTCTTAACTTCTTGGGGCTATGTGGGACGTTAGCGTGCCACCCGTGGCGCACCCTATCAACAGCAGGTGCATTTCAAGAGCGGCAAATTTGAAACCAAATAAATGTCAAAATTCAAATTTCTCAAACATACAACTAACTTACAGCCTTTGAAAGATAAACATCTTCTTAATCTAACCACGTTGTCCGATTTTCAAAAAGGTTTTACGGGGAAAGCATAAAGTTAGGTTATGTTAGGAGAGTACATTGATAATAGCTGTGTGTAATGCATTGTCGATTCAAAGACAGGCGTCACCAAAACCATAAAATCAGCTAAAATTATGCACTAACCTTTTACAATCTCCATCAGATGACACTCCTAGGACATTATGTTAGAACTAAAAATGCATGCATTGTCTATCAAGTTCATATTTATATCTAAAAACAGCGTTTTACTATGGCGTTGATGTTCAGGAAATCGTTTCCCTCCAATACCGGCAGTCAAGTCATGACAACAAAATAATTAATTAATATTAGAAAACATTGGTAAAATATTATATTGTCATTCAAAGAATTATAGATTTACATCTCTTGAACGCAATGGACTTGCCAGATTTAAAATTAACCTTACTGGGAAATCACACTTTGCAATAATCTGAGCACTGCGCCCAGAAAAATACGCATTGCGATACAGACTAACCGCCATGTTGGAGAGATCTAAAATCGAAAATACTATGTAAATAATCCATTACCTTTGATTCTCTTCATCAGATGTCACTTCCAAAGAATCCCAGGTCCATAACGAATGTAGTTTTGTTCAAAAAAGCTCATCATTTATGTCCAAAAACCTCCGTGTTGTTAGCACATGATCTAAGCCAGCCGGACTTCACTTCACGAACGGAAAAAATATATTTACGTTCGTTCAAACATGTCAAACGTTGTATCGCATAAATCATTAGGGCCTTTTTTAACCAGAACATGAATAAAATTCAAGGCGGACCATTGGGTTCTCTTTTAAAACGTTTCGGAATGAGAGTACCCACCATCAACTCGCGCGCAAGGTGTCTAATGGGCCATCACCGTTCCAAGGCTCTTCTTCAGTCAGATCTCACTGTAGAAGACTCAAAACACTTTGTAAAGGCTGGGGACATCTTGTGGAAGCAATAGGAAGTGCCAAAACATTCCTCACCCCCTTTGTTTTTCAATGGTATAGGCTTAAAGTCAATTCAACACATCAGGTATCCACTTCCTGTCAGAATCTGTCTCAGGGTTTTGCCTGCCAAATGAGTTCTGTTATACTCACAGACACCATTCAAACAGTTTTTGAAACTTTAGGGTGTTTTCTATCCATATATAATAAGTATATGCATATTGTAGTTACTGGGTAGGATTAGTAACCAGATTAAATCGGGTAAAAAATTTTATCCAGCCGTGAAAATACTGCCCCCTATACCCTAACAGGTTAACGTAAATACTTAAAACTCAATATTCTATAAGAGCCTACCCTAAGGAGGATATGTGTTCACTTTCAGCTTCCTGTTTCAACCGGAAGTGCCGTAAAATAGTGGCTGTTTCGAAGGGTTAAAAAGATGAGATCTTTTCAAAACTTCATATGTGTGATTAGGCAACCCTCATGAACTGTAAATCAGTCATTTCTCCCAACAGATGTCAAATAAAAAACTCTCTCACACACACACACACAAAGGATGGAGTGACACAGTGTGGGGCTTAAAGACACACAAAGCCTGCAATGACATTACCATAATCTCTAAGCAGTGCCGAGTTCAACAAGATGCCCCGCTTGATCGTAGCTCGCTCGGTCTGAGAGCAGCGACCGTGAAAAAAAGAAGGCCCAAAATGAAGCCTGGCCCTAAATTTCAGGTGCTTTTGGGTGACAGCACAATTCAACCTCAGGAACGTTCCTGAGGTCCTCCCGATCTGTGCAAGCCTAACCTTGACCGTGTGGCATTAACCCTTAACAGTTAAAAGGTGTTTACATCAAACAGTTTGCAATGACTTCTCTCCCCATAGGAATACATCGCCTGCTCCCCTAAATTCAACCTGAAGCCTATGTGGGTTATGAATGCCTTTTGAACCTGTCTTCGATGACAATCCATCAGGCCACTATGAGGTCTACCTGTGTCGATTCTAAACTTCCTGGAGCAACCGGAAGTGAATAAATTCACGCTAAAGGTGTTTTGATATACCAAACCTGCAGTTTGTGATAATCACTGCATTCAACCCTGTGTAAATCAGTCCATTCTTAATGTAAAGACTTTAAACTCAGGATTCTGTAAAAGCCTACCCCAATTAGGATGGGTATTTACTTTTAGATTCCTGTGCCAACCGGAAGTGCCATAATTAGAGTCAAAGCGGCTGTTTCGAAGGGTTAAAAAAAAGCCAGATCTTTCCAAAACTTCATATGTGTGATTAGGCAACCCTCATGAACTGTAAATCAGTCATTTATCCCATCAGATTTCCAAGAAAAACTCACACACACACACACACACACACACACACACACACACACACACACACACAGCAAGGATGGAGTGACAGTGTGGGGCTTAGACACACAGAGCCTGCAATAGTTACCTTTGTTCAAACTATCAAAGAACCGTCAGACCTAGAGCAATGAAACTTTAGAAACCTGTTCTAAAGCTCAAGTTGATAGTGCACAGTGAGTTATGTGGCCCTAGACGGTTCTCAGACCGAGAAACAGACTCGTACATTTGCAGTAACTTCAAATCATTTTGACCATTACGAAAATGACAACATTTAGAAAGGTCCCAGAGTCGCAAGACTAGGTGCATTGAAACCGCCTCGGCCCATAGAGACGGACCCCAACGTTACTGTCCGATAGCTCATTCAAGGACCCCGTAAAAATGTGGATTTTCAGCACCAATTAAGGTCGCTGCTCAGGCTCCAAATGACCTATCGAGCCGAAACTTGGGATTCGGGGTCGCCTCAGCTAGGCCTACATATAATGTCAGAACTGGACCCGCAGCTAGATAGACATTCTGAAATCAACACCAACGAGCGATGAAGAGGAACCAGAATCACTGCCCGGCCATCCTGAGTTCATCAGGTCAGTCAATTTCGCATTCCTGCAGTATTTTTGAGCATGTCAAATTCGTGATGGTAAATGCCCATTTAAACATATTGCAATTGGACAGCCGTGCGCCTGGTGATTGGAATGGGTTACCAGGAGAACATTTATAAAATGGGTTTTAATGCCTTTAGAGGGGTGCAAGGGGTCCACGGTTGGGTAGGGAGCACCCCCCACCCGTGCCCATCCAATAGGGGGCGCCCCTAGTCATTTTGGACATTTTTCAAAAAATCTTTAAAAAAACAGAGTCCCACTTCTCCCTCATCATACATGACAAATAGACCATCTAGGTTGATTCATGGCTTAACATAGTGCTATATATCAGTTGGGCAGTATAAATTCCATTTGGACATGGTTCACTGACTTTTGGGTTTGTAAACCGACTTCCTATGATCGTACATGGCAAATGGACATAACATCCTGATTTGGCACTTTCATATTGCATTTGGACATTTCTTATGGCATTTGGCAATGGTTCACTGACTTTTGACTTCCAATGAAATCATATTGCAAATGGACAAAACTTATGCACAATTAAAAAAATTATGACAATAAAATATGACATATGTTCATACAGTTCTTATACATGTGTAATTGACAAAAAAATCGAAAGAATTTCGAAAAACGGTCCAGAAAGGACTTTTTTAAGGGGGTGATACGTTTTTGAAAGAATTTTCAAATGTTCAAAATTTTACTTTTGGGTCTTGTGTTACATTTGCAATAACAACATTTACGGGGGAGCGCGCTCGCCATCTACTGGATTTTTGCTGTGTGACACTTGGCATTTGCCATATGGCATTTGCAATCAGTTTTGAATGAAACGACGTCCATTTGAGTGGTATTGTACATCGTGTATATGTTTCGTACGGTGCCAATAAGATCCCATTCATTTTTGTCCATTTCTGGGGGGTGTTCCCTTACTATGTTATCAGTCTTCAATAGACAGGCTTCCATCGGCCCATCTTTATTCGACAAAAGCAAAGTCGCAAAAAAAAGCATAGCGATGTGTAATGGAAACGGCAGATTTAGGTGAAATGTTCTAAAGATTGACAATTTTTATCCGTTCGACGGGTGGATTTTGTCAAACGTTCTTTATTGCGCCAAGTTTTTTTTCCGAATAAATGATTGCTGAATAATTTTGAAGGTACGCAGGGCACATGATGTCACCGCGTAACTATAAAGCTCCTCTCCACATTTTTTTTATTCTAAATGCCTAATGCTGGCAAAATATTTTTTTTTCAACTATAAAAATGCATATTTCTTTGCAGGGTAAAGATTGTCTGACTTTCAAGAATGCCTGCCTTGCTTTTCTGGTTGGCTGGAAAGTTTCACCATCCAATGATTTCAGATCTACAGGAGTTTACCCATGGCACGGAAGTGGCGATGCGTTGGCACATGACAATTATTAGAATATGGCAAATATTTGACAATTATTGCATTCTGTCCATGCTGGCTTTCGCGGGCTACCTGTGACATGAAACCGATAGGTGGGAGAACATACAGGTTATCGGCAATTTATTCATGCGTAATTTGCCTGAATGGGTAATGGAAACACTTCAACCACTAAATATTTATTAGACACTGTCGGTTTTCACGAATGGTTTGTTTGTGTGTGACATTACGTCCAGCTGTTTTGCTCGACACAAGATAGTTAAATGGAAAAACGCCGTAGCAGGAAATTGTTGCATCTATTTTCTATGCAAACTGTCTAAACGTCAACAGAATCATTGCACAAGTTAATGGAAACATAGCTAGTGATGATTGACAACTTTTTTATTACCCATTAGAAATGGAATGACTTCAGCTTCATTTGCTTTACATGGTCATAGAAAAACATGTACAGTCCAGTATCACCCCAAAACCCTATCGGTGAGCATGTTTGAAGAATACTGTAGTCGTCATTCACTCCTTGATAAAGCGTTCATCATAGCATTCCTATGGGAGAACTGCCCTCCCTCCCTCTCTCCATGGGTGAGCTGCCCTGGGAGAACTGCCCTCCCTCCCTCTCTCCATGGGTGAGCTGCCCTGGGAGAACTGCCCTCCCTCCCTCTCTCCACGGGTGAGCTGCCCTGGGAGAACTGCCCTCCCTCCCTCTCTCCACGGGTGAGCTGCCCTGGGAGAACTGCTCTCCCTCCCTCTCTCCATGGGTGTCCCCTCCTCTTCTTCATCCTTGTCGTGTCTGATTACCTTTAGTGGCCCTCTCTTTCCTCTGTCATCATCCCCTCTTTCTCACCCTCCCTTCCCCCTCCTTGCCATGTCTCTTGTCTGGCATTCTTTCGATGTCTCCTCTCTCTCTCTCGCTTTTTCTCTCGCTTCTCTTTCTGTCTCTTTCCCCCCTCTCTCACTTTCTCGCGCGCTCTCTCTATCTTTACTAGGTCAATAGTCACCAGTAGTGGTAATCTGATGTGGGCTGCAGCTTTGTTAACAAGCTTTGCTCCTAATTGAGAGACTAAAATGATCAACCTGCAGGCAATGATTTCTACACCAGAGTGTGTGTCTCTGTGCATTTGTGTCTTCATTTGGTTGTTGCCCAGATTTGTCCTATTTCACACATGTACAAGTGAATACGCATGTGAACTGGAAATTATATATATTTGCATATCCCAACTCTCCCTGGGACACCCTGGGAGAGTGGGGTCACGGCCAGGTTCATATCAACGGTGACCCTGGAGCAATTAATCTGGGGCGGCAGGTAGCCTAGTGGTTAGAGCGTTGGACTGGTAACCGAAAGGTTGCAAGATTGAATCCCCAAGCTGACAAGGTAAAAAAATCTGTTTTGCCCCTGAACAAGGCAGTTAACCCACTGTTCCTAGGCCGTCATTGTAAATAAGAATCTGTTCTTAACTGACTTGCCTAGTTAAATAAAGGTAAAATAATAACATTTAGTTAGATGCAGTGAAATGTGGTGTTTTACAGGGTCAACCATAGTAGTAAGGGCTAAGTGCCTTGCTCAAGGGCACATCGACAAATCATTAACCTTGTCGGCTCAAGGATTTAAACTAAGCAACCTTTCGGTTACTGGCCCAACACTCTAAATGCTAGGTTACCTTCCGCCCTGTGCCTGCGTGCATGTCTCCCCTCGTAAATACCATATCCTGTCGATTTGAATTGCCAGTGCAATACCGGTGACTCATTTTCCATTGGAACAAAAGCTTTTCTCTACAAGGGCCTATCATTTGTTATGAATCAATGGTAAATTGATAGATTGAAACGACCTTATGAACGGCTAATTAATTTATGGAATGCCTATTTTTATGTTGTCGGGATATTAGATTTATCGATCACAAGTTTATCTCTAAATCCTGACCTTTCTTTGTTCGTCTAGGTCTTATAAAATAGTATTTTTTTCCATTGGTCTCTAATTTAGCGTCAGATGACATAATAGAAATGAGAGACATAGTAATGCGAGGTCCTCAAGGGGACTTTGTTTGTTTGCCCTAAAGATCTCCTCCCACCGATCTTCTCTGTCATTCTGTTGCGGCCCACGTGCACCATGCATTCCAAACAAGGTTGTCTGCTCGCCTCTGGGCCAACATTTGTTGATAAAACTTGAATCTAGGCTAGCCTGGGCCCAAAACCCAAGTGTGCTCAAGGCTTGCAAATAAACAATTAAATCATCATTATGACCACAATGGAATGTTATCGTTTCGATTATATACCGAGAGATAAAATGCAGCAAAGTATGAAACATTAAGGCATAGTTGCTACAATATGTTCAGTTTAGACTCCTAATAATTCTTCCAGTTTTGTAGAAGATGATACAAATTGGACTCTTTTCCTTTGGCAATACAACTGTCATCGTTCCACTGGGAAGTCCGAGAGGGTGAACTCCAGACAATCCCCTCAGTGTTCAAAGAGACAAGTGTTGACTGAGGAGGAGGGAAAAGGAGCTGAATTGGAAGCTCATTTCCAGATTACAGAGGAGGAGGGGAAGCCGGGGAAGATTTAGTGAGACTCCCTAGTTAAAGGATGTGAGAGAAGGATGAGGGGAGAAGGAGTGAATGAATGGAGTCTAACTTTGAGAGGAGTAGTTTGCAGATTTGGGGAAATTGTAATTTAGCACGTTACAGGGAAGGAAATGAAAAAGCTTAAAGCGAATAAGCAATTTTAAAGTGAATTGATTTAGTTGCAGTACGTCTCATGAACAGCCCAACCCCGATTCGTTTGGATTTGACCAAATCCTCACCTCCAATCCACAGGTTAGCATTATGAGCACATGTGCAGGACACTTTGCCACTAAATAACTTAAACTGTGATCATTCTGTTTTGAAAGGGATTAATTTAAAAATCAGCACAGAAAGACCTTTTATGTTAGGCCACCTTTCCCTGCCAATGCTAGCTAGCTCATCAGACTGACAGGGTGAAATGCCTCTCTTAGATAGATAGATCTATCTATATATTTACGTCATTTAGCAGACGCTCTTATCCAGAGCGACTTACAAATTGGTGCATTCACCTTATGATATCCAGTGGAACAACCACTTTACAATAGTACATCTATCTTTTTTGGGGGGGAGGGTTAGAAGGATTACTTAATCCTATCCCAGGTATTCCTTAAAGAGGTGGGGTTTCAGGTGTCTTCTAGGCAGAATTGAGTTCAGACAGAGGAACTGTCCAGTGTCTGTGTTCTTTTGGCCATCTTAATCTTTCTTTTTATTGGCCAGTCTGAGATAAGGCTTTTTCTTTGCAATTCTGCCTAGAAGGCCAGCATCCCGGAGTTGCCTCTTCACTGTTGACATTGAGACTGGTGTTTTGCGGGTACTATTTAATGAAGCTGCCAGTTGAGGACATGTGAGGCATCTGTTTCTCAACTAGACACTAATGTACTTGTCCTCTTGCTCAGTTGTACACCGGGGCATCCCACTCCTCTTTCTATTCTGGTTAGAGCCAGTTTGCACTGTTGTGTGAAGGGAGTAGTACACAGCGTTGCACGAGATCTTCAGTTTCTTGCCAATTTCGCGCATGGAATAGCCTCCTTTCTCAGAACAAGAATAGACTGACGAGTTTCAGAAGAAAGTTCTTTGTTTCTGGCCATTTTTAGCCTGTAATCAAACCCACAAATGCTGATGCTCCAGATACTTAACTAGTCTAAAGAAGGCTGGTTTTATTGCTTCTTTAATCAGCACTACAGTTTTCAGCTGTGCTAACAATTACAAAAGGGTTTTGTAAAGATAAATTAGCCTTTTAAAATGATAAACTTGGATTAGCTAACACAATGTGCCATTGGAACACAGGAGTGATGGTTGCTGATAATGGGCCTCTGTAGATATTCCATAAAAATATCTTCCGTTTCCAGCTACAATAGTCATTTACAACATTAACAATGTCTACACTGTATTTCTAATCAATTTTATGTTATTGTAATGGCCAAAAGCACAGTTTTACTTTCAGAAACAAGGACATTTTATATGTGACCCCAAACTTTTGAACGGTAGTGTATATATCATTTTTGTTTAATTACTCGGGAGAGGCGAAGGTCGAGAGCCGTGCGTCCTCTGGGGTGGGGGTGTGTGCGCGAGCTGTGCTAATCTGTTAAAGTGTTTTGCTTGAGTGAATGTTTGCGTGTCTGTACATTCTGACTGAGCGTGCTAGGGCTGGGACGAAACCAGTATTGCGATGCTCATTATTATCGTGGCAAGGAAAGAAAACATGAAGATTTAACATCTTTAGGAAAACAACCCTAATGTTGGAAACAAACATTATGTTGTCATCCAGATTTACATTTATTTTCCAAGCCTAAAGCACCCAATGTTTTTAACAAAGCGGGTTTTTAAAGAACCGCAGTATTTGGTCTGCTTCGTGTTTTCATTTTTGCGATTTATTGGTATCGACTTGCCTAGTTAAATAAAGGTTACATTGTCCTGGCCCTAAAACTGCGTGCCCATGCAAAATTGTTATTAGTGACAGAGACCTGACACGCCTTAGCCTGGCGGACCTGGTCCATCTGTTGGGAGGGTCTCTGCCCCTTCTCTAATCAGCCAGCTTTGCCCACAGAGCCAGGACTGCAGAGTAGCGCCACACTGGGTTCCCACTAGGCTGTCTCGCTCGCTCGCACGCACACGTTCCCCCTCCTCCCGCCTAAAAGGAGCGAGAAAATGAATGAGATGCCATTGGATCGACCGAGGAAGGTGGAGGAGCAGAGTGAATCGGAGCAGAACACACGCAGGCTCCCGCTGAATAAGAGAATGTTTTGGATGACTGAGACGGACCTGTATCGCTTGGTTATTAGTTAACAATGATGTCAGCTCAACCGACATTGGCATATAGCTACGTTGGCTAAAAGCAATGCTAGCTAAAATCCTTTAGGCTGCTTTGTGCCCAATTTTTTTTCCCACTTTAAAATGTATGCCAAACAATAACCATGGATTTCAAAGTTTAACAAACCATGTAACTCCTATGCACACGGACTACTTTTTAACAATTTCCACTGAACATTTTTTCAAAAATGAATTTTGTGGAAGAACTAACATAAAATCTCCCTCTGGTTTTTATGCAACCGCGTTTTCCAAAAACTCCGTTACATATCTGCTCTGAATTAAGATTCTAAGATGTCTGCAGAAAGAATGGGCTGTCAGCTATGACATGGCACCTTAACTTTTGATAAAAAATATATTTTGGTGATTAACTACAGTAAGTGAAGTAGATTTAAACCCGGTAACAGAATTACACCATGGGTCCAGATTAGAGTGCAGTACAATACAGCACAGTATATTTCAGTACAATATACTCTACTTTTTGTAACTGTACTCTGTGCTCTACTCACTGTATTGTGATATCCACACTTGTAAAAACAAAGGTCTATGATGGGTTCAGATTTGGTCCGGTCCATCTGTGGACGTTAACATCAAGGCCAGGGTGGACTGACCAAATTTCAACTACTTTTCAACGCCCATGGACGCCCGGTGTTGGTCGGTGCTCAGTGGGTGGGGACGCTGGTTAAAGTAAATGGAGAGGGGGCTCATAGGTAGGTGTCAGTAAGAGCTGGGAGAGGTCACATTAACTGGTGAATGAGAGATGGAAGGTTGTCCAGACTGAGTGTTTAACACTCTTTGTTTGACCACCAGATGACAGAGAAATAAAACAGTTATGAGCTGATCATAACAGTATGCCAGTGGAACAGAGGACAGTAGCAGGAGACCCAACTGTGGGTTGTAACTATTATGATTTCCTATTGTAGCCAATTCAGTTGCAGTAATTCGTTACAGATTTTTTTTTTTTGGGGGGGGGGGTAATTCTGTTACCAATTTGGTAACGAAATGTAAGAGCTTTCATCACTTAATAATTCATAAACAAAATTTATCAGTAAAATCACTAACTAATTTGTAGGTCTACCTTTACTTGTTACTTCTGTAAACTTGAATTGTCCTTCAGAAGAGAGAAATTTGAAAATGTCTGAAAGATGTGGGTTTTTGGTAAAGGAATTACAAGCCAATATTTCTTAAACTTGCAGAAGGAAACCATTTCTCCCAACTTTTCTTGTAGATGTTTTCTGAGACCATCTGTTTATTCAGAAATCAAAGCCTTTACTTTAAAATGGAAAATGGTTGAAAAAGCTATTCCTTCATTTCCCCAAAATAGACTCTCATTTGACACCCAATTTGATATGCTCCTATGCACTTCGCATGTTGGTGCTCATGGGTCCTTTTTACATGGATCCTTTTACATGGAAATGCCCTTCTGCAACCAGGGGAGGAGAAGTGGCAAAGGGGGATGGGCACTTCACTCCTTCTCTTCCAAGTTAGCTGGTCTCCCCGTCTGCCACCCCTCTTTTTGTAATCCTCCTCTCTCCCCATTCCTCCCTCCCTAATCTGTCGTTCCCTCACTCTGCCTCTCCCTCCTTAATCCAAGCTTTTTAATCAGCACTCTTAACACAATGCCATGCCAAGAGGAGGGATAGAGGGATGGATGGATGGAGAAACCCGGCACTTATAGGTGTGAGGGGAAGAAGGCTAAAATGAGGAGTGAGGGAGAGGAGTGCAAAGGTGGGCTGTAGGGATGGAAGGAGCGAGAGAGGGTAAAGGATGTGGCATGGGGTGGAGAAAAGAGTAAGGAGGGGGGAATGGAGGGATGAAAGAGAGAGAGGGAAGGGGGAGGTGTAGTAAAACCCTCTGTTGGGGATGCTCCCCTCAGGAGGCATGAGGAGGATCAATGAGCTCTGCAGTAACTTATCTTGTCAGTACAGGGACAGAGTACTGTATAGAGGATGTCTTTTTGAGAATCTGTTAGTCAGTGTATGTCTTTGCATAAGTGCGATTGAGTCACTTTTAGAACCTTGTCCTCAGCACTTCTATATGTGAACGTTATGGGGGATTTCCAGTAGTGTCTTAGAGTGTGTGTGTGTGTGTGTGTGTGTGTGTGTGTGTGTGTGTGTGTGTGTGTGTGTGTGTGTGTGTGTGTCAGGCCTGCATGAGTATAGTGACTAGTGTGCCAGCAGTGTAGTGTGACACAGCAGAACAGAGTGAGAGTTGCAGGGCTGGGAAAACATTCCTGAAATAACGAGGAGAGGAAGTGGAAGCCGTGTTCTACCGCTCTTAAAGACACGGGAGCGGTGTCTGGAGTGGAACTGAAAAAACACAGTCTAGCAGGCAGACACACACACACACATCACGTAACATGATGAAACACAGCTTCACAGCTCAGTCACATTGCCCTCATGTACTGTAGGTCTTTCCAACCCCCATGTCTACAGTGCTGATGACTGTAACCTCTGGCAGACAGTTCTCTCCATGCAGGAAAGTCTATGACGGACCTGCACCAACGGCTGTTTTCACTTCTGTTTATGGCCCAGTTTTCTCCTCCTCCGCTCCATTGCATGTGAACTACTGAATGAATCCTTGTACGGTACTATCTCCATTGTAAATTGGGGAAGAATTGCCTACTTTCCGAAAGGAATGAGAAAGTTTGCAGTGAGACGGTATGATAATATAGTCGGTCTGATTTTTAAAGTGATGGTGGCGATGAAGAGGAATATTTGGAAGAGGAGGAGAAAGCGGAAGCTGGAGTGACGCAGTTGAGAAACAGTAAGGTTAGAGCTGCCGTATGTCGTCTGATTAATGTAGAGAGGGAGAAAGCGAGAGAATCAAGATGGATGCCCCCTGAGGAAGAAAGCCCTTCTACTTAATCTTTACATTCCGGGCGGCTAGCATAACAGATGTGCCCCACAGGCTTCAAAGAGAAAAACATTCAAATGGACCGTGTGTCTGTGTGTTCTCAAATATGTGCTTTTTTTTTTTTTTTGCATCGTGAAGCACTCGTGATCTATGCAATCTGATATGTAGTGGCATGGATGTTGTTCACGCCTTTTTGTTGTTGTTGCAAGACCCACATCGGTTGTTTCATAAACATCCCCATCTAGCGTCCTATCGAATTTGGAATCTTATTTACTTCCTGAAAAAGTTGATGAGAGACGTTCCTCTGGGAAATTTCATCAGAGAAACTGTCTTGGCTGGGCGTCGAATAGCTCGCTGCGAGTCTAGGCTTAACCTCTGGCTAACGCGGACTGCTGGGCCTTCAGTCTCCTCTGGAAGTGGAGCTATTTTTAAATAGTTATGAATATTGAATTAGTTTGGCTGAAACAGACTGTCCTTATTCCAGTGGCTGTCTGTATGTGGGTGTCTTTTTTAAAAACTAGGCCAGTTTATGGGGGTACATTTCCCTGTCAGTGATTGCCCAATTTAGAGCATTGCTTCTGATTGGGTTGGTGTGCATTTTTGTTTTGGCTTTGGGATAGCCTACCTTTTTTATGTGTAGTCCTACATCTAACTGCCAAAATAAAGGAAACGCTTAAGCAAATGTGGGATACAAAGGATATTGAAATAGTTGCTTCCACACAGGTGTGTTTCCCCTCATGTATAAAAATGCCCAGTTGCCCATTATTTAGGCTATCATGGCCAGAAGAAGAGATCTCAGTGGCTTTGGAAGACGGGTCTCAAAGAAGCATAGAGGGTTTAAAGGGGGGTGTGTGTGTGTGTGTGTCTCAATCACCAGATCTCAACCAAATTGAACACTTACGGGAGGTTCTGGCGCGGCACCTGAGACGGCGTTTTTCTAGAGTTCCAGACACTGGTAGAATCTATGTCAAGGCACGTTGAAGCTGTTCTGACGCAACGCCCTATTAAAAATCTATGACGGTTTATCCATTATTTTGGAACTGACCTGTATATGTTTAACGCATGTTGTTGAGGATTTGTCAGTTAGCAGTGTGTGTGTGTGTGTGTGTGTGTGAGATCGGCACCATCTGCTTGTACCTGCGGCAGCTTGACAGACCGTGATAGTGCAGAACATGTTGTGGCGTCTGTGTTAGGGGTGGTCTGACAGATGAGGCAGAAACTCCATGCATCTGCTTTGGTAAGACACCCTAGTTTTTCTTTCCTGAAGATCAATGTAAATATGCTTCCACACACACCGTGCTTCTGGAGAGTATACGTTCACAGGCGAGTTAGAAGAGACAGAGAGAGTACAGACATGTATAGCTGTGAACCATAGTTCTAGCCGTGCCTGGGATTGCCTGCCAGGCTTTTTAGATCTCACATGATCTCCACATGCAAAGTGTTCTCCACACCTCTTGACTGCAATTAGCGTGTAAAAATATATCCAGTAACTAACCAGGATATAGAACACTGTCTGACATTAATACCAGTGCAGAGGACAAGATGAAACCGAGATTGTAGGATAATCTGATTTAAAATAATAAATCAATGCCTTTGTCACCATGGATTAAATCTACTATTACGTTACTCAAAATATTCAAGTAGGATTTGAAGGCAACTCTTTACCAAATTGCATTTCAACTGATATGACTGGGGTCTTTAATGTTTCTTCTAGACCCCCCACCCTTTGTGTGTGTGTGTGTGTGTGTGTGTGTGTGTGTGTGTCTGTCCCTCTCGGTCTCTCTCGGTCTCTGGGTCTTTCTTTCTAAGCATGCACAAGAAGACAGAACTACGGCCTTTCAGAATCTCTGCCTTTTTCTCTATGGTCATTACTTACCCTCTTTAGTCCTACTCTCTCTCTGCACACTCATTACTTATTCAGTTTGACCTTCAATGTCTATATGTCTATCTATCCCCTCAATATCGCTCCCTTAATCTGACTGCTCTGTGTTCTGTCCTAGTGTCATAGTACTAATACCTTGTGCCCTACATCATGGGATTGATTGTTATCTAGCACTTGGCCATCTTCCCCTGCAATATCTCTGTTATATACAATACAAAGTAGTGTATATTAGGTGTGCACCAAGGCACTGTTCTGTCCCCACTATTTTTCTAGCAGCCTCCATGTTCTGTTGCTCTCTCCTCAAACTCTGGCTTTAGAAACACTGCTTACTTTACAGGCTCATTTTACCATTGAGCTAAATATCTTGTGCATAAATATACTGTAAATGAAATTGCACAAATAAACACTTCTTTAAAAGAAGCACCCCACCCAAATCAGAAGCGATGCTCAAAATGTTACTCACCCCTCTTAATAGCCCTCTTACAGCTTTGTATAAAAACAATCAGACATTGGTGCAGCAGGCTGCCTGGTTAAGCTGTTTCGGAGGACGCATGGCTCGACCTTCGCCTCTCCCGAGCCCATTGGGGAGTTACAGCAATGAGACAAGATCGTAATCACGAAAAAGGGGGAAGAAATTACACACCAAAAAACAAACAAACAATAAGACTAACATGCTGACCACATCGCTCGTGCCGCAAAATAAATGTACACATACATGTTATTCAATCATTGCACCCACACTGCTCGCGCGCGTTTAGCGAGCATCTGCATGGCCAGGCGCTAAAATAGAAATAGTTTCTATTTGTGATGCTCAACGCGCTGCAAATCAGGCCTCTCCCATCTCCTCATTGGTTTTTAACCTGTTACGGCTAGACGTTCCGCTAGCGGAATTCAAATTAAATTATTAGAGATATTTAACTTTCATAAAATCACAAGTGCAATACACCAAAATAAGGTTAACTTCTTGTTAATCCAGCCACCGTGTCAGATTTCAAAAAGGCTTTACGGCGAAAGCAAACCATGCGATTATCTGAGGACAGCACCCCACCATACAAACACATAAATCATATTTCAACCAAGCAGGTGTGACACGAAAGTCAGAAATAACGATGTCATGCCTTACCTTTTGAAGATCTTCTTCTGTTGGCATTCCAATATGTCCCAGAAACATCACAAATGGTCCTTTTGTTTGATAAACTCCTTTTTTATATCCCCAAAATGTCAATTTATTTGCCGTGTTTGATTCAGGAAAAACACCGGTTCCAACTCGCCCAACATGACGACAAATTATCTAATAAGTTACCTGTAAACTTTGTCCAAACATTTCAAACAACTTTCCTAATCCATTCTTAGGTATCCTAAAACGTAAATAATCGTTAAAAGTTAAGACGGAATATACTGTGTTCAATAGCAGATAAAATGAATGTGGAGCGAGTTCCAGGTCGTGCGCACCAAACAGAAAAGTACACTTGGCGTGACACTCAGAAAGGAAAAGGCTACTTCTTCATTTCTCAAAGGAAAAACATCAACCAATTTCTAAAGACTGTTGACATCTAGTGGAAGCCATAGGAACTGCAACCAGGTGCCTCATAAATCTAGTACCCCATAGAAAACAGTCAATTCAACAACAAAAAAAACAATTCCTGAATGGTTTGTCCTCGGGGTTTCACCTGCCAAATAAGTTCTGTTATACTCAGACATTATTTTAACAGTTTTTAGAAACTTGAGTGTTTTCTATCCAAATCTATCAATTATATGCACATCCTAGCTTCTGGGCCTGAGTAGCAGGCAGTTTACTTAAGGCACGCTTTTCATCCGGACGTGAAAATACCGCCCCCTGTCCCAAAGAGGTTTTAAGAGCATATACCCACGTGGGGGATTTGAAAGATGAAATTAGGTCCACACTCCGGTAGGTTGTTGTAAAGTTGGTTGTCAACTGCCATATCAAGTCCAAAGAAGGAAAAAGAGGCCTTAAGGAAGGAGAGATGATGAGAAACGAATTCGGTTTACCGTTTTTATCTGTGGATTAATTGTCAGAGTAGAGGACCTTGTGCATTTCAGATAAAATAACAACCCAATGTTTATATCTAAGGACAAATTGGCTAGTAACAGCAAGATAGCTAGCTAAATTGTGGTAGATGTTTAATGGTTTTTGACCTGTCCACCAATTTAATATAATTGGTTCAGAGTTTTTGATATTTCAACCTGCGTGTCCTGATCGCTTCTGGTGTGGGTGGATAGGTCTTGCTATTTACACAGTCTATTGTGGTAAAGGTTTCTAATACTCAACATGCAACACTCCCCTGCGGGCATAGGTTATTTTTGGAGAAAGACACACAAGGTCTATTTTCATCTGGGGAGGAAGAGAATAGAGGTCTGTTTAATGAGCTCCACCCTTCCCCTGTTCATGACTTAACAAGATCTGCATTCTGGAACATTCCACAGTAGAATATATGGGAGCCACATTTTGTTATAGCACCTTTACACAATTTCTAACAGCCACACGTTTAGTCACAACACATGTAGTGAACACAGCTAGACCTATTGAAATGCATGTGGTTAGCTTGTTAGTAATTTCCCATGACAACTGGTCCAGGGTCAGTTTCCTGTGTAAGTCAATGGTTTAACTCGGGTCTATGGTGTTTTTAATTTATTTTTATTTCAACTTTATTTAACCAGGTAGGCTAGTTGAGAACAAGTTCTCATTTACAACTGCGACCTGGCCAAGATGAAGCAAAGCAGTTCGACACATACAACAACACAGAGTTACACATGGAAGAAACAAACATACAGTAGGAAAACAAAAAGTGGTGGTGAGAATAGCAGGTCCTAAATCAGTTAATAGGAGCGGCTAGATGTCTTGTTCAGGCTGACACAGAGCTGTGGTCTCGCTCCAGGAAGCTCCTCGCCACCTCCAGGGCTCGGGAAATGGGTGGGCGGCTTGGTGCTTCGGCAACACGTTTTCCCTGTCGTGAATCAGGAAACTGGTCAATGTGATGGAGGGCCGTCTGGCACGTCATGGCTCCAGAGACCTAGTTCTGCTGCTTGAGCGCTGCGGTGGTCTCGCTCCAACAAGCTCCTCTTTAGGCCGTGGAGTGGGTGGGTGTGAGCGCCAGCAGATCACAGCGATGCGGACTGCCATTTGCCCATTCACTGGGGACACGCATCAATAGCGGGGGAGCTGTGGGGGGAGGAGGAGGAGGAGGAGGAGGAGGAGGAGGAGGGGGAGCAACAAAAGCCAAGAGAGAAAGGACAGAGGGAGGGTGGAGAGTGCACAGAGTGGTGGTGTTTGTCGGAGGCGAATGAATAAAATCTTTCTCCCTGACAGTGGGTTGAGGCCTTTAACTCTCCTCTCGCCGCTCTCTCTCTCTCCTTTCTCTTTGGCCATCTGATGGAAGTTATGTTTGTTTTTCTCGCTTCCTCATGTACTGCCCCTGGAGAGAACAGCAGGGAAAGCCCAAATTGAAATTGTCTGTGAAAAACACTTCGTTAACGAAACCTTCAGCTTGTACATTCTTCTCAGTATCTTGTATTTTTCTGAAAATGCTAGCCCTGGGGTCTCTGATTTTCTCTCCTTCAGGAAGGGAAAGGTGCTGGTAAAATGGATGGAAGTGTTGTGTGTGTGTGTGTATATAAGTGTTACCGTGCTTAGATGTGCTGATGGAAGGAGAATGTCCCCGAGAGGAATGCAGTCAGGCCAGAAATGTTTTCACCCACAGAACTTAACTGAACTAGAACGGCCTTAACGGTCCAGGAAAACACACGAGGAACAGGAATCGAGTGAAAAAACAAAGGCCTATTTTTAAACTGTTCATTTTGTAGTCATATGCTGCCTTCCACCAATGATATCCTTTGTTATGTCTCGAGAGATGTGGTCATAACTATGCGTAGGCTTCGCTGCTCGAGTGACACAAAGGAAAGATACTATAGCTGTTGATGGCTCACCACGTTGCTACAGTGGCATGTTTTCAGTGTTCTGAATTGTGCAACTGGTTAATGTGGTGATTGGGTGAAGTGACAATATGGAACGCAGTGGCTCAAGGCTCACTTCTGCTGTTTGCAGAGATACTGGGGGGGGGGGGGGACCTGTACATTCTGACTGTACACTGATACCCGCTACTAAAGAGTGTAGGAATGACGACTGATGTAGTGGAGAGAAAGAGATGGTGATGGAGCGCAAAGGGTATGGAAGCATTCTGCCTCTTCACTGTAAAAATGACAGCGCACATGGGGAAGACAGAGAAAGGGAGTGAGTTGTGACAAAGATTGGGGGGGGGGGCACATACTGTACATTTGAAACCTGTTACCAAAGGGTGTGGAAGACTATTTCCTCACTTTAAAAATGAGAGAATTCTGACCACGCTAAAACCTTCCACTGTAGGGTGTGGACTATGGAAGCCTTCTATTTCCTGTCGCTGTAAACATGACAGCTGACATATTAACAGACGGAGAAGCACCGTGGTCTGAGAGACGGGTTCCATGCTGTAACTAGACGCTCGAACCTGCTGCTGTAGTGGAGTGGTGGCCTTCTGTCTCCTCTTGCTCTCACTGTAAAATTGACTTGTGGTGGATGGAAAGAGGGATACAGTAAGAACAGTGGACATCTCTGGCCTTCGCTTACTGTAAAAAGGAAAGCTGACTCCATAGTAGTACTGGGCGGTATACCATATTTTACCATATACCGGTATTGATGCATGGACTGGTTTGGGTTTTTACTTTACCTTCTACAACTGTATTTGAATGTTTGGTTTGTTAAATGTGACATGCCGTGTGTAACGTCCATCTTCATAGTTTACTTAGCTACTTGAGTCATCTCGCTCTCTCGCTCTCGCTCTCGCTCTCTCTCTCGCTCTCTCTCTCGCTCTCTCTCTCGCTCTCTCTCTCGCTCCACACAGACCTAGCTCCGCCCCCCCCCCGTCACTCGAGCGCATTTGTCCCTCGACCATGAGACACTTGCGTTCATGCAAGAATGTTGACGACAACCATGCTGTTTTCACTTTGCTTCCTAATATAAATCCACTAGCGTTCTATAATTACATTATTAGTTTGTTTCTGACATCTGCAAACTAGTTTGTCTTTTCTTAGCAAGTCGGACCTAAATGTCTTGTCAGCTGGCTAGATAGCTAGTTAATAAATGTACAGATTCAGGGCAAACGTAATTAGCTATACAACCTGGTAATGCCAGTAACGGTGTACACTTAAATCAGCATGTTTGCGCAACAGTATCTTCTAAATCAAAGACTAATACGCAAAGCATGAAGTAGCTAAGAGAGAACATTCAATGTAGCCAAAGATTATAGGGTTCCCTAGGAAACACTTTGGTTCCTACCCTGTCACAATAACTCCTCCCTGGCATTTTCATTCATTGTCATGTCAAACACCGTATTCAAAGTGCCCACCATTATATTCTAACTATAGCATTAGAATGATCATTCTATTTCAACATTTGCAACATTTGGTTGAAAATAAGGCCTAGATTGTTTGTCCATATCGTGCAGCCCTATGTGGCAGTGTGGAAATTATCTCAAACGAGTGCAGGAAATACAGAAATTGGATGAAAAAATGCAAAATCATTTTTTGTGTTGAATTAAACAATCAGAATGGAGAAACACATCACATACATTCTAAGTGTGTGTTGCCACCCTATGGTCACACTACTCATAAAGCACTATGGTCACACTACTCATAAAGCACTATGGTCACACTACTCATAAAGCACACTACTCATAGAGCACTATGGTCACACTACTCATAAAGCACTATGGTCACACTACTCATAAACCACTATGGTCTCACTACTCATAAAGCACTATGGTCTCACTACTCATAAAGCACTATGGTCACACTACTCATAAAGCACTATGATCACACTACTCATAAAGCACTATGGTCACACTACTCATAAAGCACTATGGTCTCACTACTCATAAAGCACTATGGTCTCACTACTCATAAAGCACTATGGTCACACTACTCATAAAGCACTATGGTCACACTACTCATAAAGCACTATGGTCACACTACTCATAAAGCACTATGGTCACACTACTCATAAAGCACTATGGTCACACTACTCATAAAGCACTATGGTCACACTACTCATAAAGCACTATGGTCACACTACTCATAAAGCACTATGGTCACACTACTCATAAAGCACTATGGTCACACTACTCATAAAGCACTATGGTCTCACTACTCATAAAGCACTATGGTCTCACTACTCATAAAGCACTATGGTCTCACTACTCATAAAGCACTATGGTCACACTACTCATAAAGCACTATGGTCACACTACTCATAAAGCACTATGGCCACACTACTCATAAAGCACTATGGTCACACTACTCATAGAGCACTATGGTCTCACTACACATAGAGCACTATGGTCTCACTACACATAAAGCACTATGGTCTCACTACTCATAAAGCACTATGGTCACACTACTCATAGAGCACTATGGTCACACTACTCATAGAGCACTATGGTCACACTACTCATAGAGCACTATGGTCACACTACTCATAGAGCACTATGGTCACACTACTCATAGAGCACTATGGTCTCACTACTCATAAAGCACTATGGTCACACTACTCATAAAGCACACTACTCATAGAGCACTATGGTCACACTGCTCATAGAGCACTATGGTCACACTGCTCATAAAGCACTATGGTCACACTACTCATAAAGCACTATGGTCACACTACTCATAAAGCACACTACTCATAGAGCACTATGGTCTCACTACTCATAAAGCACTATGGTCTCACTACTCATAAAGCACTATGGTCTCACTACTCATAAAGCACAATGGTCTTACTACTCATAAAGCACTATGGTCTCACTACTCATAAAGCACTATGGTCACACTACTCATAAAGCACTATGGTCACACTACTCATAAAGCACTATGGCCACACTACTCATAAAGCACTATGGTCACACTACTCATAAAGCACTATGGTCACACTACTCATAAAGCACTATGGTCTCACTACACATAAAGCACTATGGTCTCACTACACATAAAGCACTATGGTCTCACTACTCATAAAGCACTATGGTCACACTACTCATAAAGCACTATGGTCTCACTACTCATAAAGCACTATGGTCACACTACTCATAAAGCACTATGGTCACACTACTCATAAAGCACACTACTCATAGAGCACTATGGTCACACTACTCATAAAGCACTATGGTCTCACTACTCATAAAGCACACTACTCATAGAGCACTATGGTCACACTACTCATAAAGCACTATGGTCACACTACTCATAAAGCACTGGTCACACTACTCATAAAGCACACTACTCATAGAGCACTATGGTCTCACTACTCATAAAGCACTATGGTCACACTACTCATAAAGCACTATGGTCACACTACTCATAGAGCACTATGGTCTCACTACTCATAGAGCACTATGGTCTCACTACTCATAGAGCACTATGGTCTCACTACTCATAGAGCACTATGGTCTCACTACTCATAGAGCACTCACTACTCATAGAGCACTATGGTCTCACTACTCATAGAGCACTATGGTCTCACTACTCATAGAGCACTATGGTCTCACTACTCATAGAGCACTATGGTCTCACTACTCATAGAGCACTATGGTCTCACTACTCATAGAGCACTATGGTCTCACTACTCATAAAGCACTATGGTCTCACTACTCATAAAGCACTATGGTCACACTACTCATAAAGCACTATGGTCACACTACTCATAAAGCACTATGGTCACACTACTCATAAAGCACTATGGTCACACTACTCATAAAGCACTATGGTCTCACTACTCATAAAGCACTATGGTCTCACTACACATAAAGCACTATGGTCTCACTACTCATAAAGCACTATGGTCACACTACTCATAAAGCACTATGGTCACACTACTCATAAAGCACACTACTCATAGAGCACTATGGTCACACTACTCATAAAGCACTATGGTCACACTACTCATAAAGCACTATGGTCACACTACTCATAAAGCACACTACTCATAGAGCACTATGGTCACACTACTCATAAAGCACTATGGTCACACTACTCATAAAGCACTATGGTCACACTACTCATAAAGCACTATGGTCTCACTACTCATAAAGCACTATGGTCACACTACTCATAAAGCACACTACTCAGAGCACTATGGTCACACTATTCATAAAGCACTATGGTCACACTACTCATAAAGCACTATGGTCACACTACTCATAAAGCACACTACTCATAGAGCACTATGGTCACACTACTCATAAAGCACTATGGTCACACTACTCATAAAGCACTATGGTCACACTACTCATAAAGCACTATGGTCACACTACTCATAAAGCACACTACTCAGAGCACTATGGTCACACTATTCATAAAGCACTATGGTCTCACTACTCATAAAGCACTATGGTCTCACTACTCATAAAGCACTATGGTCTCACTACTCATAAAGCACTATGGTCACACTACTCATAAAGCACTATGGTCACACTACTCATAAAGCACTATGGTCACACTACTCATAAAGCACTATGGTCACACTACTCATAAAGCACTATGGTCACACTACTCATAAAGCACTATGGTCACACTACTCATAAAGCACTATGGTCTCACTACTCATAAAGCACTATGGTCTCACTACACATAAAGCACTATGGTCTCACTACTCATAAAGCACTATGGTCACACTACTCATAAAGCACTATGGTCACACTACTCATAAAGCACACTACTCAGAGCACTATGGTCACACTATTCATAAAGCACTATGGTCACACTACTCATAAAGCACTATGGTCACACTACTCATAAAGCACACTACTCATAGAGCACTATGGTCACACTACTCATAAAGCACTATGGTCACACTACTCATAAAGCACTATGGTCACACTACTCATAAAGCACTATGGTCACACTACTCATAAAGCACACTACTCAGAGCACTATGGTCACACTATTCATAAAGCACTATGGTCTCACTACTCATAAAGCACTATGGTCACACTACTCATAAAGCACTATGGTCACACTACTCATAAAGCACTATGGTCACACTACTCATAAAGCACACTACTCAGAGCACTATGGTCACACTATTCATAAAGCACTATGGTCTCACTACTCATAAAGCACTATGGTCACACTACTCATAAAGCACTATGGTCACACTACTCATAAAGCACTATGGTCTCACTACTATGGTCTCACTACTCATAAAGCAAATGTATCACTTTTATTATTCAAAAACATGGAATACCGTCCAATTTGTTTCAAATACCGTGATATTATATTTTTGCCGTATCGCTCAGCCCTACCCCATTGATTGATTCATGGAATAATGAATAGGTTGTGTGTTTTTAAATAGGTGGTTAGATAGCCAGTTGGATGGGTGGAATGATAGATATCCCAGCCAGGTCACCCGTGATACAAGTCCATATTTGACGTCCATCCATGTCTGAGGACGTCAGGAGATTATGTGGAATTCAGCCACTAGGGGCAACAGTGAGCGCTGTTAACTTGAAGTCGGTTTCGGATTCGAAAGGTTGCAAGTTCCAATCCAGTGATACCTCAAAAACGACTTTAAGCCTACCCCTTACCTTAACCTTAACCAACCATTTGGTGTTAATGCCTAAACTTATCTTAACACTTCGAAATTTGACGTTTGAGAAACATGGGTGAACATCTAATTCTGATGTGAGACTGAGAGCTAGTTGAGATTTTCAGGGGAGGGCAGTCGTCAAAACACTGCTGAAAAGGCCACATTATGTAGTGTGGCGAGGCTAAGCGTGGCGAGTAAAGATGAGGTCATAGATGATGCCTGGCCTGTCCTACCTGCCTGCCTGCCTGTGCTAGATTGATACGTGGCTTGATTCGGAGGGTCAAGGACAGGAGGAGGGAGGAGAGAGCACAGAGGGGTGGTGTTTGTCGGAGGCGACACACCCCTCGCTTGTCTCATTAAGGACCCGAGAGCGCTCTCTCTCTCTCTCTCTCTCTCTCTCTCTCTCTCTCTCTCTCTCTCTCTCTCTCTCTCTCTCTCTCTCCAGTGAATGCACCCACCTGGGTTTTGTCATGAAGTACCCAGTCTCTCCATCCCACTTTTCCTCCCTTCATCCTTCCATCCAGTTTGGTAGCACCGGGTCGTTAATAAGCGCTAATGAAGTAAGGTCTTTCTGCTGTAGAGTGGGCGGCAGCCTGGAGTGTGTGGTGATCTGGCTCATTGAGTTTTAGTTCATGTCTGAAGAGATTTTTCAAATAGTCATGCTGCTTCTAATTTGCCTGGAGTGTTAAAAGCTGACTACATTTCAACAAAATGTTTTGTCTGGTCTAGCACTTTGGAGAATTACCATTTGGAAAATACAGCATTTAAATGCAGCTATTTCTATCTCTCTTACTGTAGATAGTCACCCCAACAGTTCACTGTGGACGCAAAGCATTGAAGGCCAAACTGAACTACATTGTGTGGAATCTCAATGAACATGCCTTCTCCTTGAAATGTGATAACACTCTAAAAGACAGTGATTTCTCCTTATTTTTCTCTCTGAATACAAATCTGTACCCAGACCTTCTCTGCAAAGTCTACTGTTTCAATAGCACCGTGTTCCTTGATCTAAGCAGAGCCTCGACGAGTACAAACATTCCAAATCTCCACGTCCTTTCATGCTCCAGAGACATGCTGCCACTGCTATCTCAACCCAACCTGACTATTTATTTACGTGACGACGGCCTTGAAAACCAGAACGTCAAAGCCTGATGTGATTGAGCTAAATGACCATTCATTCTGACAGTGGTTCACACTTGTTTTTATAAGTCCCATCTACGCTCATCTCTTCATAAATATGAATGAGTGCATATATTATTTTGTAGTGCGCTTTGAAAGCCTGGGAAGTCATAGACATAAAATCATTTTGTTTCCCAGGTTTATTGGATGTGGCCCATTTTTAACAATGTAGGCACATAGTGAGTAGCGTAGCCATTCAGCACAATATTAGACTATGCTAATATTGGGTCCCACCAAAATGGCTTAGGCATTATGATGCTAGGCAGCGTTAGCGAAAGGCAAAATTGGTCTTCATTGAAATAGCCTAGGTGTTATGTCATGAGGCTAATGTTTATATGTTGTGGAGCGTGTATAGAGCTTCAAGTTCCTCGGTGTCCACATCACTAAGGAATTAACATGGTCCGCGCACACCCACACAGTTGTGAAGAGGGCATGACGCTGTCCCTTCCCGCTCAGGAGACTGAAGATCTGAGGCAAAATCTTTTCAAGAAGTTCTCCAGCTCCACCATTGAGAGCATCTGGGCTGCATCACTGCTTGGTACGGCAACCGCAAGGCACCCGACCTCAAGGCACCACAGAGGGCGGTGAGTACGGCCCAGTATATCACTGGGGCTGAGCTCCCTGCCGTCCAGGACCTCTAAACCAGGTGGTGTCAGAGGAAGGCTCTAAAAATTGTCAGACTCCAGCGACCCAAGCAATAGACTGTTCTTTCGGCAAATGGTACCTTGAACTAATAGTACCCTGAACTGCTTCTAACCCCAAGCCATGAGGCTGCTGAACAAGACTGCTAAAGGGCTAATTAAATGGCTACCTGGACTACCTGCATTGAACTCTCTTGTACTGACTCTATGCAATCACACTGGACTCTACCCACATACTTTGACACCTCAACACACTTTCACACAAACCACATAAGCTGCTGCTACGGTCTATCACCTAGTCTAGTCACTTTAGCCCTACCTATATGTACATAACTACCTCAATTACCTTGTACCCATGCAAGTCCGACTCTGTTCTGGTTCCCTGTAGAATAGGCTTGTTATTGTTATCCAGGCTGTACCACGACCGGTCGTGATTGGGAGTCCCACAGGGCGATGCAGCGTCGTCCCGGTTTGGCCGGTGTAGGCCGTCGTTTGTAAATAAGAATTTGTTCTTAACTGACTTGCCAAGTTTAAATAAAGGTACAAAATATATGTATTTATTGTTGGAAAAGGACCCGAAAGTAAGCATTTCGCTGTTAGTCTACACCTGTTGTTTACCAAGCATGTGACAAATACAATTTTTATTAGTGCAATGCTAAATTGGTTGTTATTGAACTGGCTGAACCTGACACAGCAATAGCAACCGCGCGTTAGCGAAATGCTATCCTGCTAATGACTCAGAGCTAGGTGTGTCTAATGGTGGACAGGCGTCTCCTGTCTGTCTCAGAAAACTGTGGAACTGACACCGCATTTGGGCAACCAAACTATGTCCAGATTAGGAGTGGGGCGTAGGTGTGTGTATGCACAGATTCCCAGAGACAAGAGTATGTGAATACCACAGAGCCACTCCTAGAATGTGTCGCCCCCCCCCCATAACTCAACATGGAGGCTGTTGCTGAGCAATATACTGTATCTCTCATCTACTGCTGGGGGTCTTTCTGTCTCTACCTCTGTTCTCTGTGTCTCTTGCCCTCTCAACCACTTTAGTCTCTCTCTACCTCTGACCGCGTCGGTCTTCTCCACCCTTACAACTCTTCTTGTCTACTTCTCCCACTCTTTCAATTCCTCCCCACCAAAGAGTGGATAGAATCTTTTTGCAAGGCATGTAGGCTTTCAAATACAAGTCACTGCTACTCTTAAGAAGGCCTCTGACCTCCTGTAAAAGGCAGCTCTCCCAGCATGGTGGTTTGTGGAGAAATGTCTATTGGTTTGTGAGGGCATTTCCAGGCCTGTTGAGGATGTTCCTCTGGAGGAGGCTATACACTGCACCACCCATGCCAGAATGGGTTTGGCGCCTCCCGAGACACCCCTGGAATCCCAGGCATGTGACACACACACACTTTCAAAAAATGGTAGTCCCCTGACCTTTTTATTAGGTGGGCATGTGCACACGCAATAAATAGATTGTCATATGATGTGTAGTTTTCATATACAGAGGAGGAACGATAAATAGTATAAATAAACATGTAATATCCAAGGAGGCGATAGCAATGATACACTGGAGCTCTATGGCATAATCTGTATATAATTCAATCTATACACATGCCAGGATGTAGCCACAAGCAACCCTTGTGTGTATAGTATCTTATATGATTGATGCCTACAGTCATTTGTCTAATACAAGAGCGCGTGTGTAAATGTCCACTATTGAATGCTGACTGTAAACTCGGTTAACATGTGGGTGTTTGCTTATGTCTGGTCCTTATTCAAATCAGTGGACAATGTTTGTGAGGACTCAAAGTAATTGGATTTAGCCTTAATCCATTTTGCATTCAGGCTGTAACACAACAAAACGCGGAATAAGTCAAGGGGTATGAGTACTTACTGAAGGCACTGTAGTTACCTCTGCAGATATCTACAGTGCCTACACAAAGTATTCATACCTCTTGAATTACACATTTTGTTTGACTGCCTGAATTCAAAATATATTTTTATTTCTCACCCATCTACACACAATACACCATAATGACATGTTTTTAGAAATGTTTGCAAATGTATTGAAATTAAATACAGAAATGTGTAATTTACACAAGTATTCACACCCCTGAGTCAATACTTTTGTGGGAAGCACCTTTGGCAGCGATTACAGCTGTGAGTCTTTCTGGATAAGTCTTAAGAGCGTTCAACACCTGGATCGTGCAACATTTGCCCATTTTTGAAAATTCTTCAAGCTCTGTCAAATTGGTTGTTGGTCATTGCTAGGCAACCATTTTCAGATCTTGCCATAGATTTACAAGCAGATTTAAGTCAAAACTGTAACTCGGCCACTCCGGAACATTCACCGTCTTCATCATTTTTTTTCTCACCTTTATTTAACCAGGTAGGCTAGTTGAGAAAAAGTTCTCATTTACAACTGCGACCTGGCCAAGATAAAGCAAAGCAGTGTGACACAGACAACAACAGAGTTACACATGGAGTAAACAATAAACAAGTCAATGACACAGTAGAAAAAAAAAGTCTATATACAGTGTGTGCAAACATAACAAACACTTGCTCAAAGGGATATTCATTGGGGTTGAGCAGTATCCAGATTTTCCTATGGTCATCCGGTTCTTCTCTCATATCGGGATATTTGGTATTTCCGGCTTAGTACATAAGGGCTCTATAAAATGCAGAAATGCCCATTGGGCGTCTATTAACAGAATACTAACAACATTTGCACAAGTAATAGCTAGGCTGCTAGCTAAATATGCTAACGACGCATACGGAAATGAACTAATTGCAAAGGTAGGCAATCCAGCTCATAAAGTTACACATCTATAGGTAGGAGCTACCAAATTACATTTTGGGGGAATTTGGGCATTTACAAACAAACGAGAGACATTGTAAAAATGAAAAAAGATTTGATGCATGCATATCTGAAGGAAGAACAGTACGGGTGTCTGTGTGGAGTCTGGAGTCGATAGAGCAATGTGCCTGCCTTCTCTGTTCGGATGAGAGGAGGGAAGAGAAAAACACAAGGATATCAAAAGATGGCAGTGGCAGCTGTACAGGACTCACCCGAAGGGCTTTGATTTCTCAAACACGGCAGAAAGCAAATACAATATTATGCCCCGTCACCTTATTAATTCAGCCACTTACTTAGATAATTAGCACGTTAAACCTAGGGGTCACTTTAACACAGAATTCTTCGTTTTTCAAGCAGGATTTTAAAAAAAAGGCATTAATATCATGCTGCATTTCTTAAAGCCATGACTAAAATGCTTCAGTTGCCCTTCTCCACTCGGATGAGAATTCACAAATGTACATTCTATCAGCAGACAGCACTCTGACTAATGTGTAGCAACGTTTCTCTGGTAAAATGCAAGATTAACTTTAAACAAAACGTTAAAGAATGTAGCCAGCTACATTTCCTATGATAAACATTAGAAATATGACGGCCATGCATCCTTTTAGTAAAAAATACCTTTTTTCATTGTAAGCTCATTTACTTGTGAGGCTGCCAGCCAAATTCTGTTGTCATTTGATGAAAATAAATCTATTTTCTACCTGATGTGATGCACTAATGTAGTTTCTGGGAAGTGAAACTATAGCGACACGTCCCTGATCACTCTTTCGACGCAATAAAACACTGACTTTCAATGTAAAACACAACCCCTATCAATACACAGCTAGACTCATCTGCTCCTGCTTTCTCCCGTTGTGCTATTTGCAACTAAACACGTGATTGGCTCAACTGTTCTGGGGAGCTACGGTAAGCTTCATAACGTAAAATAATCTTGTGAAATGAACAACATGATCTGCTTTATCTCCTAACGTATTGCACAAGTTGACTGCAGGTATTTACTTAAGTAGATAAAAAAATATCAAATTGTGTTGGAAATACTTCAAAGAAATAGTTTCAACTGTATTGAAAAACCATCTCTCATGATTATTTCCAAATACCCCTGTGTACTGTATACCGCCCAAGTCTATATTCAATGTCTGCTTTTTAAACATTGTACCAATCTACCAATAACTACTCTTTGTGAGGCGTTGGAAAACCTCCCTGGTTTTGCGGTTGAAATCCACTGCTCGACCGAGGGACCATACTGATAGTTTTACGTGTGGGATACAGAGATGAGGTAGTCATTCCCAAAAAATGTTAAACACTATTATTGCCCAGATTGAGTCCATGCAACATATTATGTGACTCGTTAAGCAGCACTTTTTTTTTTAGGCTGGCCATAACAAAGGGTTGAATACTTAGACTCAAGACATTTCAGCGTTTTCAATTTTCATCAATTTGTAAAAAATAAATAACATCAATCCATTTTGACGTTAGTGTGTGTGTTGGCCAGTGACGACAAAATCCATGAATCCATTTTTTATTTGGGCTTTAACACAACAAAATGAGGAAAAAGTCCAGCGGTGTGAATACTTTTTGAAGGCATTGTATATCTCGCTTTCTACCATCCCCACCCCTCGGTCTTCCACAACTGGGAGAGACCACCAGCTATGCTCTGCAGAAACTGTTCCCTTTCCTCACCCATGGTGCACTCTGTCATCTCTCTCACTCTCTCGCTCTAGCTCTCTCGCCTGACAGTGTCCAGAACGACTCCCTGCTTCTCCTAGATGAATGCTTCATTGTGTGTGAGACGGTGTGTTTCACCTCGTGACCCTTTCACACTCCGAGCAGTCCATGTGATGTCTATTCATCAAAGCGGGTTCTTTCCCTTCTTAGACAGAGTGGGTTGCCAGCGTGCAGGGGACAGACCTTGTAAGGTGGGATCGTGAGGGAGACCGATGGTGTTTTTAATGATACAACGCTCTGGTATGACGTGGGGTTTGCTAACCGCGGTCTCGCTCCGTGACACCTCAGCCCATTTAAGACATGGTCTAGAGTCAGCCTGTGATTGGAGAACTGCATGTTTGATTAGTGTTTTGCGATTTGGTCACCTGTGGCAGTATCTATCTGACAGGTGAATCCACACACACACGTCCCTCTGGCTCCCATCCAGTCTGCTGACGTTTCTACTTCACCTCCTTTTCTTTAGTGTCATCTACCTAGAGCGTTGAAGAGACCAGTAGTTTGGGTCTAGCTGGTCCTTTTCTTTAGTGTCATCTACCTAGAGCGTTGAAGAGACCAGTAGTTTGGGTCTAGCTGGTCCTTTTCTTTAGTGTCATCTACCTAGAGCGTTGAAGAGACCAGTAGTTTGGGTCTAGCTGGTCCTTTTCTTTAGTGTCATCTACCTAGAGCGTTGAAGAGACCAGTAGTTTGGGTCTAGCTGGTCCTTTTCTTTAGTGTCATCTACCTAGAGCGTTGAAGAGACCAGTAGTTTGGGTCTAGCTGGTCCTTTTCTTTAGTGTCATCTACCTAGAGCGTTGAAGAGACCAGTAGTTTGGGTCTAGCTGACGTTCCCTCGTCTCTGTGTGCTGCTACGTGTTCAGTCTACTGTACTGCTATGACAGCAGAGATCAGACAATAGGGGTTAGGTGTGCGCCGGTATTGTTTTTGTCCCCTCATCCGTCCCTTTCAGAATAATGGGTCCCTGTGTCTGGTTTGTGATTTATTTTTATTTTTCACATGAAATGCTAACTTACGGGTCCTTTTCCAACAATGCAGAGGTAAAGATAAGATGAATTAAATATAAATAGTGACATAAGGAATAAATACACAGTGAATAACAAGTAAAAATAGCGTGGTTATATACAGGGAGTAGAAAATAACATGGCTGAATAGAGGGAGTACCAGTACCAAGTCGATGTGCAGGGGTATGAGTTAATTTAGCTATGACTGTACATATAGGTAGGGGGGAAGTGACTAAGCAACAGGATAGACGATAGACAGCAGTAGCAGCGTATGTGAAAGTGTGTGTGGCGTCAGTATGCGTGTGGGTAGAGTCTGCAAGAGTTGGTGCAAAACAGGATCAGTGCTGGTCGTCCCGGTAGCCGTTTGATTCGCTACATAGCAGTCTTGTTTAGAAGTCTCATGGCTTGGGGGTAGAAGCTGTTCAGGGTCCTGTTGGTTCCACTTGCTGTGCGGTAGCAAAGAGAACAATCTGTGGCTTGGGTGGTTGGAGTCTTTTGAAAAATGTTTGGGCTTTCCTTCTGCCTTGCGTTTGGATGCCAAGCAGTTGCCATGCCAAGCCGTGACACAGCCAGATGCTCGCAATGGTGCAGCTGTAGAACTTTTTGAGGATCTGAGTAGGTTTGGGCGGTATACCTTTATACCGGTGTATTTGGAAATGACCACGTGATGGTTTTTCAATACATTTTAATATTTGTAGCTACCTTTTTTAAGTGTGGACCCATCACACCTTTTGTTTGTGAGAATTGCAATGGAAGCATAAAATGCGTCTGATGCCGAGCAGAAATTCCAATAAGAAGCATTTTACATCTGCCTTTACAAAACACATCAACATATTTCTAATGTGTTTTATCCTTTTTCCTGCGTGGAAAAACGCAGAATTAATAAAGTGACACATCATATTGTGTTAGCGTTCTACCGTGTTTTGAGAAGTCAAAGCCCTTTTGGAATCGTTTTTTGTATATCTGCCGCTATCATGATTTTCTAGTTTTTTTCCTTCTCTCCGTTCTCGCCCGTCTGCTCCCCCCCCTTTTCTCTGAGAAGAGAAGGCAGGCCCCTTGCCCTGGCGACTCCAGACTCCACACAGACACAGCGTAGCCTTAACATGCTACTCCAGAGCCAGTACTGTTCTTCCTTCAGACAAACATGGATCAAAACTTTGTTCATTTGCAAAAATTACATTCGGTAGCTATATATGTATAACTTTGATTGGATTGCCTGTATTTGCAATTAGTTTATTTTCGTTTGCGCTTGTTAACACGTTTGACTAGCAGCCACCATTGAAATTCGCTATTACTTCTGCAAATTTTGTTAGCATTCTGTTAGTAGATGCCCAATGGGCATTTTAGATTTTAAAACATTGCCGCCCCCTTGTGTACTAAGCCTGTAATACCATTTACCAGTATGAGAGAAGGACGGGGTGGCAATATGAACATCTGCATAATGCCAAACCCTAGATCTGAGGGCCCATGCCAAATCATTTCAGCCTCCTGAGGGGGAAGAGGCATTGTGCAGCGGATCCATCGAGTCTGGGATGTTGATGTGAGCCATGGCCAGCCTTTAAAAGCATTTCATGGCTACAGATGGGAGTGCTATGGGGCGGTAGTCATTTAGACAGGTTACCTTGGCGTTGTTGGGCACTGGGACTATGGTGGTCTGCTTGAAACATGTAGGTATTACAGACTTGGTCAGGGTGATGTTTAAAATGTCAGTGAAGACACTTGCCAGCTGGTCAGCGCATGCTCCGAATATGTGTCTTGGTAATCCATCTTGCCCCGCGGCTTTCTGAATGTTAACCTGTTTAAAGATCTAACTCACATCGGCTACGGAGAGCCGATCACACAGTTGTCCGGAACAGCTGGTGCTCTCACGCATGGTTCAGTGTTTCTTGCCTCGAAGCGAGCATAGAAGGCATTCATCTATGAACGTTTAAACATCTTGAAGAACAATTTGGCCTTAATGGCCATGTACTCTTACAACCTCCACCCGGCACAGCCAGAAGAGGACTGCCAACCCCTCAGAGCCTGGTTCCTCTCTAGGCTTCTTCCTATGTTCCTGCCTTTCTAGGGAGTTTTTCCAAGCCACCGTGCTTCTATATCTGCATAGGTTGCTGTTTGGGGTTTTAGGCTGGGTTTCTGTATAGCACTTTGACATCTGCTGATGTAAAAAAGCTTTTATAAATACATTTGATTTAGCTCATCTGGTAGGCTCCTGTCAGTGGGCAGCTCGTGGCTGGGTTTCCCTTTATTATCCGGGATAGTTTGCAAGCTCTGCCACATCAGATAAGTGTAAACCCCTGTGTCCTGCCTTTATGTTAAAGGGAAAGTCTGTTTACCATTATAGATTGTGGGGGTAAAGGGAGAACAGATGAGGAAGTACATACAGCAGAGGGCTACAAAGCATCGGTTGAAGTCTCAATTCTTAGTGCTTACTTTCTAATTTCTGAAAAAAGTACAGTAAGCATTTTCTGGAATGACTTTCTATTCCCTGGCCACTGGTTCCTATAATTTTTTTAAACAAATATTTTCTGAATCGATTTCATGTTCAGAGAATGCATTTGAAACTGACAACATGCGACTCTGATACAATGGAACATTATGTAATTGTCCTATGTCTCTGCATGCCATATGTACTGAAGCAAGGAGATTATGAGCAAGGCAAATATTCCTCGTAGAGTACAATTGGATACAAATAACTGATCTCAACAGTGTTGAGTGTTGTCCTTAGCAACTGAATTTGTATAAAAATGTTCCGCTTGAGTCTCTGTGTATCAATTCATCACTGTCCCCTCGTACCTTCACATACAGTAGCTCTGTGTGTGTGTATGTGTATGGGGGGGGGGGGGGGTTCGGTACTACTGTTCTTTCTCCATGCTAACCAAAGCCTCTCTTCTTTCTTTTCCATGTTGATGCTGCTCCTGTTGCTGCTTGATCCTTCCAACAAAGGTAAGACAGTCAATCCTCTGAATTAGCCAACACTTTGTTTTCACAAAACTTACTGTGGCATTATGTAGCTTTAGTTCTCCTTATGACAATAATTCAGTTAAAATATGCAAAAGTATGTTGTACAGACCTAGATAATCCTTATGGTCAATATTATTGTACTTTTAGGCTCAGTCCAATGGCACAAGATGTCCTAGTTCTTCCTTATTGTGACTGGTAGTATACACAGTATGTTGAAAGGCCATAGAAAGCCAGGTCAGTGTTAGTTAGTCTACCGTAGTAACAGGTCAGATCACATGGTGTTGCCAGGCTTCAGTCTTTTCAGAGGAATGGGTAAATGTGGTAAACATGAACCATGCTGTGGGAGGCAGGCTCTTTGACGCACCTACCATGCTGTTGCCATGCGATACCTCCTCAAACTTGCCCTCGTGTGACAGGCCCTGGAGACTCGGGAGATGGGGAACGGTTGGGTTACTGTGTGTTTTTATGCAGGGTAGGTTTTTGTGCGTTTTGATGGAAAGAGGGGTGACTTTTTGAAAGTAGAGATGGTTGAGGACTGCATTGCGTGAAAAGGTTTGTTCAGGGTTGTTGAACAACGGTTTTGAGCTTTATTAGGTATTGAGATGAGAAAAGCATTGACTTTCCTAAAATACTAGTATGTTTGTGTGTGTCAATTTCGTTTTTTGGTGTTGGGAAGGGGTCTGAAAGACTGTTTCCGTGAGGGTGAAAACGACGAAGAGGTTAAAATGAGGGATAACCTCATAAGTGTGTATGATGAGAAAGTGAAGCTGCAGTCCAAACACTTTATTTTTACCCACACAGCCCTCGCACTAGCCACTTTCCCTTGGAGGAATCCCAGTCGAAACCTGGAGGCAGTTTGATTGCCATCTTAAGTGGAGGTCCAGTTCACTCACGTGGTCCCTCGATTTAGCTTGAGAACTTTGATCACTTGTGGGGTTGATATGACCCACAATTCAATGCGAACTCGAGTCACGTTTCATACTCCAGTGGCCGCGAAGTGTCACATTTAATCAACACGGCTGCATTTTCGGCATGTCAGACAGAATTATGACACAAGCTTGTTAAAGAAAATATATACAGTACCAGTCAAAAGTTTGGACACACCTACTCAATCAGGGGTTTTTCTTTATTTTTACAATTTTCTACATTGAATAATAGTGAAGACATCAAATAACACATATATATGGAATCATGTAGTAACCAAAAAAGTGTTAAACACAGTAACCGAAAGGTTGCAAGATCGAATCCCCGAGCTGACAAGGCAAAAATCTGTCGTTCTGCCCCTGAACAAGGCAGTGAACCCACTGTTCCTAGGCCGTCATTGTAATCAAGAATTTGTTCTCAACTGACTTGGCTAGTTAAATAAAGGTTCAATAAACCTCAGCCAGAGCTCAGTGTGTGTGTGTGTGTGTGTGTGTGTGGGAGAGAGGGAGGGAGAGAATGGAATATGCCCCAGACGGGTAGAGAACACCGCCTTGCTCTATCCTCCACAATAGCTAATCACAGGTAATTGCTGGCGTGTACTGATCCATGCGTAGGCCTTACATTCTCACAGGCATTTGTATCTGGGTGTTTTTAGTGACAAAGCTTCAGAAAGTGTGTTTCTCCAACTGTTATGAAATGTTTGGGTGACGAGGTTTTGTTTGTCTGCTAGGCTTTTGTTTGGATGACAACTCGTTTGTTGTGTTCCTGGACAAGCGTTTTGGTTTTGCGTCTGGGAGTTGCACCAGAACTGGTTTAAGGGGAGGTAGAAATCTGAAAAGCCCCACATTAAGAAGACCTGACGTTTAACACCTTTGTTCTAATCTAGGCTGTAAGGAGAGAGTTCAGAGCAGTACAATGGCAGCTTACACATTTTTCATGAAAAGCATCCTTTCCTCGTGATCTTTGCCTCAAGACCACTGATCTTAAATAAGATTATCAGTGAGACTGGGCGAAATAAGATGGATGTTTTGCGCCTTTTCATACGCATCAATTATCCTTAGGTCAAGGGAACAAGCAAAGGAAACCGTTTGACACCAATAGGACACACCCCATGTGTTGCCATGACAACAGACCTCATTTACCCTTCCAGGTGAGAGTCAGTGGTTTAGTCTCTACTGTAGATCAGTAGTGTATCTGAGATTACAGGGTCACACCAGAGTTTCTAAAGCCAGAGGCGCGACATGGCCAGACTTCCGGGAACGCTTGCCAAGCGGACCAGGCCGGGGTTTGAGAAGTCAATGAGAGGGATGAGAAATTCTTCCTTAGTCGATCATTTTCTCAATCTAAAGGCACAATCTAGATTTGAGCCAATACCTCAAGTAGTTGAACATGTTATTACTCCAACCTCATGAAAGTGACAAACTGACACGTTTTAATTTTTGTCAAATACTACATTATAGTGAAGGAGTACCTTTTGATTTGATGGCCTGCACATGCGCTTACCTAGCCAGCGTCGCCATGACAACGCCTACAAGCGTGATTGCCGATTTTTATTGGAGAAGCAGTTTCTGCCTATCGTCATACTGTACTGTTTTAGGTTACATCACGGGGTAATCATTGACTTCCATGTGTTTACCTTTTCACCAAGGAGGAGGAAAGAGAACGAATGAGAGAAAGGGTTTTAGTTTTTAAAGTGTTTTCACCTCCCCGTTAGTAATCTCCTCCAGTATGTTGATCCAGCCAGCTGAAAGTCAAGGGGCTGGCTGAGGGAGTCACAGAAATCACTGTGGGAATTTAATCCCACTCAATCACAAACATCAGGGGCAAACAGCTAGTCAATAAATACATACAGGCTTGCACACTAGTTTGAAGAGAATGCTTTCTTTCCCTTAATCTCTCTCACACACACACACACACACACACACACACACAAAAGTATGTGGACACGCCTTCAAATGAGTGGATTTGGCTATTTCAGCCACACCCGCTGCTGACAGGTGTATAAAATCGAGCACACAGCCATGCAATCACTCCAGTGTTTAATTGCTAAATTGTAATTATTTCGCCACTATGGCCTATTTATTGCCTTACCTCCCTAATCTTACTACATTTGCACACTCTGTATATAGATTTTTCTATTGTGTTATTGACTGTACGTTTTGTTTATCCCATGTGTAACTCTGTGTCGCACTGCTTTGCTCTATCTTGGCCAGGTCGCATTTGTAAATGAGAACTTGTTTTCAACTGGCCTACCTGGTTAAATAAAGTTGAAATAAAAAATAAAAAAATGGACAAACATTAGCAGTAGAATGGCCTTACTGAAGAGCTCAGTGACTCTGAACGTGGCACCGTCATAGGATGCCACCTTTCCAACTGTAAATGGGTTTCCATGGCTGAGCAGCCGCACACAAGCTTAAGATCACCATGCGCAATGCCAAGCGTTGGCTGGAGTGGTGTAAAGCTCACCGCCATTGGACTCTGGAGCAGTGGAAATGCGTTCTTTTGGAGTTAAAAAAAAATGGAACCTTTTATTTAACTTGGCAAGTCAGTTAAGAACAAATTCTTATTTACAATGACGGCCTACCGGGGAACATTGGGTTAACTGCCTTGTTCAGGGGTAGAACGACAGATTTTTACCTTGTCATCTCGGGGATTCGATCCAGCAACCTTTCGGTTACTGGCCCAACGCTCAAACCACTAGGCTACCTGCCGCCCCAGTGATGAATCACGCTTCACCATCTGGCAGTCCGACAGACAAATCTGGGTTTGGCGGATGCCAGGAGAACGCTACCTACCCCAATGCATAGTGCCAACTGTAAAGTTTGGTGGAGGAGGAATAATTATCTGCGGCCCATTTTTTTTCATTGTTTGGGCTAGGCCCCTTAGTTCCAGTGAAGGGAAATCTTAACGCAACAATGACATTGTAGACAATTCTGTGCTTCCAAGTTTGTGCTAACAGTTTGGGGAAGGCCCTTTCACGTTTCAGCATGACAATGCCCCTGTGCATAAATCTAGGTCCATACAGAAATGGTTTGTCGAGATCGGCGTGGAAGAACTTCACCTACCTGCACAGAGCCCTGACCTCAACTGTTATAGCAGCAAAGGGGGGGACCATCTCCATATTAAGGCGGATGATTTCTGAATGAGATGTTCGAGCAGGTGTCCACATACTTTTGGTCATGTAATGTAAATGTTTGAATAATGAACAGCTGAACGCTGAGTAATAAAAGCACACTCCTTTTTTCCCCTCTCCCCCTTTTTTAAATACACACACACACACACACACACACACACACACACACACACACACACACACACACACACACACATTCCATCCAATGCAATAAGTGAAACATGCTCTGGCAGTGACATCACCTGTCTTGTGGTCAAAGTCCAGTTACTCTATCCGGCTTTAAACATACTGCTTCATTCAGAGCTACCGCGGCTGCCGGCTGGCACACACACCCCGTTTTCAAAAAGGTCGGGGAAGAGGGGAGCAAGAGATCTGCCATGACCTACACATTTTAAGGACGGGTCTTCCCTCACAGCCAGGAGTCTTCTGAAGCTCCAGATCAACTACAGCCTCCCACTTTCTTTCTCTCCTTCGCTCTTTCTCTCTCTCTCTATGCACTCTCCGTTCTCACCCTTACTCCCCCACTGCTTCCGTTTACCTTGGTGGTTTTATTCTGTCTAGAACTCTCCTTTCCCCTTTCCTCCTCACTACCCTCTTTCCCCATATTCTTCTCTTCCTCTTTTGTCCTGTTCGCTCTTTCATTTTCTCTCCGTTTCCCTGAGAGCGCGATGAACTCCACAGCTGCTTACAGGCAGTTTCTCCAGGATCTCGATGAGAAGAAAGGTCGGTGCTCTTGCGAATCATTTCATCTGTTACGACCAATCGTAAAACAGGAAACTGTACATTTTTCGCTCGGTTTGTCTTGATTGATTGATCAAATTTACCTGGGGTATAAAGAAAACGATGAGCTGATATTTTTGCCTCGAGGGTAGCGCATGAATGAAGGGTAACATGCAGTTCTTGGTTTCTGTACTCAACCTCTTTCTGGACCTAGTTTTGGGTTGAGGTTGACATCACAGTACTAAAGAGCGTTTTCCGGCGGCCAGCTGAGTGGTTCGGTCAGTCAATGGATTAATTAGCATAAGATGCTCATTTCCCACATGGTTAAGCTTTCTCTACTCTGGGACGCTCCTTTGTCCTCTCTGAGTAACACTTGTTCCATGTGGATGCTACAGTAGAAGCGGTGTCTGGTGACACAGCAAGAAGCAGGGATGCTTTCCGCCGGCTGTCGTTGTTGCTAGCATATATCTCCTTCCCCAGCCCAACACAAGGCCAATGTCAACTGTCCCCTAAGTGTGTTAAGTTGAAGTTGCCCACAAACTGAGCGGCACTTGCTTGTTCCATGTGTCTGGTGACACGGCAAGAGACAGAGATGCTTCGTCTCGGCTGCAGCTGTCGTAGTAGCTAGCACAGCCTAGCCTAGCCCCTGACACGCAACGTCAACTGTCCCTGAAGGGAGTAGGTTGAAATGATCAAACAAACACTGAACTAAGATAACGTATGTATTTTCCATTCATGGTTAGGATTTAGATTAGGTAACATGATCCTAGCTCTGTGTCTGTTCTGCCCAAAGGTCACTTCGACCCAAGCTTCACTAGTATTTTTGTCGTCACACTTTGCTAGTCTTAAGGGGACTTTTGAGTTGTCAGTTTCGAGGCTTAATGAAAATGGAAGCCGAGTCCCTTCCCCCATTTTTTTTCTTCTTCTACATTGCAGCCGCTGTGCACCTGCTAGTTGTATTCACTTCATTTTCTTAATAGCTGGACCCAGACCAGTTCTGTTCACAGATGTAGGATCTTAATTCTCTTTTGTTGCTGAGAATTTTCATGCATAGCAGGAAATGCAAACTTGTAGTGTATCTGAGTTTTTTAAAAAGGCTTCTTAAAGTTTAATTTACACTTTGAAATGTCAGACTTGTTTTGCTCTAAAGAAAAAATGTATCAACCCCTACAAAAATGTCCATTCATTATAATCCACATAACTCACATTTCCTGTTGCTGTAGGATTATTTTCCTGCTGTAGCAAACTGGCTCAAATTAAGATCATACATCTGTAGCTCTTTTAAAGGTTGATGTTAGGACAGGTGTAGAAAGTCTAAATCAGTAAGCCTAAATCTGAATTTATTCTGTACAGAAATACACAGCATAAGTACGCAGTTAGCTATGCAACATGGCTGTCCTGCGTTGTTGCTTTAAAAAATGAACCTGTTAGCTCAATGTAACGTTAAGCCCCAACACGAGGCTCCAAGTCTACGGTTTGTCCAGTATCAGCTGTCATAGGAAACAAATGGCTGAGTGAATAGTTGTGTGAGAGATGTGAGTTGAATGTATTCAGGCTTCTGCTCCAGTGTTTGGTCATGATTTGTTTAAGGGGAGTAGCTGAGCTTGCTTATCTGCTGTACGCTCTCTCTCTCTCCCGGCCTGCTCGCTGTGTCCACTTGACTGCAACCTGCACTTGCAGACCTGGGCTGGCGGTGTGCTTGTAGGTACATATGCAGTGTATAGGCCTAAGTGTTGCTGAAAGTGTGTTCATGTATTGCAAGAAGAACGATTTCCCTAATTGTCCAGTTTTACATGGTCACCTGATGGGACTTGATAAATGCAGACAATCGGCAATCAAAATAAACGTTTTACCACAGCGACAGTGTTATTTTTGTGACGCGTATTTGATTCTGTGTTCGGACGTATACAGTTTGTATGAAAGCTATTTCTAAGATGCGTACTTTCGGTTTTTACCGCTCGCGCTGCTTGTGCTAGCACATCTCCAGATCATATACACCGTTGTAACTCCGAGATAAGGCATGTCCTAATACCTCGAAAGATTGCTGAGGAAATCGGGTGTTTTTCAATCCATTTAATATCAAATGGTTTAGTGTGCAGACAATCGGTACGTTTCCATATCTGTTCAACATGACACATCTCGTATAGCTGCTGAGAGCTCTTCATCTTTCCCTTGTCAGCTTTTCTGGCAGGCGATATAACTCCTTTTGTTTTATAACGTTCATTTAAAATGGTGCGGGTACTATTTCACCCAGTGTAATTCAATCCCAGATCATGGGGCAGCCATTTGCGCCGGGTGCTCCGCGTACGACACCACCCCTGGTGTGTTTGACAAATGGAGGAGACGGAGTGGGGCTTTCTGTACCCCATTTGGAATCGGACACAGGAGTCCATTGTCTAGGTCCAGCAGTTAGCTTATACAAGGACCAGGACTAAAATAAGCAGCAAGGTCAAAAGTGCCTTGTTCGGTCTCTGATCCAATCATATGAGTTTATTTTAGTATCAGTTTTAACATAAATATGTGTTTTTATTAGTCTTTATTTAGTTCTAATGGTTTCTGTGATGGTCAAACTTGTTTTGCCAAATGAGGATAGTATTGAGGCGTTTGTGCTCTCATAACCCTGTGTGTGTGTGTGTGTGTGTGTGTGTGTGTGTGTGTGTGTGTGTGTGTGTGTGTGTGTGTGTGTGGAGTGAAGTTAATTGTGTGGTTTGGATGGTGTTCGCAGCGGATCCACCTGTGAGATGGGGTGGGACAGCTGGGAGGTGATTGTGTGCGTGTGGATTGCATCTGTGAAGTGCACAGCAGGTATGCACACAGTCTTGTGTTTGTCTGTGTGGCCACTTGGTCTTGACTTGTTGTTCTGTAATCCACTAACCCTGATTTTTAGCTGCATCAATCCACCGCACAGACACACGCTATTACACAAGCCAACTTACACAAACCCGAACACACACATTCACAAAAACAGGCACGTTCCTCACAGCGTGACTCACTCGAACGCTTCACTCCACCCAAGGCCAGTCCGTGTTATCCTCGAATAGACTCCATATTTCTGACGAGGCAAGCAGTTCTCCTCTGAAATTAGCTCTGAAATCTGCTGGCCGTCTGGGTGAGTTCCGTGGCCATTTCAAGCTCACATTGTTGGGTCTAACAGCAACTCTAAAACCTAAAGACCTCTCTAAAACCACCCCCCCATCGCTAAACCTTATAAAACTGACTCCTTAAACTCAATAATGACTTCCCATCACCTGTTAATACCTCAATCCCTGGTACAGATTACACTCTTCCTAGCACTACTGCTTCAAGCCTGTGTTGGGCGACCAACTCGTTTTCCTCAGCTGCAAAGCTACGTATTGATGTTACATGCATGTCTGGGAGGTGTTTGTATGTGACGTGAACATGGAATTGAGTTTCAATAGCCATGCTTTAACCTTAAGTCAGGAGAGGACACTCAGCCATCGATTCTGTTACTTTTCTCAGTCACTGATTCAGGATCAGCTTTCCCCTAACCCAGCCTGAACAATAACCACTATGAGCTAAACAAATGAACAACCAACCCTGATCCTGGACCAGTTGTGTGGCTCCTTTGTGTCCTACATCTGTGAGCAGTATCCAATGCAAGCTGCTCTGATGTCAGTCAGGACTTGACCTGATCTGATTTTTATATATCTACACATGTCTACATCAGGACAACCCCTTCTGATCTCTCACCGTCCCTACTCCCTTCAGTCAAGCTATGCAACGACACATCAAACCGCGGATCCCACTTTTGACGCCGTTCTCAAAAGAAGCTACCTGTACGCACGCACTGGCTGTTACGCGCACACAATCCCTTCATATCAGTGTTGTCCTTTACAGGGACTGAATCAAGTTAGAGGAGCGATGGACGGGCAGAAACGACAGATGGTAGTGGTAGAGCATCAGGCCTGACACGCGGTTCCTGTTAGTTCCGCCTCTACGCAGAATCAGAGAAGGTGGAAGTGCCGTTGGGGTTGCGCGTGCCTGTCCGTGCACGGCGAACCCACGTGCTTTGGTCTGAATGTGTGCCCTCCCGCGTTCTCTCAGTGTAGCAGTAATGACCCACCATTGTGGCATGAAGTTGCTACAGGCTGATTTAGAGGTCCGTCTTTGAAGACCCAGATGGACACGGAGTACCAGTCGCCCACCCAGATGTGAGGGGCAAGACAAGACCTCTTCTCGGGTTTGTGTTTGTCATGCCACCTAGGTGTGGCACTCCATGATATTCTTACCGGTAGACTTGGCCAACGTGAACAAGGCAACGAGAGGGTAACCCCAGCAGCTAACCCACCTCCAAAAAGTCACGCGTGAGTCTGCAGGACTATAATGGCCCCCTATGGTCATATTATAGAGACATTTTGAGTCGCTCTGCTCTTTTCATTTTTTATTTTTACAAGTAGAGTGTGCACTGTGAAGGTGTTGATGTGTTCGCTTTGTCCTCGAAACGTCAACCTGTTACCAGTTATGTCGTAATTCTTGTCCTAGAGGCTAAACGGAGTGATTTTCCCCTAAGATAGGCCAGCTGCAAAGTCAAAATATTGTCAAAAAAATTAATGAGGGGGAAAAAAACAAGTTGATCTTAATTTAGGGTTAGCGTTAGGCATTAGCAGCGTGGTAAGGTTTTAAATGGGATTTTATGACTTTGGCTGTTCCAGCTAGTGACTCCAGAACATGATTCATGATGAAAAACACTAAACTGCCAATTGGTTGCTTAGCCGGAAAGATTCCCATTGTGTAACACTGGAAGTTCTTTCTCCCCTGTTTAACTCCCACTCTGATGAAAAGATGTCACTGCTGCTTTGGTGCATGACACGGCTAGAACTCGACTTATTCTACACACCACTGTACCTGCTGTAGATTCAGTACTTTCTGTGCTCAACGATTTTTCACCTCTCTCTTTCTCTCTCTCTCTCGCTCTCGGTTTATAACTCTGGTCCTCCCTCTGCTCTGTACCACACAGAACCCGAGCGTGTGTAATTATGGGCCGTGTGTGAGTGCAGTGGTAAGATCTGTTGTGCGCTCTACCAGACAGTGTGGCAACGACCTTAAGGGTGTGGGCGAGAGAGAAGAGAGACGGAAAGTTGAGCGGGGGACATGAAGAAAGAGACGGGGGGGGAAAAGGAGGCGAAGATGAGTAGAAGAGAAATACAGGGAAGAAATGAAAGATTTGTGGAGGGAGAGCACAGAATGGGTCAAATTTGGAAGAGCTTTTGGAGGAAAGGGAGGAGTAGATGGAGAAGTGGTTGAAGGATAAATACAGAATGGAGAATGGGAATATCGAGGAGAGCGGGAAGAGGAAATGAAAAAGGAGAGTCTCGCCTTGACACCTTGATCCTGTTCCTCCAGTCTCGCCTCACAGCCTCGCCTAGGCGACACGACATGGCGCAATGTAGTGTAATCCCTCCCAGCTGGCTCTGACTCACTGTCATCGTCACACACTCCTCCTCACCACACTGTCGCTCTCCCTTTTCCTGTCTTCACTCTGTCGTTCAACCTTCACCCTGTGTCAACATCCTCCTTAGCCCTTTTTCCTCTTTTTCCAGTAGTTTCACGTTCGTTCAGTTCAGTTTACGCCATTGTGGTTCCCGTCAATGCGCTCTACTGTAATTCAGTATGGTCAGTTCAGTATGGAAATGATTTGTTTAGGTCATTTTTGGTTTTGTTCATTGTGTCTGTGTTCTCCTGTAGTTCCGTATACTTCTTGTCGATGTGATTCGTATCAAAATAGTTTTAAATCTATAGTTTTACGTGATCTTGTTTGATTTTAGCGTTGTTCAGGGTAGGTCGATGTAACTTGATGTCTTTCTATTCCGGTTCGGTTTTGTTTACTTCTTTTCTGTTTATCTGAATCAAATGCCCAGTCAGTCTACTGAATGTCGTTCAGTTTAATGCGATTTGGTGCAGTTGAATGCAGTCTGGTTCAATGCCATCCCAAATCCTATTCACTTTGTTTTATTGACCTGAAGGCCATTGCTTTATCGACCTGAAGGACAACACATCATTCTGTCCATGCTGACGCAGTTACAGTTAATAAACACACACACCAAGGCTGTGACGATACCAGTGTCACAGCCAGTATTTCTTTCCGTGCCAAAAATTCAAAACACGAAGCAGTCAAAACTATTTGTTCCTTTAAAAATCTGCAGTATGTAAAATATCGGGTGCTCTAGCTTGTAAAATAAATGTGACTCTGGATGACAACATAATGTTTGTATCCAACATTGTTTTCCTAAATATATTAAAGCTGCTTTTGTGTTTTGATCCCTTGCCACGATACTAACGAGTATCGTGATACTGGTATTGTCCCGGCCCTAATACACACCCACATTCTATCCAACACGCCGAGTCACGCCGAGTCGATGAGAGTTAATCTCAACATTCCCGATGTGAATTAAAAATCCATTATGACCCATAAAACACTATCCCACTTTGACCTGCTGTACTGTACAATACTGTATGTGTCATCTGTGGCAGTCCATATAAAGTGTGTCAAATAAAAAGGAACTGAAGGAGATCCAAGGGCGATATTGTCCAACAATAGCAATTCTCTTAAAGGGCCATACCGAAGACAATGATTTGGCTGGCTATGTTCCTGCTACAGACAATCCTATAGCACTTGTCTTGGTAGCTAAGCTTGTGAGGCCCCCTTCTTTCTAGCCTATGTTCTGGTCCCCCACATGGCCATGCTTCAGAAGTAACGATAAAGTAGGCTATTTACACATTTTTGTTTTGAATTCGGGACCCTTTCCAAGAAGCTAGGGGTATGTCGCACGTCACTACTTCACAGGAGAGGCATTTGAACGTTAAAACATTTTTAAAGTTATTTTGGCAGAAATGCTTTCTGGAACGTGAACTTTCATGTAACAAACTTGTATGCCATCTGTAAATGCAAAATAAATTGTTAAATTACGAGCCTAATTGGTTTAGCTTCGGAAAAAGACAACCTTCCCGTTAGCCATGATTGTCAAAGATAATGGATGGACTGGCCATGCTGAGAGATGAGTTCTGATTGGTTTGCCATGTAGCATGCTTCTGTCTGTAACATGAGCTGCTCAGTATGTGTAGATCATCCTTGCCTCCGTAGCTTTTTTGAAAGATAACACGGAGAACTGGAAAAGTGTTGCTACTGCTCTCAACATTGCTGCCCTGAATTTAACAGGCGCTATCGACAAAGATCAGGGGGAAAAAAGTTGTGATGGACTACTTTCTGGAAGACGATCCTACCATGCTGACACACTCTGATTCTCTCGGATGATGAGGAAATCCCTGAATTAGGTCAAAACATTTTCATTCAACCAGACATTGTAGAGTCTTCTGATGACAGTGATGGGGGAAGAAACGGTGTTGTTTTCATGGAAGAAGTTGACCGAGTTTTGAAATCAGTGGAATGACTGGTAGAAGCAGAGTGTGATTGCAAATGCGGAGGAAGTCGAAAAGAGACTGTTGTAATCCGGAGACAGGTGTTTTATACATCTTTAAAGTGCAAGCAAGAATGCCAAGAGTGTGCAAAGCTGTTATCAAGGCAAATGGTGGCTACATTGAAGAATCTCAAAAATAAAATATATTTTTATTTGTTTAACACTTTTTTGGGGGGGGTGTTACTACATGATTCCATATTTGTTCTTTCGTAGTTATTCTACAATGTAGAAAATAGTAAAAATAAAGAAAAACCCTGGAATGAGTAGGTGTGTCCAAACTTTTGACTGGTACTGTGTATCTGTTGGTCGTTTTTGTGTTTGTGTATCTAGTGCGTGTGTTTTTGCGTGCAGGCTTGTATGTTTGCTTTGAGTGAGGCGGCAGAATCAAAGCCCACTTATTATCAGGCCATAGGATGGAGGGGCCTCCTGTTTGTTTCTCTCCTCTTCCCCCTGGCCCCAAACCTCACTCACTCAGTTACGCTCCTTTTTTTTCTTTTCTCACACCCACCCTCCCTCCTCCTCCGGACACACTCTCTGTCCCTCGCTCCCAGTATTTGATCTGGGCCTCAAAGGTGCTTTGTTGACATTTATTTATTTAATTCACCTTTATTTAACCAGGTAGGCTAGTTGAGAACAAGTTCTCATTTGCAACTGCGACCTGGCCAAGATAAAGCATAGCAATTCGACACAAACAACAACACAGAGTTACACATGGAATAAACAAAACATACAGTCAATAAAACAGTAGAACAAAAGAAAACAAAGAGTGTATATACAGTGAGTGCAAATGAGGTAAGTTAAGGCAATAAATAGGCCATGGTGGCGAGGTAAATCCAATATAGCAATTAAACACTGGAATGGTAGATGTGCAGAAGATGAATGTGCAAGTAGAGATACTGGGGTGCAAAGGAGCAAGATAAATAAATACAGTATGGGGATGAGGTAGGTAGATAGATGGGCTGTTTACAGATGGACTATGTACAGGTGCAGTGATCTGTGAGCTGTTTTGACAGCTGGTGCTTAAAGCTAGTGAGGGAGATATTAGTCTCCAGCTTCAGAGATTTTTGCAGTTCGTTCCAGTAATTGGCAGCAGAGAACTAGAAGGAAAGGCGCCAAAGGAGGAATTGGCTTTTGGGGGTGACCAGTGATATATACCTGCTGGAGCGTGTGCTACGAGTGGGTGCTGCTATGGTGACCAGTGAGCTAAGGTGGGGCTTTACCTAGCAGAGACTTGTAGATAACCTGTAGCCAGTGGGTTTGGCGACGAGTATGAAGCGAGGGCCAACCAACGAGAGCGTACAGGTCGCAATGGTGGGTAGTGTATGGGGCTTTGGTGACAAAACGGATGGCACCTTGATAGACTGCATCCAGTTTGTTGAGTAGAGTGTTGGAGGCTATTTTGTAGATGACATCACCGAAGTCGAGGATCGGTAGGATGGTCAGTTTTACGAGGGTGTGTTTGGCAGCATGAGTGAAGGATGCTTTGTTGCGATATAGGAAGCCGATTCTAGATTTAATTTTGGATTGGAGATGCTTAATGTGAGTCTGGAAGGAGAGTTTACAGTCTAACCAGACACCTAGGTATTTGTAGTTGTCCATGTAATCTAAGTCAGAGCCGTCCAGAGTAGTGATGCTGGACGGGCGAGCAGGTGCGGGCAGTGATCGATTGAATAGCATGCATTTAGTTTTACTTGCGTTTAAGAGCAGTTGGAGGCCACGGAAGAAGAGTTGTATGGCATTGAAGCTCGTCTGGATTTTAGTTAACACAGTGTCCAAAGAGGGGCCCGAAGTATACAGAGTGGTGTCGTCTGCGTAGAGGTGGATCAGAGAATCACCAGCAGCAAGAGCAACATCATTGATATATACAGAGAAAAGAGTCGGCCCGAGAATTGAACCCTGTGGCACATCCATAGAGACTGCCAGAGGTCCGGACAACAGGCCCTCCGATTTGACACACTGAACTCTATCAGAGAAGTAGTTGGTAAACCAGGTGAGGCAATCATTTGAGAAACCAAGGCTGTCGAGTCTGCCAATAAGAATGTGGTGATTGACAGAGTGGAAAGCCTTGGCCAGGTCAATGAATACGGCTGCACAGTAATGTCTCTTATCGATGGCGGTTATGATGTCGTTTAGGACCTTGAGCGTGGCTGATTGCATAGCGGAGAAGGTACGGTGGGATTCGAAATGGTCGGTAATCTGTTTGTTAACTTGGCCTTCGAAGACCTTAGAAAAACAGGGTAGGATAAATATAGGTCTGTAGCAGTTTGGGTCTAGAGTGTCGCCCCCCTTTGAAGAGGGGGATGACCGCGGCAGCTTTCCAATCTTTGGGAATCTCAGACGATACGAAAGAGGTTGAACAGGCTAGTAATAGGGGTTGCAACAATTTAGGCAGATAATTTTAGAAAGAGAGGGTCCAGATTCTCTAGCCCGGCTGATTTGTATGGGTCCAGATTTTGCAGCACTTTCAGAACATTAGCTATCTGGATTTGGGTGAAGGAGAAATGGTGGGGGCTTTGGAGGGTTGCTGTGGAGGATGCCGGGCAGTTGTCTGGGGTAGGGGTAGCCAGGTGGAAAGCATGGCCAGCTGTAGAGAAATGCTTATTGAAATTCTCAATTATAGTGTATTTATCGGTGGTAAGTGTTTCCTAGCCTCAGAGCAGTGGGCAGCTGGGAGGAGGTGCTCTTATTCTCCATGGACTTTACAGTGTCCCAAGACTTTTTTGAGTTAGTACTACAGGATGCACATTTCTGTTTGAAAAAGCTAGCCTTAGCTTTCCTAAATGCCTGTGTATATTTGTTCCTAACTTCCCTGAAAAGTTGCATATCACGGGGACTATTCGATGCTAATGCAAAACGCCACAGGAGGTTTTTGTGCTGGTCAAGGGCAGACATGTCTGGAGTGAACCAAGGACTATATCTATTCCTAATTCTACATTTTTTGAGTGGGGCATGCTTATTTAAGATGGTGAGGAAGGCACTTTTAAAGAATAGCCAGGCATCATCTACTGACGGTTTGAGGTCAATGTCATTCCAGTATACCCCGGCCAGGTCGATTAGAAAGGCCTGCTCGCAGAAGTGTTTTAGGGAGCGGAGCGTATGACAGTGATTAGGGGTGGTCGTTTGGTCGCAGACCCATTACGGATGCAGGCAATGAGGCAGTGATAGCCTCGGATCTTGATTGAAAACAGCAGAGGTGGATTTGGAGGGCGAGTTAGTTAGGATGACATCTATGAGTGTGCCTGTGTTTACAGATTTGGGGTTGTACCTGGTAGGTTCATTGATAATTTGTGTGATTGAGGGCATCAAGCTTAGATTGTAGGATGGCCGGGGTGTTAAGCATGTCCCAGTTTAGGTCACCTAGTAGCACGAGCTCAGAAGATAGATGGGGGGGCTATCAATTCACATATGGCATCGAGGGCAAAGCTGGGGGCATAGGGAGGTCTATAGCAAGCGGCAACAGTGAGAGACTTGTTTCTGGAAAGGTGAATTTTTGAAAGTAGAAGTTCAAATTGTTTGGGTACAGACCTGGGTAGTAGGACAGAACTCTGCAGGTTATCTTTGCAGTAGATTGCAACACTGCCCCCTTTGGCAGTTCTATCTTGGCGGAAAATGTTATAGTTAGTGATGGAGATTTCAGGGTTTTTGGTGGTTTTCCTAAGCCAGGATTCAGACACGGCTAAGACATCCGGGTTGGCAGAGTGTGCTAAAGCAGTGAGAAAAACAAACTTAGGGAGTAGGCTTCTAATGTTAACATGCATGAAACCAAGGCTTTTACGGTTACAGAAGTCAACAACTGAGAGCACCTGGGGAGTGGGAGTGGAGCTAGGCACTGCAGGACCTGGATTAACCTCCACATCACCAGAGGAGGAGTAGGATAAGGGTACGGCTAAAGGCTATACGAACTGGCCGTCTAGCACGTTCGGAACAGAGAGTAAAAGGAGCAGGTTTCTGGGCACGATAGCATAGATTCAAGGCATAGTGTACAGACAAAGGGGTAAGGTAGGATGTGAGTACGTTGGAGGTAAACCTAGGCATTGAGTAATGATGAGAGAGAGATAGTCTCTAGAGACGTTTAAACCAGGTGATGTCATCGCATATGTAGGAGGTGGAACAACATGGTTGGTTAAGGCATATTGAGCAGGGCTAGAGGCTCTACAGTGAAATAAGACAGTAATCACTAACCAGGACAGTAATGGACGAGGCATATTGATATTAGAGAGAGGCATGCGTAGCCAAGTGAACATATGGGTCCAGTAAGTGTTTGGGCTGACTAGGGACACGGTTATTCAGACAGTTAGCAGGCCGATGCTAACAGTTAGTAATTAGCAGACTGGGTTAGCAAGCAAGCAGTTGGCAGACCGGGGATAGCAGTTAGCAGACCGGGGCAGGCAAGCTAGCAGTTAGCAGACCGGGGCAGGCAAGCTAGCAGTTAGCAGACCGGGGCAGGCAAGTTAGCCTTTGGGGGACGTCGCGATGGGGGTAAGTCTGTTTTTGCATCTTCGTGCGGTGACTTCGATAGACCAGTCGTGGAATTAGTAGGGTTCCAATTAGCTCTAGGTAGCTAGTAGGCCGCGGTTAGCAGAATGGGCCTTCAGCGGACGTCACGTCTGAGGGGCCTGTTGGAATCCTCGGGCAGATCATGTCGGTATTCCAGTCGTAGAGAATCGGAGGGGATCCGTGCCCCGTACCGGCAGTAGAAGGGGACCGGATATTGTAGCCCAGGAGTGGGCTTCGGTGGTAGCACAGGAGCCCTGGTAGCTTCAGGCTAATTGGTGCTTGCTCCGGGATGGAAATGCTAGCCAGGAGTAGTCACCCGGGATTGCGGTTAGCTAGTTGCGAAGATCCAGATGAAAATGTTCAGAGGTTGCGGTAGGAATCCAGGGAAATGGGGGATTTAAAAAAAGAAATAATAATAGGTCCGTTATGCTCTGGTTTGAGTCACGTTGTTCGAACTGGCAAGAGCTTTCCGAGCTAAAGGTTAGCTGATGACCGCTAGCAGTGGTTTTCTGACTGATAGCTGGTAGGTAGTTAGCTGGCTAGCTTCAGTTGAGGGATTCCAGATCCGAATTAAATAGAAATACTTTAGAAAAGAAACAGATCCACGCCACATTGGGTGAGGTGGGTTGCAGGAGAGTGTTTAGAAGTTTAGGTTTAGGAAAATATTTTTAAAAGATATGCGAAGAAAAAGATGTAAAAAGATGTATACAAGGGACACGACAGGACAAAGACATGACATAAGGCATTGTGGCCAATGAGGACGCTGTGTACTGAGCCAGCGATCAATAGGAAACAGCGACACTAATACACAGTGGCACGAAAACTCTCAGGCACCATAACAACAACTGTCATTTACTCTTATGGCAGCATCTCTCTGTCTTCCCAGTTTGTCTTTTTTCTTCTCTCTCTCTGTCTCTCTGTCTCTCTGTCTCTCTCTGTCTCTCTCTCTCTCTCTCTGTCTCTCTCTGTCTCTCTCTGTCTCTCTCTGTCTCTCTCTGTCTCTCTCTGTCTCTCTTCTCTCTCTCTTCTCTCTCTCTTCTCTCTCTCTCTGTGTCTCTCTCTCTGTCTCTGTCTCTCTCTCTCTCTCTCTGTCTCTCTCTGTCTCTCTCTCTCTGTCTCTCCTGCTGCTCCTCTCTCCTGTCCTCAACTGTTAGTTATCTTTGTCCACTATCTCTCCATCTTTCTCAATCTACTCCACACCTTGCTCTCTCTCCTCTCCTCTCCTCTCTCGCTCTCTCCGCTCTCTCCACTCTCTCTCCTGTCCTTCGTTGTTAGCTCTCTCCATACCAGCGGTGTTCTTCAAAGGAAACCCAGCCCTACCGGGTCAAGTACCTTTCTAGCCGGTTCAGAACTAAACCCCTCAATGTGCGTCAACAAAGCTCGTTAAAACGGGATTACCTCGCCTTAACGAACCCGACTGAACGCGGTAATTAACACAGCGATTGATCATTTTCCACATTACCGTGCCGGACAGAATCCCATTCTTTATTCTTCATCTGCCTCTCCACTCCTCTAGCTTTATCCTTCTCTCTTCCAAGACCACCCCGGCACATTCGTTTTGTCTTCCGTTCCGTCACTTAGCCAATGGGAAGTTCAGTCACTTAGGGAAACTGGTTGGCTGGTGTTTTGGTGTGTGAAGCCGGTGAAAAGGACTGTGGCGGAAAGGCAACACGGAGTCATTGGAGGTTGTGGGAGATCTCACGGACGTGTGCACATATATCCTGCTGCACGTGTGAATTGACACATGGAAGCTCAGCACACACATGGTTATTGATGGTAGGCACTCTCTCTCACGCTTGCAAATACAAGCGTTCGTTAGTGTGCCCACGTACAGTATTTTATACAAGACTTCCACACTCTCCACTTGACACATGGGCATTATTCCCCTGTCCCCCAGTTGGTCACTCATGGTGGTCCTTTCCCATCGCTCTGCATTTGCGTGACTGAGTGACTGCGACTACACTGAGCACACACAATACAATGCCCTCTGACTCTCTCCCACACCATAACACAGGTCTGGGATGCGCACTAGCTAGTTCCCTAATAATGCGAACTAACTAGCAAATCCTCTGAATTCCATTCTCTGGGCCTGTATGGTCTTACTTTGAGACACACACACACACACTTGGGTGGTAAACAATGCAGGTGACCTTTGCTCTCATGAAACAAAAGTATAACTCAGTCCCAGGGTGGGAGTCACTGAACCCTGGCAATTGTCCATTTTGGCCGCTCTATGCCTCCTAACAACAGGACTTGGACCAGTTTTGCCGCTAAACTCAATGGGCAAAATGATGACTAACTCAGGAAGAGCTGATCCTAAATCAACCGAAAGAGTGAACATTACCACGAGCGTCATTGTGCCATGGACACCCATCTCTCAGCAGGCATTGTAGTAGACGCCTCTGAGGCCCTGCTAGGCCAGGATAATTACAACTTTTTATGAGGTCGGGTCAAGTGCCTGACTAGAAAGGGCAGTGGCGTAATTGAAGAGTTACCATGGTGACAGGAAACAGCTGGGTTAAAACGAGCCTATCTCCAGTGTCACCCTGTATTTTTGTGTACTCTTCACATTCCTCTCTTTTCTTGGTCTGGTCTTTTCCCCACCTCTCATCCTCTGACCTAAGTGTTTTCTCGCTCCCGCTTTTTTCTTCTCACGACCCTCAATTCTGTTTATTTCTCCCTCTTTCACTCACACACCCCTTGTACCCTCTTAACCGCCTCCTACCCTATGTAGTGTTCTCTGTCGGCTCGCTCTCGCACGCTCTGTCGGCTTCCTCTCTCTCTATTCCCCTCTCCGCTCATTAACCTGTGATTTAAGTAAGGGGCCGACTGTATGTAAAGCCAAAGGGGTTTGGATAAGGGGCCGACAGCTCCCTCTGTTCTCACGAGGTTATAAATCTCTCTCTCTCTCTGTCTCCTCCCCCCATTCCCACCATCCATGGAGGCCTTCTCTGTGTCATCTCATGATGAAAACCATCCCCTCCTTCCTCTCCTCCCTCCCCCCTCATTTCTGTGCCCAGTGACAGTGCTACTGCAGGAGGCAGCAGTGAGTTGGAGGTTCTGCTGCTGTGTGAGAACTGCTGAGGAAATGTACTGGGTCTGAGCCTGAGCTATAGCATCGCCTGGGTGCCTCAGCTTCTCCTCTGACGCAGTCACCGGTGTCAGTGTCACACACACTATTTTGACACTGCACCATAGGAATGAATGGAGGAGTGTGAAAGAGTCAGGTCAACCGAAGGCAGCTTGGTTATATCCCAGGGTTGTTCAGTAGTCACAAAACAGTACCCTTCACCCCATTTCACCCCATCTGTAACTTGTCCAGTCAACACTTGTTTTCCTTTTACATGGCAAAACGTTTTAAACCGTGTTGCTGTGCCCTAATGAACACATTTAGCAGACTCCATTATCCACAGTGACTCTGTGCATTCATCTTAACATAGCTGGGTGAGACAACCACATCACAATCGTAGTGAGTACATTTTTCCTCAATTAACAAGTTTTCAGAAAAGTCCGTGCCAGTGGACGACCCAGGTAACACGACCCAGCAGGGTTTCCGTTAGGAAAATGTGGCGCCAGACATCGTCACCGGGAATATATTAATTTACCGGACACATATAGTGTGTGTATATATACAAAAGTGAGCGCTTAAGTATTTGTATTTTATTTAACCTTTATTTAACTAGGCAAGTCAGTTAAGAACAAATTCTTATTTACAATGACGGCCTACACCGGCCAAACCCAGACGACGCTGGGCCAATTATGCGCCACCCTATGGGACTCCCAATCACGGCCGGTTGTGAGATCCATAGAGTGGCGCATAATTGGCCCAGCGTCGTCCGGGTTAGGCCGGTGTAGGCCGTCATTGTAAATAAGAATTTGTTCTTAACTGACTTGCCTAGTTAAATAAAGGTTAAATAAAATACTGAAGACCTCAGTGACATTGAACGTGGCACCGTCAATGGATGCCACCTTTCCAACAAGTTAGTTCGTCTAAGCTGCCCTGGTCAACTGCAAGTGCTGTTATTGTGAAGTGGAAACGTCTAGGAGCACGGCTCAGCCGCGAAGTGGTAGGCCACACAAAGGGAACGGTGGGAACCCAAACTGAAAGGAACAGTTAAGTTGAGAGCTAGTTTTCTGAAGAAAACTGCTTAATGGTCTAGTAACCAGATTGTAACCATCCAACCTGACAGCTTGAGAGGATCTGCAGAGGACAATGGGAGTAACTCCCCAAGTACAGGTGTGCCAAGTTTGTAGCGTCATACCCAAGAAAACTCGACGCTGTAATCGCTACCAAAGTTGCTTCAACAAAGTACTGAGTAAAGGGTCTGAATTCCTGACATTTTAATTCTAGTAAAAAAAATCCCTGTCTTAGGTCAGTTAGGATCACCACTTTATTTTAAGAATGTGAAATGTCAGAATAATAGCAGAGAATTATTTATTTCAGCTTTTATTTCTTTCATCACATTCCCAGTGGGTCAGAAGTTTACATACACTCAATTAGTATTTGGTATCATTGCCTTTAAATTGTTTAACTTGGGTCAAACATTTTGGGTAGCCTTCTACAAGCTTCCCACGATAAGTTGGGTGAATTTTGGCCCATTCCTCCTGACAGAGCTGGTGTAACTGAGTCAGGTTTGTAGGCCTCCTTGCTCGCACATGCTTTTTCAGTTCTGCCCACAAATGTTCTATAGGATTGAGGTCAGGGCTTTGTGTTGGCCACTCCAATACCTTGACTTTGTTCTCCTTAAGCCATTTTGCCACATCTTTGGAAGTATGCTTGGGTGATTTACCATTTGGAAGACCCATTTGTGACCAAGCTTTAACTCCCTGACTGATGTCTTGAGATGTCGCTTCAATATATCCACAGAATTTTCTTACCTCATGATGCCATCTATTTTGTGAAGTGCACCAGTCCCTCCTGCAGCAAAGCACCCACATAACATGATGCTGCCACCCCCGTGCTTCACGGTTGGTAAGGTGTTCTTTGGCTTGCAAGCCACCCCCTTTTTCCTCCAAAGATAACGATGGTCATTTTGGCCAAACAGTTCTATTTTTGTTTCATCAGATCAGAGGACATTTCTCCAAAAGTACGATCTTTGTCCCCATGTGCAGTTGCAAACCGTAGTCTGGCTTTTTTATGGTGGTTTTGGAGCAGTGGCTTCTTCCTTGCTGTGAGGCCTTTCAGGTTTTGTTGATATAGGACTCATTTTACTGTGGATATAGATACTTTTGTACCGGTTTTCTCCTGCATCTTCACAAGGTCCTTTGCTGTTGTTCTGGGATTGATTTGCACTTTTCGCACTAAAGTATGTTCATCTCTAGGAGACAGAACGCGTCTCCTTCCTGAGCGGTATGTCGGCTGCGTGGTTCCATGATGTTTATACTTGCGTACTATTGTTTGTAGAGATGAACGTGGTACATTCAGGTGTTTGTAAATTGCTCCCAAGGATGAACCAGACTTGTGGAGGTCTACAATGTTTTTCTGAGGTCTTGGCTGATTGATTTTCCCATGATGTTAATTAGCCTATCAGAAGCTTCTAAAGCCATGACACAATTTTCTGGAATTCTCCAAGCTGTTTAAAGGCACAGTTAACTTAGTGTATGTAAACTTCTGACCCACTGGAATTGTGATACAGTGAATTTTATAAGTGAAGTAATCTGTCTGTATACAATTGTTGGAAAAATGACTTGTGTCATGCACAAAGTAGATGTCCTAACCGACTTGCCAAAACTATAGTTTGTTAACAAGAAATTTGTGGAGTGTTTGAAAAACGAGTTTTAATGACTTCAACCTAAGTGTATGTAAACTTCCGACTTCAACTGTATGTAAATGTGATATTTCAATTTTTTTATTTGTAATAAATTAGCTGAAAAAAATGTGCTTTGTCATTATGGTGTATTGTGTGTAGGTTGATGAAAAAAAAACAACAAGTTAATACATTTTAGAATAAGGCTGTAATGTAACAAAATGTGTAGAAAGTCAAGGGTTCTGAATACTTTCCGAATGCACTGTATGACCATGATGAAAATCAGAGTTATACATTTAGAAAGAGGGGGGATCTAAAGATGCAACAACTAGGATTTGTTGCTAATATGATTAGGATTGTATATTTGGCTTCTGAAAGTTAATATGAAAACCAATAGGACAGGAGATAAATGGCATGAGGAAGTATTTTATAGGCGTGGCAAAAGGCATAGCTGATAATTGAGTTATGGCTATTGGTGGAAAAACATCTAAAATATGTGTGAAGATGATGTGTTTTGAGTATAGACCTATCTCTCTCCAGAATTTATGGCTCAGCTCTCCAGAATCCACTCAGTCTCCTGCCAATTCTTGCGTATTCATTGTTTCATGTGAATTGTTTTCCCTTTTTGTTTATTTTGATTAATTCCCCATTACGTATGTCACCAGTTGTCAATGTAAAGTTAATCCCCGTCATTTGGTGACATTCATTTATGTTAATGCATTGTATTACTAATTAGGCCTACAGTCATTTACCGTTGTCATTCTTGGAGTTCACAACCTGCTATACTTGTGAAAAATGGATTTTGGTTTATTTCATCATTTGCGAGTTGTCTCTGTGTGAAAGAGCAAAATATAATCTGATGATCCCACATATCCAGTGGAAACGTTATAAAATACCTTTTCCCTTGCCCAAAAACAGCTGCCTGTCCCGAGCTCGCTGGCGCTGGGACCTCTGACGTCCCAGAATAGCCTAGTTGATACAATGATCCGAGCTCGCTGGCGCTGGTACCTCTGACGTCCCAGAATAGCCTAGCTGATACAATGATCCGAGCTCGCTGGCGCTGGGACCTCTGACGTCCCAGAATAGCCTAGCTGATACAATGATCCGAGCTCGCTGGCGCTGGGACCTCTGACGTCCCAGAATAGCCTAGCTGATACAATGATCCGAGCTCGCTGGCGCTGGGACCTCTGACGTCCCAGAATAGGCCATCTGATACAATGATCCGAGCTCGCTGGAGAAGGCTTTGGGCGGGGTCAAGTTGATTGATTTGATACACTTCACTTTGTTGCACTTCACTAGCAGCGGCTAATGTCAAGACTGATAGAAAGTGAGGCAGACAGGCAGAGTAGAGAGATGAATGTGGTTGAAAGAACTGGAATTTATCAGTAGGCTATATTTTGAACAGTTTTTATTTGTCTGCTTTATGTATTTTTACTGTAGTTGACAATGGAAGTTATAGGCCAGCGACTGCATTGGCAGTCTGAGTTCCATTTCCGTTTAGGCTGATTAGCCATCAATGATCAGTGTATCAATGTGTTCATATGACAGAGACTGGTGCTCTGGTATTACATTTGAAAAGAAAATCTAAATAAAGACTTTATTATTAACCGCCTGAGAATGAGTTTGAGAAACAAAAGTGTTGTTGAAATGAAACTGTTCCACAAAGAAATGCACATATAAAAATCTAAACTGGCATGCAGATCGGTACTGGTACGATCAATGATATGCTTCCCCCAAACTTGAAACTCGCACGCTGCCTATGAATTGCCCCCACCTTTCTATGGTCGGATTTTCAAGCAAGGTAACACGTGTCTCATAATATGAGGTATAAGATTCTGGTTTCAAACCATTCAGTATGTTTTCATAATGTGTACTGCCTCCAGCTCACATAGTAAAGTGGTGGGTGACGGACCGTTGCCGTCGTTTATTTTCCTTCCGGTCAATTTGGCCGGCAACTATTTTATTAACAGAAAACCCTGCGACCCAGGTAAAGTTGGCCTGTCTTGTCTATGTTTATACACTGGGGTGCAATGGCAGAGTCTCTCCACTGGCACCAGCCCAGGAACTTTTGACCTGTTTGGACAGGCAGTGTCAGGTATGTAGGTGCACTGGTGAGATCTCTCCTATTTAGACACGGTCCTGCCAGTCAGATATGCCCCTGTTTATGGCACTTTACACACTCTGTTATGACTTGGCTTCCTCTGAGGTCTCCATCTGGTTGACAGGCAGCAGGGCAGTAGACCTGGTCCTGTTCATCAGGCACCAAACAGACCAGAAAAGACAAACTGGGAGAGGGACAACATGGGCTTGTCCAATGAGAAGTAACCATTTTCAGTTGCAATGTTTTTTATTTTGAAAACGTTGGTGCCTTAATGAACATGACCCGGGTATTCCTGCTGGCTTGTCCAATGAGAAGTACCCGTTTTCATTTTCAGTTGCAATGTTTTTTTTGTGTTTTTTTTAAAACGTTGGTGCCTTAATGAACATGACCCGGGTATTCCTGCTGGCTTGACCTCCAGGTGAGGCCTATTATTTGATGAGTTTGTTCCCCTGGCTGAGCTAAGCACCACTGGAGAGCTGCCTGCCTGGAGAGCACTGTGGAACTAGAAGGGTGCTTCCTGTAAACAAGACCGCTTTCTCTACCTTTTTGCCCTCGCCAACAAATGTGTTTGTCACTCACCTCCTCTCTCTCTCTGTCTCTTTGTCTCAGTTCTTGCCCGAGGAGTATTGATGTGTGTGACTGGAATGTAGCCTCTCAGACTGTTGTGCCTCGTACAGTAAATGTCAGATGGCTAATCTCATTCTGTATCCTAGTGACTCAATGGGTGTTCCTCACGCCAGTCTCACCACTGGTTTATCATCACTCACTTCAAAGCGATGTTCTCTCTCGCTCTCCTCGTGCCCTTTCCTCCTTTATCTGCCGCCTCCATTTCCTCTCCTCTATCGTGCCTAATTTTCACTCGCATGGCGGCTCTGTCTGTCAACATAGGTCAAGAAATCAATTTGTTCAGGGGCTGAATTTCGGTTAACTTCCTGAGTTTGTACAAGTAAACTCTCGTTTTACATGATCAGCGAACAGGAGAGCGTTCTCCGAGGTGTAATATTTTTCTGAAATTAATTTTGACATGAGCTGGAATCAGTATCAAAGCCTTGGTCATACTCTCTGTAGCCTCCACCACCTAACCAGGTTGCCGTTAGTCACAATCACAGATCTAGCGTCATATTACCCTAACCTTAACCAGTAGGGCCTCAAACCTTAACTGACCATAGGTCAGTATTACTAGGGGCAGCTTACCTCTGATCTACTCCATCTATTCATGTCAGTCTCCATAGGGTACCACTCTCAGGCCAATCCTGACTCCTGTGTGTGTTGTAATTACACTCTATCGGCAGCCCATATCTCCTGCTGTAATCTCCTTAATGGCACCGTAGGGCCTGCTCTGTCTCACTGGAGGGAGAGAGAGAGCCTTTTAGTACCCCTGTCAAAACACGCTCTCTCATCCCACTCTGCTCATCACTTGCAGGGTTGGTTTGTAAATGCCTCCCTGTTGCTTTGATTGCATGCCAAGGATGTTGCAAGCACTATTCTCATTGCCGTAGTGTGTTCGGCAAACTCTCTTTTGAAATAAAAAGTTCCAAGACCACTCAAGTAATGATGCGAACGACCGTGTTATTGTCACGGAGGGTTTGTTGCCGACATGGCAGGCAATTTTCTGAACTGTAGGCTACAGTATCTCTCTGTGCCTTCATTAGCTCTGTGTGTGTGATTTAACAATGCTCTAATGATGCAGACTTCTCACTCTGTCTGTGATTACTTCTTCTGCCTGGATGACCCAGGGATTTTAACCTCTCCCAGTCTGAAAACAAGTGTGCTGTATTAGCTGGAGGGAGAGTGTGTCCGGCTCCTGACTCCATCACGATCTCTCTCTGTGTGTCTGCTGTTATCGTGTTTGACTCGTAGACCTGTATGTTTACTCAGTAAAGCCATGGATTGGCTTCATGTTAGCTCTTTTTATCCCTTTTTTAATAATTGATCCTGTTGCAGTTTGTGTTGTGCAGCTCATATTGGTTACGGTTTACTAGAAGAGGGAGAACTGAGAGACGAGCAAAAAAGGAGTAACTGCTCTATGTGTTTGTCACTGTGGGTCTAGGCGTGTATACACTTTTGTAAATGGAACCATGTTGCCCCCTAACTGTAGAATGTGGTATTACAGGGGCCTCGTGTCCTGGTTGAACCTGGAGAGAAATTGAGGCTGTTAGCTTTCTGCAAATTAGCCCTAGTTCCCTCCAGTGTCTAAAGCATCCTGCATTCTACTATGCCGCAGGCTAAACATTTACAATGCACTGTACTACCATGTAACTAAACTCAGATACATTGTTGCAATGTTGGAGAGCAGTGGTATTCAACTGAACTATTTACCCTTGTTGTATCAAACTCTCTGCCCCCCTTCCTCAGATCCTGTTCTCCCACTTTTTTAGATTTTTCAAAACTTGCAAGCTGGCGTATTGAATAGAACAGTGTGGAGCTGGGGAAGACCCTGGCTGGCACAGTTTCCTCTTCAGGAAGTGTTTGTGTGCTCATGGCAGCAATGAAGGTGTCGAGTGATCACCGGGCCACTGCGGCACTGCAGGGGCGCCCAGCGATGAGGGGTCAGGGCCACACAGCTGGTGACTGGACTGGACACTACTACAATATAATGTATTCCAAGAAGTAGGAAAGGGGATACCTAGTCAGTTGCTCAGCTGAATGCATTCAATCTAAATGTGTCTTGTGTATTTAACCCAACCCTCTGAATCAGAGGTGCGTGGGGGCTGCCTTAATCCACATCTACACCCAGGGAGCGGTTGTTGTTGGGGTTTAAACCGGCAGATTTTTCTACCTCTGGGATTTGAACCAGCGACCTTCCGGTTCGTGGACCAACGGAATGGAACATGACCAATGTGTCCCTGTAATACATATAGTACCATATTGCTTAGGTTTGCCTGTGTGTGTCTATTCTGTTGCTATTAGCCTACTGTATTTGAAGACTTGTATTCCAGGGGCTAGCTTGATCCGCATCTATGGCACAAGGGAAAAAGCAGAGGATGAAACGAGGAGAAGATAGAGGGATGCCAGCAGAGAGGATGGGTGTGGTGAGCAGAGAATGAACCGTGGAATGGAAGCGCAAAAGACGGACGAACAGAGGGACAGGGAAAGAGTGACTTTGGTTTAGTTTTTTTGCTTCTGAAAGACATACCAAAGCCAGTTGAGTCATGGCCCTGTTGTTGCTGTCTGTCTTGCTCCCTCTCATTCACCTCTTCCTCATGCTGCTGTCATTTTCATGTTTCCCATGCGCTATTTTAAGATGAAAAGGAAGTATGGGGAAATCTCTCCAAACCTCATGTTTTTAACAGATCATATGTATTGTAATTGCTTTTTGCAGCAGCGCTTAATGTAATGTGTGAACACAGTGTTCATGCGAGCACAGTCTGTCCCGACTCCCCATGTGCTTCTGTGTGGGCGAGGGGCATGTTTCAGTTAATGGTGTTTATTTGACCTTTACTTAACTAGGCAAGGTGTGTGAGGTCTTGTATGTCAGGGTGACCTTGTTGGCGGACTCCCTATCCTATTCTTTTTAATTTTTACTGGTATTTAACCAGGTAGGCTAGTTGAGAACAAGTTTTCATTTGCAACTGCGACCTGGCCAAGATAAAGCGTAGCAATTTGACACATACAACAACAGAGTTACACATGGAATAAACAAAACATACAGTCAATAATACAGTAGAACAAAAGAAAACAAGTCTATATACAGTGAGTGCAAATGAGGTAAGTTAAGGCAATAAATAGGCCATGGTGGCGAAGTAAATCCAATATAGCAATTAAACACTGGAATGGTAGATGTGCAGAAGATGAATGTGCAAGTAGAGATACTGGGGTGCAAAGGAGCAAGATAGATAAATAAATACAGTATGGGGATGAGGTAGGTAGATAGATGGTGAGGTAGGTACGAGTGGTTACTGCTATGGTGACCAGTGAGATAAGGCGGTGCTTTACCTAGCAGAGACTTGTAGATAACCTGTAGCCAGTGGGTTTGGCGACGAGTATGAAGTGAGGGTCAACCAACGAGAGCGTACAGGTTGCAATGGTGGGTAGTGTATGGGGCTTTGGTGACAAAACGGATGGCACTGTGATAGACTGCATCCAGTTTGTTGAGTAGAGTGTTAGAGGCTATTTTATAGATGACATCACCGAAGTCGAGGATCGGTAGGATGGTCAGTTTTACGAGGGTGTGTTTGGCAGCATGAGTGAAGGATGCTTTGTTGCGATATAGGAAGCCGATTCTAGATTTAATTTTGGATTGGAGATGCTTAATGTGAGTCTGGAAGGAGAGTTTACAGTCTAACCAGACACCCAGGTATTTGTAGTTGTCCACGTATTCTAAGTCAGAGCCGTCCAGAGTAGTGATGCTGGACGGGTGAGCAGGTGCGGGCAGTGATCGATTGAATAGCATGCATTTAGTTTTACTTGCGTTTAAGAGCAGTTGGAGGCCACGGAAGGAGAGTTGTATGGCATTGAAGCTCGTCTGGAGGTTAGTTAACACAGTGTCCAAAGAGGGGCCAGAAGTATACAGAGTGGTGTCGTCTGCGTAGAGGTGGATCAGAGAATCACCAGCAGCAAGAGCAGCAACATTGATGTATACAGAGAAGAGAGTCGGCCCGAGAATTGAACCCTGTGGCACACCCATAGAGACTACCAGAGGTCCGGACAACAGGCCCTCCGATTTGACACACTGAACTCTATCAGAGAAGTAGTTGGTAAACCAGGCGAGGCAATCATTTGAGAAACCAAGGCTGTCGAGTCTGCCAATAAGAATGTGGTGATTGACAGAGTGGAAAGCCTTGGCCAGGTCAATGAATACGGCTGCACAGTAATGTCTCTTATCGATGGCGGTTATGATGTCGTTTGGGACCTTGAGCGTGGCTGAGGTGCACCCATGACCAGCTTTGAAACCAGATTGCATAGCGGAGAAGGTACAGTGGGATTCGAAATGGTTGGTAATCTGTTTGTTAACTTGGCTTTCGAAGACCTTAGAAAGACAGGGTAGGGTAGATATAGGTCTGTAGCAGTTTGGGTCTAGAGTGTCACCCCCTTTTGAAGAGGGGGATGACCGCGGCAGCTTTCCAATCTTTGGGAATCTCAGACGATACGGAAGAGGTTGAACAGGCTAGTAATAGGGGTTGCAACAATTTAGGCAGATAATTTTAGAAAGAGAGGGTCCAGATTGTCTAGCCCGGCTGATTTGTATGGGTCCAGATTTTGCAGCTCTTTCAGAACATCAGCTATCTGGATTTGGGTGAAGGAGAAATGGTGGGGGCTTTGGCGAGTTGCTTTGGAGGGTGCCTGGCAGTTGACTGGGGTAGGGGTAGCCAGGTGGAAAGCATGGCCAGCCGTAGAGAGATGCTTATTGAAATTCTCTCGGCGGTAACAGTGTTTCCTAGCCTCAGAGCAGTGGGCAGCTGGGAGGAGGTGCTCTTATTCTCCATGGACTTTACAGTGTCCCAGGACTTTTTTGAGTTAGGACTACAGGATGCAAATTTCTTTTTGAAAAAGCTAGCCTTAGCTTTTCTAACTGCCTGTGTATATTTATTCCTAACTTCCCTGAAAAGTTGCATATCACGGGGGCTATTCGATGCTAATGCAAAACGCCACAGGATGTTTTGTGCTGGTCAAGGGCAGACATGTCTGGAGTGAACCAAGGACTATATCTATTCCTAGTTCTACATTTTTTGAGTGGGGCATGCTTATTTAAGATGGTGAGGAAGGCACTTTTAAAGAATAGCCAGGCATCATCTACTGACGGGATGAGGTCAAAGTCATTCCAGGATACCCTGGCCAGGTCGATTAGAAAGGCCTGCTCGCAGAAGTGTTTTAGGGAGCGTTTGACAGTGATGAGGGGTGGTCGTTTGGTCGCAGACCCATTACGGATGCAGGCAATGAGGCAGTGATCGCTGAGATCTTGATTGAAAACAGCAGAGGTGTATTTGGAGGGCGAGTTAGTTAGGATGACATCTATGAGTGTGCCTGTGTTTACAGATTTGGAGTTGTACCCGGTAGGTTCATTGATAATTTGTGTGAAATTGAGGGCATCAAGCTTAGATTGTAGGATGGCCGGGGTGTTAAGCATGTCCCAGTTTAGGTCACCCAGTAGCACGAGCTCAGAAAATGGATGGGGGGCAATCAATTCACATATGGTATCGAGGGCACAGCTGAGGGTAGAAGGAGGTCTATAGCAAGCGGCAACAGTGAGAGACTTGTTTCTGGAAAGGTGCATTTTTAGAAGTAGAAGCTCGAATTGTTTGGGTACAGACTTGGATAGTAACACAGAACTCTGCAGGCTATCTTTGCAGTAGATTGCAACATCGCCCCCTTTGGCAGTTCTATAGGACTCGGAGGGTAGATTGGGGGGGAATAAAAGAATGGAAAGGAAGATCATAGCCATGTTCGAATACCCGTACTAACATACTGTATACTACATACTTAATGAGTATATACTACATACTATATACTATTAGTTCATTTTAGCATACTGTAAATGAACAGTATGCTTTCAGTTGAGCGTACGAGCTCTTCCCCTGTCTACCGGAAGTCGATGTTGCTGTGCAAACTCTTACTAGCTAGTTAGCGTAATAAATTACTATTTAGACATTTTACAACTTCGGGTGTGTTCTTAAATTCAATATGGAGTGCCAGAGTGCGCTCGTAAATTCAGAGCGTTGTCAGTTTGTCCGTTTGTAAATTCAGAGCATTTCGCTCTCAGATCGTCTAAGCTCGGCCCGAGATGTAGGGTTGATTTGAGCGTTCTGCCCCTACAATGGCAGTCAAGCACCCAAGCTAACGTTGGCTAGCTTGCTAGCTACTTCCAGACACAAACGAGAGCACTCTGACCATTTTACTCACCCTAGCAGAGCTGGTTCGGCTGTTTTCATGTTATCCAGACCGTTGGAGACTGTAACTGTGCTGCTGGCAACAATTTAATTACGCTTTTTCCCCCTGACGTTTACTGACCGACCATATTCAACGGGTGTTGAGTGGTTGTAAATTCGTTATTCTGCACTCTGGTACACTCAGACGAGTGCTCTGAAATTGGAGTAGATAGCCAGAGCGAATTTACGAAAGCACCCAAATGTCCATTGAGAACGCACAAGGACTATACAATATAGCTAAGCTATGACGGGAATAATCAAGTCAATAAACGTTGGGTAGTTAGTTACCCTACAGTTAATATACTGGCAAATTTGATGTAGCTGTAGCCAACTAACGTTAGGTAGCTAGCTAACATACCGGTACATACTGCTGTAATGATATGCTATGTGGTTCGTAAGGACAGCGTAGCTAACAAATTGTCAGCCAATATAAGGTGCAAGGTAACTTATTTGAAAAGTCATGACTTTATTACATTGCTCAACATTTTCTTAACTTTTGTCATAATTAGTTTGTATCCGCTCTCGTTGTACTTTGGCTGCATGTTGTCCGCCATTTTCTTCCAATCTGGAAACAATGTGAAGCCACGTACATTTCCTGAAGAATTGCATTATGGGCCCTAAAGTACGGAAAAAGTGTCCTGCGTGTATACTTCATATTTTGGCGAATTTAATACGACATCCGGGAACTTTTGGCATACTAACTATATTCATACTATGACCAATAAGCATACTATATACTCAATTCCCCTCACAAATAGTACGGTTAGTGCAGTTAGTATGAGTAGTTGAACACAGCTATTGATTTGAAGAAATCAAATCTGGACTGTTAATGTTGGAATTGGAAGTGTGAACAGCAGGGACCGTCATGACACTGGTCAGTCACAATGAACGATGTGTGTGGGAGGGGGGATTATGTTTCCTGTATGAAATGGGTCACTCACAACCCAACACAAACAGCCATTAGAGAGAGCACAGAGCCTTACAATAACAACCTAGTGTCTTTCTCTCTGACCCGTCTCCATCTCCTTCTCTCTATCAACATCATCTATCTCTTCCCCATCTTTCTATTTCCTCCCGCCCTGTCTCTTTCCATCTCTCCATCTGTGTGTCTCTCTCTCTCTCTGTGCCAAGCCCGTACAGTAGTCTGACATCTCCACGCCTTCCTTGTCCAATGAGTCACCCAATTCATTGGTCGCGCACACGTGTGTGTGTGTGTGTGTGTGTGTGTGTTATGTAGCCACACACACACAGCATTAAACATTTCCTTTTCCGGTGGAGGGGCTTTGAAACAGACCCTGTTTGAGGCCCTGACTTCATGGCATCCAGTGTTTGGCACACACTGCTCCACTCATTCACTCAATGTGCATCCGCCTGTCGAGAGTGTGTGTGTGTGTGTGTGTACGTTTGGCATGCGCTTCTGACCTCCTGCATATTATAATTTCTGTTCATGTGTTGATTATTTTGTTTGATATTTCAGCAAGGTCAGGGACACTTAGTTCTCGCAGACTCATCAACTTGGCTGTCGAACGATTCACTTAGATTATCTGGCAGTGTAAACAGTTGATAATGGATACGGTCTTGCACTTACAGACAATCAAGTCCAGAGAGGTTAGCTGAGGTAATGGCATCACACACATCAGTCTTCTACGTGTGTTTACATTGCTTCCCGTATGTGTGTACCTTTTGGCTTTTCGCGCTCTCACACACACACACACACACACACACACACACACACACACACACACACACACACACACACACACACACACACACACACACACACAAAAACAAATTACACACGTCTAGAAAAGGCAGATGTCAAAGTTAGTTGGTATTGTGTATTGATATTCTAGTTTTGTCCCTTTAGGGCACCTGTAATCCCCCCTTGCTTACCTACGTTGAAATGCTTGGAATGTTCTTCCTGTGAAACGCATTAAACAATGCCCACGTTAATTTCTACTCCCGCCTCATGTCCTGTCCTTATATTAGTTGTATAAGTAATACAGTGTTCTATACAACAGTTGGGTTTGCACAGATCTGTTTATTTCGATTGTCTTTCGTCGGCTCTAAATGAAAATTCCGACGTTCTGAATAAATATTGCTGGGGTTATAAGTGCTGAAGTTCAGATCAGTGCATGTCTGATTGCGGTGTAGCTCCACCGTTTAGTAAACTATTGTAAGATTTAGTATGAAGCATATTTTTGAGTGTGTTTTGTGTGGCTATTCAACTAGTTTGACAGATGTTGTGTAACTGTTTGTTTGCAATCGCACGCATCGGCCTCTTCTGTCCCACAGTGGTGGTTTCACACCCCTGACCTCAGATTTGTGGCTGTTACTAAAACATTGACACGTTACCTTATTAGGTCTTTCTCTATTTGTCTCTCTCTGTATTACAGTTTTCGTCTTAGGGTTTTGGTTTTGAAGCACAGTGGCGGTTAGCATTTAGATATGGTGTTTCTCGGATTCTGATGTGATTGGCTCTAGGCAGAGAGGACGGTGGGTAATTAAACACGGGAAGTTCCCAGAGCAGACTGGCGTGTGACAGTCATAGTGGAAACCACAAGCTGAACAACTGGGTATCCAGATGTCTCTCCAAAATACCGGTGACTGATGTTCTGCCCATTTTCACTCTATATAGGCCTTATCACAGTGTGTTATACAATTCATCTTCATGTGATTCTAAATGGGATTTTAGGACCTTTTTGCTGTTTCTATATTTTGCTCGATCTTATTTTGGACAGCAATTCGGTTAGAGGTTGTTGCCTCTAACATTAGTGTTGGCATGCAGGAGAACATTTACAAATGCAATACATGCACTTACATAGTGTACATGACACACACACACACACACACGGTTCTCTGTGAAGCGTGAGTAACTCGAGGACCCCCTGCCATTCTATCTATTCTACCCCCTGTCCCCCTGCCATGCTGACTCACTGAGACAGTATGTCTCACATATCGTGACTTCATGAACACACACACACACACACACACACACACACACAGTACAGCATAGTTACCCTTGTAGTTAGCAACCCTCATGTTTTGATCTCTCGCGCTCTCTTTTAGACCGCAATTTCACACACACACTCTCTCACACACACATGTGGTCAGCCCACCCACAGCCTCTGAACATCAAGTGCACCTGCACTTCCATTCAAAGATAGCCGTTAATACATTTCGGTACGAGTGACATTGGCTCTCCCATAGCAACGGAGATAAACACTCAGAGATGGCAGCACGCTCTCACGCAAATGCCACCCCGACACGCAACCTGAATCACTCTGACACACGCAGACAGGAAAGACTATCTCCCATGTGGTTTCCTCCCCAGCGAGCGACGGAACCCCAACGGTTTCAGCGCTTTTAATCTGTCTACTAACTTTTTTTGTTATACTGTGTGGTCGGAGCAACGGCTTAAAGCCGGGCGCTTGTTTCAGGGGAAAGGAATTCGGTGTACGAGTGTCAGAGCGCGAGAGAGGGGCTAACGAAAAAGAGAGGGTTGAGGAAAAGAGGGCGGGAGCTCCGATGGAGAGAAGAACTTGGCAAAGATTATTAGTCTCTCAGCATTGAGGCTTCGTGTTCAGGAGGAAAAGTTGGAGAAAAAAGGTTATCTAACAGCCGACTATTATCCACAGCAAAAAAGAGAACAGGAAGGAGAGAAATGAGACGATGCTTCTAACTAACAGGCTGAGGCAGTAACTTCAGAACTCTTCGCAGTAGCTTGTTGCTGACGGACTGCCCGTCTTAGGACAGACCTGGGATTGGTATTGGACACTGGAAGTGGTCACTGTCGTTTTAACTCTTTGAAGAACAAACTGACTTTGGGTCAGTTAGCACATAAGTGGTTAGCAATGGACCTGCTCATGGACCCGGCGGTCATCACGCCCATCTTGGTGGTGGCTGCTCACTTCTTCACTGCGGCCGTGGTGTGGTTATACCGTCGACGGCGTACCCCTCGTTTTATACCAGGTATATACTCCTTAAAGCACATAGGACGGGGGGAGGAGAGAGAGAGCGTGAGATATGCTCCTCATCTCCTTCTGTCCATGCTGCCTCTTTATCCTCCTCCTCAGATAAGGAGAGGGAGGGTGTTCGGAGGGACACTCCTGGCTTCCCACTTCCTCTTTAGACTTTTCCCTTTTTGGTGTCTCTTGTTAGCATGTCTTGTGTTAGCATGATAGCTTGTTCACTGCTGTGTTGCTGGTTGGAATTGGAAGGAGTAGATGATCAGCATTTTAGCATTTAGTCAATGTTTTGGGGGTTTTAATGTAGATGACAGTATGTCGCCTCTTCCTGTTAGATTTCAGTTTGAGAAACGGGTTACTTTTCAGAGAGCAAATAAATGTTTCATCTGCTAGCTAGTCTGAATTTAGTTGTGTATTCTCTTTTAAACTGAGACAGTGTTTGTCTGATTGGATCTCTACCGGTGTGAGTCATTCTGGCACAGTTCTCCTTATTTGGCCTTTTCACAGCGTAGCTGCTACCTGTCATGTGCCATTGATTCAAATCAATTTCATTGGAGTTGACGTTCTCGTTTGTCGCGGACTTTATGAGTTGGCCAGTTAAGTCTCTTACGGCTATTTTTAAGTCAGCTTTTTGTAATATCGTGTAACCTAATGCAGTGAACAGAAAGTCACTTTGGTGACAAGCAACTCAGTCCCGTCATGTGGCTGATTTTATGCTGAGCTGAGGGTAAAAACCATGACAAATATGCTGTTGTACCGTTGCAGTCCTGTAAGAGGTATACATCCTTTAATGTAAAGCCTATTACAAGATATAGAATACATCACATTTGGTCTGTGTCCAACTATCTATAATCCCAATGATAAGGGACTTTGATAGTGGCTAATGCTAGAATAGGCCACTTAATAAACCAATTAGGCACATTTGGGCAGTCTTGATACAACATTTTGAACAGAAATGCAATGGTTCATTGAATCAGTCTAAAACTTTGCACATACACTGCTGCCATCTAGTGGCCAAAATCTAAATTGCAGCTGGGCTGGAATTATACATGATGGCCTTTGTCTTGCATTTCAAAGATGATGGTACAAAAAAATACAACTTTTTTTTTTCCTTTGTATTATCTTTTACCAGATCAAATTTTTATATTCTCCTACATTGCTTTCACATTTCCTCAAACTTCAAAGTATTTCCTTTCAAATGGTACCAAGAATATGCATATCCTTGCTTCAGGTCCTGAGCAACAGGCAGTTAGATTTGGGTATGTCATTTTAGGCGAAAATGGGAAAAACAGGTCTGATCCCGAAGAGGTTTTAATCATTAGCCATAAAGGACCACAGTGGCTGCTGGTAAGGACGTTCTGCTAATTGTTTGGAAGATTTAATTGATATCCTTCAGTCACAGGAGTATAATATCTAGCGTGACATGACTGTCTGGGTTGATAGGAGGAACGGAGAGGTATAGCCCACCTCTGTGTTCTACAGGGATGCCTTGGAAAGAGTGACCTTTTCCTACTGCCACTTCCTATTTATACAGGAACCTACTATCTATCTAAAGGGACTGGATAGGAAAGCTGTGCTGTGTGCCATTTCTTGGGGCTATGTATGGGTGGTACTGTGTGTGTGTGTGTGTGATGCAGGCTTGTGTGTTTAGGCTTGCTAAAGTGCGGTACAGACTGATACAGAGCTGTGTGTTTGACGCTGGAGCACTGGCTTTATTTTTAGCCGCAGCAGCAAGCAAGACGTGGCACAGCACAGTGATGGGCAGGGTGGGGAGCTGTGTGTTTGTGCGCTTGCGTGAGTGTGTATTGTGTGTGTGTATAGGGGCTATTCCATGTAAAAGGACCCATGCGCACCAATATGTGAAGCTCATACTGTAGGAGCATGTCAAATGAAAGCGAGAGTGGTTTTTTTGGAAAATGAAGGCATATGTTTAAACCATTTTCCATCTTAAATATTAGATATCTGGATAAACAGATGGAAAAGGGGTCTTGCAAAACCAGAAAAAGTCTTAAGGTATCAGAAATGCATTAAAACACACTAATGTTGACGTATAGAACCCTGCCAACTAATATCATCACATATTTAATTTTGGAGAAATATTTTACCTTCTGTAAGTTTAAGAAACATTGCCTTGTAATTCTGAAACACTAAAATGACCCAAGAATTTAATCCAGACATATTGAGAATTTTGTGTGAAAATGTACCAAATTCAGTGGAAAATGTATGTATAAAAAATACACTTTCCCAAAAACTAGACATCTTATTCCTCAGAATGATAGTTTATTTTTGCAGATCCATCACGGTTTTGTAACTCAATTTGCTACAGACATTTTAAAACTGGTTTCATGAGAATCACCCATCCATAATTATGCATTTCTGTGTAGTACAGATATGGGACCCATTATGTAAATCCGTTACCGTAATTCTGTTACCGGGTGTAAATCCACTTCACTTACTGTAGTTCAATAACCTAAAGATAAAGAATAATCTTATTTAAAAAAAAACAAACATTTTAACTTAAGGTGCCATGTCATAGCTGACAGCCCATTCTTTCTGCAGACATCTTAGAATCTTAATTCAGAGCAGGTATTTAAGAGTTTTTGGAAAATGTGGTCGAATAAAAATGTAATTCCGTTATCAAAGTTTGCATCTGCACAGTTCTTCCACTAAATTAATTTGGTACATTTTTCAGTGGAAATTATTAAAAGTAGTCCTTGTGCATAGAGTTGTATGGTTAAACTTTGAAATCAATGGTTTTTGTTTGGCACACATTTTAAAGTGAAAAAACTGAGTCAAAGCATAATTCCGTTACCTTTTGATTTGCCAAAAGCCTACATTTGTATGTGGTTACATGAAAGACTGCTTAGCCTATGTGGTTCACTGCAGTTTTATCAACCATGACGGTGTAGGCTGCACACCATCCCTATCCTGTCAAAGCATATATGCACTGTGAGGACCTTGGCATTGAATAGAGATGACATCACATCAATTCTGAGTTACAATGCATGTGTGTTGGTGTCCCTCAGAACCTATGTGTGCCAGACCTCACTAAGACCACAATCAAGCCATTCTCGCCATTTGAAGTACTAATTGGCCTGTAGTACTTCCCTCTCCTTAAAACTGACGTAGGATCATATCTCCCTACAAGGCCCAGGCTAACCCATTATGAGCTAAAAGTATAATCTGGCCAGTTTGTGAAGGGCAATAAATGATCACACGCCACCATTGTTAGGTCATCCCTAATGGACATTTAGTCTTAAGTACTGTCTTAGTGTTCCCACCACTCCTGTTTGAGTCTTACTTCCCCCGTTGGTCAACGGCCAGAGCATGGGAGATTTGTTTTATGACAGACGTTCTAAGTTAAAGGTCCACTCACCAAAACACACTGGCCTATGTGATCAAACGTACCTTGCACAGGGACTGTTCAGCCTTCAAATGTACCTGTCAGCTAGATTTCTGAGTATCGTGTCTCTTTCAAAAAGCAAAATGTCCTTCCAGTACCTCAAAAATATCTCTATATATATATATATATATATACTGCTCAAAAAAATAAAGGGAACACTAAAATAACACATCCTAGATCTGAATGAATGAAATAATCTTATTAAATACTTTTTTCTTTACATAGTTGAATGTGCTGACAACAGAATTACACAAAAATAATCAATGGAAATCCAATTTATCAACCCATGGCGGTCTGGATTTGGAGTCACACTCACAATTAAAGTGGAAAACCACACTACAGGCTGATCCAACTTTGATGTAATGTCCTTAAAACAAGTCAAAATGAGGCTCAGTAGTGTGTGTGGCCTCCACGTGCCTGTATGACCTCCCTACAACGCCTGGGCATGCTCCTGATGAGGTGGCGGATGGTCTCCTGAGGGATCTCCTCCCAGACCTGGACTAAAGCATCCGCCAACTCCTGGACAGTCTGTGGTGCAACGTGGCGTTGGTGGATGGAGCGAGACATGATGTCCCAGATGTGCTCAATTGGATTCAGGTCTGGGGAACGGGCGGGCCAGTCCATAGCATCAATGCCTTCCTCTTGCAGGAACTGCTGACACACTCCAGCCACATGAGGTCTAGCATTGTCCTGCATTAGGAGGAACCCAGGGCCAACCGCACCAGCATATGGTCTCACAAGGGGTCTGAGGATCTCATCTCGGTAGCTAATGGCAGTCAGGCTACCTCTGGCGAGCACATGGAGGGCTGTGCGGCCCCCCAAAGAAATGCCACCCCACACCATGACTGACCCACCGCCAAACCGGTCATGCTGGAGGATGTTGCAGGCAGCAGAACGTTCTCCACGGCGTCTCCAGACTGTCACGTCTGTCACGTGCTCAGTGTGAACCTGCTTTCATCTGTGAAGAGCACAGGGCGCCAGTGGCGAATTTGCCAATCTTGGTGTTGTCTGGCAAATGCCAAACGTCCTGCACGGTGTTGGGCTGTAAGCACAACCCCCACCTGTGGACGTCGGGCCCTCATATCACCCTCATGGAGTCTGTTTCTGACCGTTTGAGCAGACACATGCACATTTGTGGCCTGCTGGAGGTCATTTTGCAGGGCTCTGGCAGTGCTCCTCCTGCTCCTCCTTGCACAAAGGCGGAGGTAGCGGTCCTGCTGCTGGGTTGTTGGCCTCCTCCACGTCTCCTGATGTACTGGCCTGTCTCCTGGTAGCGCCTCCATGCTCTGGACACTACGCTGACAGACACAGCAAACATTCTTGCCACAGCTCGCATTGATGTGCCGTCCTGGATGAGCTGCAATACCTGAGCCACTTGTGTGGGTTGTAGACTCCGTCTCATGCTACCACTAGAGTGAAAGCACCGCCAGCATTCAAAAGTGACCAAAACATCAGCCAGGAAGCATAGGAACTGAGAAGTGGTCTGTGGTCACCACCTGCAGAACCACTCCTTTATTGGGGGTGTCTTGCTAATTGCCTATAATTTCCACCTGTTGTCTATTCCATTTGCACAACAGCATGTGAAATTTATTGTCAATCAGTGTTGCTTCCTAAGTGGACAGTTTGATTTTACAGAAGTGTGATTGACTTGGAGTTACATTGTGTTGTTTAAGTGTTCCCTTTATTTTTTTTGAGCAGTGTGTGTATATGTGTGTGTGTATGTATGTATGTATATATATATATATATATATATATATATATATATATATATATATATATATATATTACCTCCTACCTGTGAAAAAGGGCATTGACAAGGACATTGTTTTAGTTCAAAGAACACACCTGTGTATGTTTTTGACTGATCGACAGCAGACATAACCGTCCTTACGAACCCAAACAACCTACAACATAACCTTATAACCCCAAACAACCTGCGTCCCTATAGGGTAGGTTATCCCGTGCGTAGATACACTGCATCTCCTCCTAATAAGGTTTACACTGCCCAATATCAGAGTCCTCATAAGTCACAAGGAGCCCCAATTCAATATATGCTAATCTGATGACTGCTCCTCCAGAGAGGGCTGCCAGGGGGGCCCTGGTAATTGGGGAGGGATATCAGCACTTTCTTTCGAAACCTGTTACCCGATGCAGGAGTGGTTTGGATATCTGTGAATATTGCAGCTGGATATTTTGGGGAATATCGCTTCAAATGTTGGTCTGGTTGATTTAGATTTGCTATAAGAGTTAATGTACTGTTTATTTGGATTATACGTTCACAGCAAAGAGGATGTAGGGGGAAAGATGGGAGAGGGAGGGAGATGTACCAGTCTCTGAGTGCCACTGCTGACGGAGAAGGAGCGGGATGAACTCTGACATTTGGCGACGGAGAAAGTGAAATGAAAGCAGAGGGATCACACTCTGAAATGTGGAGAAAGAAGATTTGACAACAGGAGGAGAAGACTTGGTGGAGCGGGGACTTTCTCTGTTTAATTGAACGAGACAGAGGAGAGATTAGACGTGATAACAAGAGAGGGAGGGAGCGAGGGATGAGCATACTGCGTGGTATTACGAGCGTAAGCTCTCTCTGGTATTTATAGTTTGGAGGGCCGGGGGAGAAATGGAGCGAGCGAACAACGCTCTCACTCTGAAAACGGAGGAGAGAGTCCTCTTGAAAACAAGGATGGAGTGAGCAGAGGGAAAGGCAAAGGACAAGAAAGAACGAGAGATGAGGATTGGATATGTGGAGAGAGTAAAGAAGTCACTATAGGAGGAGAGAAACACGGTTACTTGAGTGACGCATCATCGACGAGAGGAGTGTGTGTGTGGACTCTTCCGGCGGAGCGCGCTGTCATTGTGTGTCACGAGTGTGTGTGTGTGTGTGTGTGTGTGTGTGTGTGGACTCTTCCGGCGGAGCGCGCTGTTATTGTGTGTGTGTGTGCGTGCGTGCGTGCGTCACTGCTTTTGTTGGGGCCGCCTAGGCGTTGTTGTGTGCCAGTTCTTTTGTATGCTAAACTACAGGTTTTACCTGGACTTAGTATTTCCATAAGAAACTACAGATTTAAAACCGGCGTCTGGCCAGAGCAGCCATTGCTGTGACGTCACCCTTGACGACCAGACTCCCAGTGATCATGTCAATGTTCTAGTCACATGTTCATATGCCGTCACGCTGTTCTACGAAGCCAGGTTGTTGCAGCTGTTTTCGCTGACTCTCCGTTTCAGTTCTACTATTGATTTTGTTCCAGTTTTAAATTGAAACATGACCGTTATTCTAGGGGCTGGCGTTGTGAAAGGTTTTGAGACGCTCTATGCAATATCAACACATTTTTAAGGGATGTAGGAATAGGCTAGCTGAAAAGGCTGTTGTATCAAGGGAATGCTTAGTCATAGGAAAGGGGGCTACATTTTGACGTTTCAGTCATTTAGCAGACGCTCTTATCCAGAGCGACTTAGTTAGTGCATTCATCTTTGATAGCTAGGCGGGACACCCACATATCACAGGCATAGAAAGTCCATTTTTCCTCAAAGTAGCCATCAGTAGGATTACAATGAAGGATGAGTCAACGCTGGGGGTTTAGATTGCCGGGACTAAAGTGTGTGTTTGTCCCGTTCTGTGATGGTTCGTGGGTGTGTATGTTGTCGGGGGACGGTGTCTCCCAGCTCAAGACGCATCTTGTTCACTTGTAGCTAACTGGTGTTGTGCCAGTCTGCGTAGAACCAGACTGGAGAGGAGTCAAGAAATCTGATCTGGACTTTTCTCCAATAGACCTCCTCATACACGCTACAGCCCTGACCCAAAGCATATTTGTATCATTTTCTCACTGACCAAGGCAGCTACTCAGATTATTATGATTATCTGAAGTAGCTGGTCTCTGTCTCTCTGTCTCATCAAATGACATCACAAGCTCAGCAGATCATTTTGTGATCAGACGAGAGGTCTTAAACACACACACAAAACACTCATTGGCTCAGAACGGACAGCCAGGGGGTTTCTTCTGGGATTGTGGCAGATTTGTGTTCCCAGGCCTAGAAAGAGGAAAGAAAAAGCAAAAGATTGTATTGATGTTGGTTACAGTCTAGGGCTAGCAGTGTCTGGTTTCTGTTAGAGAGAGCAGTGTGTGTGTTCACATGGCAACAGACTGGAATCTAAACACTGGGGTCTGCCGCTTGCTTGATTGCTTGAGTGGATGACATCATCATAAAGGGACACTTCAGCGCATTCTCTTTTTGACTTCCTTATTATTTACCTCAACCAGAGTTTGATAAACAATCTCTCTCTACAACTACTTCCTTCCTTTGCTCTGGAAGACTGAAGAAGGAAAAACCCTCTTATTTCCAACTGTGAACGGCAGACGGTTTCCTCAACACGCTGTTGCCCCGTCTTGACAGCGTACACATCTTAACCAGAGGACTGCAGCCGTAAGATACTTTTAAAGAGAGCGGGAGGGAGAAGCTGAGAGAGAGAACCGCAGCTCTGAACCTGCTTTGTCTGCAGAGCCACTGCTCAACAGCTGCACTTTAGAGCACAAGGTGTCTGTCCTGCACCAGGAGTAGAGTGAACGAAGGACCGTGCCTCAGACCAGTGCGGCAGCAGGGGACAGGAGTGACCGAGGGAGAGCGGGACAACAAGAGTGGAAGAACCAGAGGGAGGGGTTGGAGGGGCGGTCCTTATTTTGCCGGAGGGGAGGGGCAGCCTGGGACTTTGACACACACGTGTGACTGCTCCGGCGAGAGAGCTGGCCAGGAGTTTTGAAATGGCAGCGACCGCAAGACTGGCCGAAAGAGAGTGGGTACAAGGGAGCGACAGGCAGAAAGAGGCAACCCAGAAATAAGTCACTCTACTTGCCTGCGATGCGGGGAGACTAGTCCTTGCAATAAGTGTGTTTGGGAGAATCAAATTCATTGGAATACTCTTGTTTTGACATTTGTGGAAACTGGAATATCAATTTGTGTACTTTGCCTCTCCCTGGTGTGCTACCTGACTTGGAATAAGACACGCGGACTTCCTCTGAGAGAGAGACTACTCTTGTTCTGGGATTGCGGAATAGTGACTTGTTTACATTGCCTCTCTCTGGTGTGCTACCTGACTTTGGAATCACATGTGGACTTGCACTGGGAGAGAAATGAGGAAGTAGTTTTAGAAGCCAGGTGAAGGAAAGAGGAAGGAAGAAAAACAGAAGGATAGAACGGTAAAAAGAAGGATGTGGCGGGACTACCATAACGAGTCCAGCCTCAATGCCCACCTGCACTCTATCATGTGCTGTGCAGGTCAGTGTGTGTGTGTGTGTGTGTGTGTAAGAGACAGTATGTGTAGTGTATGCAGGTGCTGTGCACTGTAGAGTAGCTAAGTGTTATTTACATAGGCTCAATAAAACGTTTGTCTGTGTGTAGGCTGTCACCGTGTGCGTCCTGTGTTTGTACATTGAATAAAACAAATATAAACGCAACATGCAACAGTTTCAAAGATTTTAGTGCGTTACAGTTCATATAAAGGGAATCAGTCAATTGAAATAAATTCATTAGGCCTTAATCTATGGATTTCACATGACTGAGAAATACAGATATGCATCTGTTGGTCATAGATACCTTACAAAAATAGGTAGGGGTGTGGATCAGAAACCAGTCAATATCTGGTGACCACCTTATGCCTCACCCAGCGTGTCACATCTCCTTCACATCGAGTTGATCAGGTTGTGTGATTGTGGCCTGTGAAATGTTGTCCCACTCTTCAGCGGCTGTGCGAAGTTGCTGGATATTGGCGGGTACTGGAACACGCTGTCGATCCAGAGCATCCCACACATGCTCAATTGGTAGCATGTCTGAGCACGCAGGCCATGGAAGAACTGGGACGTTTTCAGCTTCCAGGGATTGTGTACAGATCCTTGCAACATGGGGCCATACATTATCATGCTGAAACATGAGATGATGGCAGCTGATGAATGGCACAACAATGGGCCTCAGGATCTCATCGCTGTATCTCTGTGCATTCAAATTGCATCGATAAAATGCTATTGTTTTTTGTCCGTAGCTTATGACTCCCCATACCATTGCCCTATGGTTGCGGTGGGGTTCTCTGTTCACAACATTGACATCAGCAAACCGCTCGCCTACACGATGCCATACACCATGTCATGTCTGCCATCTGCCCGGTACAGTTGAAACCGGGATTCATCCAGTGTGCCAGTGGTCATCGAAGGTGAGCATTTGCCCGCTGAAGTTGTTTACAACGCCGAACTGCAGTCAGGTCAAGATCCTGGTGAGGACGACGAGCACTGAGATGAGCTTCCCTGAGACGGTCTCTGACGATATGTACAGAAATTCTTCAGTTGTGCAATCCCACAGTTTCATCAGCTATCCGGGTGGCTGTTGGAAGCCGCATGTGGAGGACCTGGGATGGCGTGGTTACCCGTGGTCCTGCGATTGTGAGGCCGGTTGGACGTTCTGTCAAATTCTCCAAAACGTCGGAGGCGGCTTATGGTAGACAAATGAACATTATATTCTCTGGCAATAGCTCTGGTGCACATTCCTGCAGTTAGCATACCAATTGCATGGTCCCTCAAAACTTGAGACATTGTGTAGTGTGGCACAACTGCACATTTTAGAATGGTATTTTATTGTGCCCAGAACAAGGTGCACCTGTGCAATGATCATGTTGTTTAATCAGCGTCTTCATATGCCAAACCTGTCAGGCAAAGGATAAATGCTCACTTACAGGGATTAAACACATTTGTGCACAGAATTTGAGAGAAATAAGCTCTTTGTGCATATTAAATATTTCTGGGATCTTTTTAATTCAGCTCATGAAACATGGGACCAACAATTTACTTTGCGTTTGTATTTTTGTTCAGTATATTGTAGTGTGTGTGTGTGTGTGTGTGTGTGTGTGTGTGTGTGTGTGTGTGTGTGTGTGTGTGTGTGTGTGGTGTACTGTTCACATCTCCTTGAGCTATTTGTGCACTAGATGGACCAATGTTTACAGTGTGAAGACTCACTAGTGTGTGTGAGCATTATTTGTGTGTGTTTGTTTTGTGTTTGGCTGTTGTTGAGGGGTGTATACTGCTGAACAATGAATCCCTGTGTGGTGGAATGCGTGCCTTTCCGTGGCTGTCACACATACAAACACAGCACACAGTCAACCCTATTGGTTTACAGGCTCTGCCCTTGGCAATGGACATGTGTTTCCACTGGCAGTTGCCAATGTGGGGTATCATGTTAATTCCTATGCCAAGCTCTAGGGGGCGCCGTGCTTGTTTAATATACCAATTTTGATGAAGTCATAGCCTCACCTAAATGTCACAAAGAAAGCCATGTGTTACTACTGAGCCGGCTTGGCCAGCTTACCAGGTAGGTTTGTTAACGAAGGCATGCTTTTCTTTTGAAACTGTTTAGCAAGACTGTGTTCAAGTGTGTGTGCCTGGGGCGTGCCCCCTGAGTAAAATTGTCATAGTGAGTCATATTGTGTGTGTGTGTGTGTTACCTTGCCCCGCTTGGTTTGACCACGTTCAGGTATTTGACCTGCGTTTCCACACTAAAATATCAGTCTGTCATTTTCCCAAAGAGCCTGAATGCTGATATAAAAGCTCACTAAGACCACTTGTGTTTACATACTGTAATGGGAACGTGTGTGGTGTGGTGTGTGTGTGTGTGTGTGTGTGTGTGTGTATAGGTCTATCTGGGGAGAGGAAGTGAGACAACCCATTCCCCCCCCCCCCCCCCCGCCACTCTGTGTTTATAGTGTCACCTTGGCAACCACATCAACAGTGGAGCCTATCAAGGTCAAGTAGGGGAAATACCAGCAGGAACTATTCTCTGATTGGTTGGAGCAGAGAAGGGGAGAAACAGTCACTAGTTGGCCATGCTAGAAAAGACAAGTGTGAATATAGCCCATCATGATATATTCTCATTATAGGGGGGAAGATATATGATTGGAGTAGGACTTTTGGTTAGTGTTTCAAATCACGTTAGCTGTTAAATAGCTCCACACTTTCTATCCTTTCTAACATTGCCTGATAGTAACAACCAGGGGAAAGCGGGAAGAGGCATCCCAATGGAGTGAGTCAGATATGAACAGGAAGGTGGGAAAAGCAACGCTACCCATCTGCATGTCATACATAGAGACCCGGATATGAGGAGATGGAGGAGGAGTGGCTCCACGTGGGGGAGGGGAGGAGATAACAGCAGCGAAGCCTGTCGTCAGGTTGTGTCCTGGGCTTTGCTGTGTCACTCCTCTAGGTGACGTGGTCTGGACTGAGCTCAGAACAGAAGGAAATAGGCTGGGAGGCTACTGCATTGTGCTAAGACCCCTGGCCCTGTCTCTGTGGCTACCAGCTCAATAAGTGGCTTTTCTCTGCTTTATTAAATACTGAGACATGGTGTGTGTGTTTTGTTGGAGTGCCTGCGTGTGGGGGGGGGGTCATGCGTGTGTGCCTGCAGTGCACCATGCATCCTATGCTGTATCCATATGGAGATTTTTGCAGTGTCACGAACAAGCTCTGCGGTGTCACGAACACTCAACAAACGTAGCGCTCTTACAAAACAGAGGTGTGACGAGGCGCAATCCTCCCAGAAACTACCAAAGCAGCAGCCGTTACTTTTGGGCCCTCCATTCCAGACAAATACATTTAGTCGTGCGCTGCCTGCACCAGACATCTAGCCTGGTTAAATCAGGTTGAACGCTGCACTCCCCGACAGCATGGGTGCAGAAATGTTTCAGGGCCGTTGAAAATGTTTCAGGGCTGTGCTTCCTAAATAATACAGCTCTGAGGAATGACACTGCACTGTACTTGCGTTATTTAATGAACTCTCCTTTTTCCTCCCCCTCCCTCTTCTCCAGATGAGCGAGACAGGGTGCAGAAGAAAACCTTCATGAAATGGGTCAACAAACATCTCATCAAGGTACGGTACTGCATCGCAGCATCATTATGGGGGTTGGTGGGGAACACACACACACACACACACACACACACACACACACACACACACACACACACACACACACAGAGGTATCGTGACTCAGACCATGGTAGAAATGAATGAGCTAGGATAGTAGTTCTGGATTAGTTGCCTCCAGCACTGACTCAGTTATGTTCAGGCTGTTATTATCTGCCGCACTAGCTAATCATATGATTAGATGCAGGGCGAGGTGACGGCATGATATTTCTGTCCGTCTGGCATTAAATCAATTGAATAGTTTTGGTGTATCTCTGTTGTCTGTATGGGGTTATCTGTATTTGTCTGTCTGTGTCGCTGTGTCTGTCTAGGTGCTTGTTTTTACTTTTTCTTTTATAGTTTTTTTCTGGGTTCTCTCTCTCTCTCTGTGTGTCTTATCTCAAATATTTGTAAGAAAGTCTGTCTTTCCAGTGGCCAACAGTTCAAGCCCCCCCCCCCCCCCCCCCCCCCACACACCATTGGCTCTGTACCATTGAGCATCTTGACTGGCTGCATCACTGCCTGTAATGGCAATAGCACGGCCCTCGATCGCATGGCGCTACAGAGGGTGGTGCGGACAGCCCAGAACATATCTGGGGCCGAGCTCCCTGCCATCCAGAACCTCTATATCAGGCAGTGTGGTAGGAAGGACTGGAAAATGGTTAAAGACTCCAACCACCCAAGCCACAGACTATTCTCTCTGCTTCCCCACGGCAAACGGTACCGGTTCATCAAGTCTGGCGCCAGCAGGCTCTTGAACAGCTTCTATCCCCAAGCAATAAGACTGATAAATAGTTAACAAAATAGCTACACGGACTAAATAGCTATCGGAGTTAACCTTGTATTTTTATTGACCTTTTATTTTTGCACTGTCTCAATGCACGCTCACAGGGCCCTACACACACACACACACACACACACACACACACACACACACACACACCATCTGCTCACATGCACATACATTTATACGGACTACACACGTACACCCACTCACATACAAGCTGCTGCTACTCTGTTTATCTTATACCCTGATGCCTCGTCACCTTCAGTGGTGTAAAGTACTTAAGTAAAAATACTTTAAAGTACTACTTAAGTAGTTTTCTATTTATATTTTTGACTACTTTTGCTTCACTACATTCCTAAAGCAAATTATGTCCTTCTTACTCCATGCATTTTCCCTGATACCCAAAAGTACTAATTACATTTTGAATGCTTAGCAGGACAGGAAAATGGTCTAATTCACACACCCCTACTGCATCTGATCTGGCGGACTCACTAAAGACATGCTTCGGTTGTACAGTTGAAGTGGGAAGTTTACATACACCTTAGCCAAATGCATTTAAACTCAGTTTTTCAAAATTCCTGACATTTAGTCCTCGTAAAAATTCCCTGTTTTAGGTCAGGTAGGATCACCACTTTATTTTAAGAATGTGAAATGTCAGAATAATAGTAGAGTGATTTATTTCAGCTTTTATTTCTTTCATTACATTCCCAGTGGGTCAGAAGTTTACATACACTCAATTAGTATTTGGTTGCATTGCCTTTAAATTGTTTAACTTGGGTCAAACGTTTCGGGTAGCCTTCCACAAGCTTCCCACAATAAGTTGGGTGAATTTTGGCCCATTCCTCTTGACAGAGCTGGTGTAACTGAGTCAGGTTTGTAGGCCTCCTTGCTCGCACACGCCTTTTCTGTTCTGCCCACACATTTTTTTTATAGGATTGAGGTCAGGGCTTTGTGATGGCCACTCCAATACTTTGACTTTGTTGTCCTTAAGCCATTTTGCCACAACTTTGGAAGTGTGCTTGGGGTCATTGTCCATTTGGAAGACCCATTTCTGACCAAGCTTTAACTTCCTGACTGATGTCTTGAGACGTTGCTTCAATATATTCACATAATTTTCCTACCTCATGATGCCATCTATTTTGTGAAGTGCACCAGTCCCTCCTGCAGCAAAGAACCCCACAACATGATGCTGCCACCCCCGTGCTTCACGGTTGGGATGGTGTTCTTAGGCTTGCAAGCCTCCCCCTTTTTCCTCCAAACATAACGTTGGTCATTATGGCCAAACAGTTCTATTTTTGTTTCATCAGACCAGAGGACATTTCTCCAAAAAGTACGATCTTTGTCCCCATGTGCAGATGCAAACCGTAGTCTGGCTTTTTTATGTTGGTTTTGGAGCAGTGGCTTCTTCCTTGCTGAGCGGCCTTTCAGGTTATGTCTATATAGGACTCGTTTTACTGTGGATATAGATACTTTTGTACCCGTTTCCTCCAGCATCTTCACAAGATCCTTTGCTGCTGTTCTGGGATTGATTTGCACTTTTCGCACTAAAGTACGTTCATCTCCAGGAAACAGAAAGCGTCTCCTTCCTGAGCGGTATGTCGGCTGCGTGGTCCCTTGGTGTTTATACTTGCGTACTATTGTTTGTAAAGATGAACGTGGTACTTTCAGGCATTTGGAAATTGCTCCCAAGGATGAACCAGACTTGTGGAGGTCTACAATTTTTTTCTGAGGTCTTGGCTGATTTCTTCTGATTTTTCCCATGATGTCAAGCAAAGAGGCACTGAGTTTGAAGGTAGACCTTGAAATACATCCACAGGTACACCTCCAATTGACTCAAATGATTTCAATTAGCTTATCAGAAGCTTTTAAAGCCATGACATCATTTTCTGGAATTTTCCAAGCTGTTTAAAGGCACAGTTAACTTAGTGTATGTACATTTCTTACCCACTGGAAATGTGATACAGTGAATTATAAGTGAAATAATCTGTCTGTAAACAATTGTTGGAACAATGACTTGTGTCATGCACAAAGTAGATGTCCTGACTGACTTTCCAAAACTATAGTTTGTTAACAAGACATTTGGAGTGGTTGAAAAACAAGTTTTAATGACTCCAACCTAAGTGTATGTAAACTTCCAACTTCAACTGTAAGTGGTGTCTGAGTGTTGGAGCATGCCCCTGGCTATCCGTAAATTAAAAAAAACAAGAAAATGTGGCCGTCTGCTTTGCTTAATATAAGGAATTTGAAATTATTTATACTTCTACTTTCTATTAAGGTATCGTTTACTTTTACTCAAGTAGGACAATTGGGTACTTTTTCCATCACTGGTCACAACCACTGAGCCGTTGTTGCTCATAGACGTTTCCACTTCACAATAACAGCTCTAACAGTTGTCTGGCCTGCTAGAGCTTCCCCGGTCATTTTACAAGCTGACTTGTTGGAAAGGTGGCATCCTATGACGGTGCCACGTTGAAAGTCACTGAGCTCATCAGTACAGTGTGTGTGCTCGATTTCATACACCTGTCAGCAACGGGTGTGACTGAAATAGCCAAATCCACTCATTTGACGGAGTGTCAACATACTTTTGTATATATAGTGCATCTACCTCCACTCCAGTATCCCTGCACATTGGAACTGGCCCTGTAGTATCCTTATTTGCTTATTTATGGTGATATTCTTATTCCTCGTTAGTTTTTGTTGTATTATTACGTTGTTATTGATTACTGCATTGTGTTTTGAGTTTGAAAGAAAGGCATTTCACTGTACATGTGCGTGACGTTAAACTGAAACCAGCGCAGACATAGATCACATAGACTGGGCATTCCACCACATGACTGTGGTACGGGGCGTCTGACCTCATAACTCTCTAGTGCGCTGCGTATATCTACGCTGTAATGCCGGTCAGACGGACTGAGGATGGGCACCAACGTTGGCACAGACACACACACCGCTGGCCCGGCGCCGTGTCTGTAACATTAGACAATGTTCAGTTGGCGTTAAGGAGAGTTTTATTTACTGGAGCTGGAGGGAGCTGTGACCTTTCACTGTCTGGGAGGGGAGGGAAGTCATTAAATAACGAGCGAGAGAGAGAGAGCGAGAGAGGTGGAGATGGAGGAGGGAGGGAAGAGGACGGAAGGATAGAGGCAGAAAGATGACTTAAGAAAGGATGTGTGGTTTGCAGCGATAAATAAATGAAAGGGTTAATGACACCTGTATTTGGTATTGATATACATTAATATCCACTGGGATTCTCAAGGAACTCGTATTTACTCATCAATCTACACACAATACCCCAATAATGACAAAGCAAAAACATATATAATTTTTAAATTAATAAATACCTTATTTACATAAGTATTCAGACCTTTTGCTGTGAGACCTGAAATTGAGCTCAGGTGCATCCTGTTTCCATTAATTGGAGTCCACCTGTGGTAAATTCCAATGATTGGACATCATTTGAAAAGCTACACACACTATGTAAGGTCACACAGTTGACAGTGCATGTCAGAGCAAAAACCAAGCCATGAGGATGAAGGAATTGTCCGTAGAGCTCCAAGACAGGATTGTGTCAAGGCACAGATCTGGGGAAGGGTACCAAAAAATGTCTGCAGCATTGAAGGTCCCCAAGAACACAGTGGCCTCCATCATTCTTAAATGGAAGAAGTTTTGAACCACCAAGACTCTTCCTTAAGCTGGCCGCCTGGCCAAATTGAGAAATCTGGGGAGAATGGCCTTGGTAAGAGAGGTGATCAAGAACCAGGATCGAGGGAAAGATGAATGGAGCAAAGTACAGAGATCCTTGCTGAAAACCTGCTCCAGAGCGCTCAGGACCTCAGACTGGGGCTTAGATTCAGCTTCCAACGGGACAACGACCCTAAGCACACAGCCAAGACAACTCAGAAGTGGCTTCGGGACAAGTCTATGAATGTCCTTGTGTGGCCCAGCCAGAGCCCGGACTTGAATCTGATCAAACATCTCTGGAGAGACCTGAAAATAGCTGTGCAGCTTGAGAGGATCTGTAGAGAAGAATGGGAGAAACTCCCCAAATACAGGTGGGCCAAGCTTGTAGCGTCATACCCAAGAAGACTCAAGGCTGTAATCACTACCAAAGGTGCTTCAACAAAGTACGCAGTAAAGGGTCTGAATACTTATGTAAATGTGATATTTCAGTTTTTCATATGTAATACATTTTCGGGTCTCTCTCTCTCACACACACACTTGGAAAAAGTCAAGGGGTCTGAATACTTTCTGAATGCACTGTAAGTTAATTGACTCGTGGCAGGACATGTTGTACAGTCTTAGACTAAGACCAAAGCAATACGTCTTCAGTCTATTCTAGTCCGGAATGGAAGAGAATGAATCATCCAGGTTCCTTTTATAATCCTGTCCTATCAGTCTAGTATCTAATACCGTTGACAGTCCACCCTAACGGAGGTGTTTACATAGCACACAGCCACAGAGCTCGTGGCTGTTCAGCAGCATGCTGACAGACAGTACAGGTGACGACACGAGCCAGTCAGTCTACCTGTTCCTGTGTTTGTCTTGGCTCCCGCTATTCACTGACATCACTCCGATCTACCTGACTGTGCCCATGTGTATATCAGCTGACAGACAGGTGTGTGTGTGTGTGTGTGTGTGTGTGTGTGTGTGTGTGTGTGTGTGTGCCGTCATGTGGTCAGGTCCGGGTGTATGGCTGCCTCTTGGAGTGTTTGTGTGTGTGTACAGATCAAACACACACATCCATGTAAACACTGCCTTCACCACAAGCTGTTGGGACCTGTGTTGACAGCTCGCCAGGAATGCAGTGACATAACTAGTGCTGGTTTTCCAGACACCGATTTAAACCTAGTCGTGGACAAAAAAAAACATATTATACTGAACAAAAATATAAACGCAACACGTTAAGCCTTCAAACTCAACTCTGGACCTCGAAGCCAGTGCCACAGCACTTTTTTCTAATCAGGAACTGATTTAGAACTATGACACCGGGTGGGTGAAATTAATTATGAGGCAGAACAGAAAACCAGCAGGCTCCGGACCTCGTAGGGTAAGAGTTGAATATCCCTGATGTAAAGTGTTGGTCCCATGTTTCATGAGCTGAAATAAAAGATCCCAGGAATGTTCCATACGCACAAAAATATTATTTATCTCAAATTTGGTGCACAACTGTATTTACATCCCTTTTAATGAGAATTTCTCCTTTGCCAAGATAATCCATCCACCGGACCGGTGTGGCATATCAATAAGCTGATTAAACAGCATGATCATTACACCGGTGCACCTTATGCTGGGGACAATAAAAGGCCATTCACTCTAAAAAGTTCAGTTTTGTCTCGCAATACAATGCCACAGATGTCTCAAGTTTTGAAGGATTGTGCAATTGTTGCCAGAGAATTGAATGTTCATTTCTCTACCATAAGCCGCCTCCAACGTCGTTTTAGTGAATTTGGCAGTGCGTCCAACCGGCCTCACAGATCACGTGTATCCACACCTTCCCAGGACCTCCACATCCGGCTTCTTCACCTGCAGGATGGTTGGAGACCATCCACCCGGACAGCTGATGAAACAGAATTATTTCTGTCTGTAAGAAAATCCTTTTGTGGGCAAAAACTCATTCTGATTGGCTGGGTCTGGCTTCCCAGTGGGTGGGCCTGGCTCCCAAGTGGGCGGGAATATGCCCTCCCAGGTACACCCATGGCTGCGCCCTGCACAGCCATGTGAAATCCATAGATTAGAGCCTACTGAATTTATTTTAGTTGACTGATTTCCTTATAAGAACTGTAACTCACTAAAAACTTCGAATTTGTTGCGTTTTATATTTTTGTTCAGTATATATGGAGAATCTCCATTTCAAAAGCTTTTTAGCTCAGAACTCGGCTTAATATGTGTCCGGGAAACCAGCCTTTAGACCCACACACAGATCTTTACCAGACAAGGCAGGAAGCTGTGGCACATGGAGACATTTAGTTGCAGGAAGAGGACAGAAGACGACAGTGGATACAAGTGCCTTTTGGTGGATCTCAACAGAAGAAGCAGTGTGCAGTGCACCAATATACACTGAGTGTACAAAACGTTAAGAACACATTCCTAATTTGAGTTGCCTTCCGCCTTCAACCTAATTTTGTCTGGGCATGGACTCTACAAGGTGTCGAAAGCGTTCCACTGAGATGCTGGCCCATGTTGACTCCAATGCTTCCCACTGAGTCAAGTTTGCTGGATGTCCTTTGAGTTGTGAACCATTCTTGATACGCATGGGAAACTGTTGAGCGTAAAAAAAAAAACAGCAGCGTTGCAGTTCTTGACACAAACCGGTGCGCCTGGCACCTACTACCATACCCCGTTCAAAGGCACTTAAATATTTTTGTCTTCCCCATTCACCCTCTGAATGGCACACATACAATCCATGTCTCAATGCTTAAACATCATTCTTTAACCTGTCTCCTCCCCTTCATCTACACTGATTTGAAGTGTGTTTAATAAGTGACATCAATAAGGGATCATTGCTTTCACCCGGATTCACCTGGTCAGTCTATGTCATGGAAAGAGCAGGTGTTCTGTACACTCAGTGCAGATGACCCCAAAAACATGAGTTCAGACTCGCATACAAAGAGACTTTGTACAAACTAGTGTGTGTGTGTGTGTGTGTGTGGTGTGTGTGTGTGTGTGTGTGTGTGAGAGACCCAGGTGCACTGTCTCGTTGGGTGGCACCACTCTGGTGTGGAGTGGAGCAGTGGAGCTGACCGCTGCGACTAACCAACCGTGACGTTTCCGCTGACTGAACAACACCCAGATACAGCTTGCACGTTTTATCAACCCCAAACACAGTTTACGGTAGTCTGGTCCCAGATCTGTTTGTACCTTCTAACCAACTCCTTTGGTCATTGCCACCCTTAACATGCACAGATCTGGGACCAGGCTTCTCTCTGTATATCCCAAAGCTGAGCTGTGGATCACTATTAGGATCAACGGATGAATGAATTCTGTAGAATAGAAATGACTGCACTAGTTGTGTAATCATCTACAGTCACACCGGTTCTGATTACAACACATTGACGTGCCGTACTTCGGAACTCCCCGTGTCAAGAAGGGGCAGCAAAATGTAAATCGGTTCAATAGGGAAGACATGCATTGAATCACAGAGGCAGAGAAATGGTTCCGTTAAGTGGAATGATGACACACACACTAAAACACTCTGTTATCGCACGAGAGATCATTTCCAGTCAGAAGTAATAACCCCCCCCTTCTCCCCCCCCCCTCGGATACCGATCTAATTAACACACGATCAACTCCACAACCAGCCTAACGCATCCCCCCTCTCTCATCACGCACTGAGGCCAACCTTCCACACATCGATGGATAGAGGGTGTGTATTAGCCAGAGAGCGTTGAGAGACCGAGGGAGAGAGAACAGGGGACTGGGAGCGGAAGCAAAGGAAGGAGAGAATAAAGGAAGCGAGCAGGGCAACAGAAGGATGTGAGGAAACGTTCTAGGTGGCTTCCTCTCTCCTTGCGTGTGGGGGTTAGGCTTCCTAGCAGGAGACTCCGACTCCATTTCCAGTCCCAGACTATTGAGATGCACCCCTGAGGAGAGCTGACCGTTGGCCAACAGGACATAGAGAAGGCCATTTGTTTCTGTGGCCGTTCTGCTCCTCAGATTAAAAGGCACAAGTCGCCCTCTGCTGGACGAATGTGGAATTTACGCTATTGCAATGCAGTTGTGATTTTACAGCTTGTGCCGTTTGCTGTGTTATGTAATATAGCACAGTGGTCCTCAAACATACATGTGAGCCACTAAAAGCTTAGCCTAGGCTCATGTGACAGTTTTTAAGATGATTCTGGGTGCTGAGATTAGTCTAGGCCTAGTATGGCTCGAGCCATAACCCAGTTTTACTCAGGGCACGAGGACTGTTTTCATCATTTTTACATTTACATTTAAGTCATTTAGCAGACGCTCTTATCCAGAGCGACTTACAGTAGTGAAAGCATACATTTCATTTTCTTTTTTTTGTACTGGCCCTCCGTGGGTATCGAACCTACAACCCTGGCGTTGCACACACCATGCTGGCGTTGCAAACACCATGCTCTACCAACTGAGCCACAGGGAAGCCATCAAACACTTAACCCCAAGACATAGAATTTAAGTCAGGTCAGTGTACACACACACCCACCCTCCTCCACCACTGGCCCCTGCCCTTCAGCTGTCAGTCACGCCAAGGTAACCAAAGAGCACTGTGGGAGTTTAATCTCTCTCAGGTCTGTGATGGGGCTGCTTTGACGAGCACCGTGGGTTCACACAGAGGACTCCTGTCTTCAAGACTACCTTTTCTTTTTCTCTGTTTTTGTTTCTCCCTCCCAATATGTTTCCGAGGTTATCAGTCACTCAATGCAGACCAAGAATGTAACACAAGCAGGAGTGGCTACGTGTCCTGATAATGAGTTGCTGGTACATAATCCCTGTCTTCTAGAAGCCTAGTCATGTTCTGTCACTCTCAGCTGCCCACTTCACTCAACTTTCTTTTTATTGCTTCTCCTCATGTTGATTTTTATTTCCTGTCATCCTCATTTCCTCAGCCTTTTTTTCCCCCTCTCTCTCCCTCTCTTTTTCTCTCTTTTCTCTCTTTTTCTCTCTCCCTCCCTTTTTCTCTCTCTTTTCTCTCTCTCTTTTCTCTCTTTTTCTCTCTCCCTCTCTTTTTCTCTCTTTTCTCTCTCTCTTTTCTCTTTTTCTCCTCTCCT